>NC_034599.1:99717149-99723600 GCF_900095145.1 Mus pahari
TCCAGAGTCATTCATCACCTCCAGAGTCATTCATCACCTCCAGAGTCATTCATTCATCACCTCCAGAGTCATTCATCACCTCCAGAGTCATTCATTCATCACCTCCAGGTCTTATCGTCCTGCTCCCTCTACTTCAGTGAGCCCTGAGCCTTGGAGGAGGGGCTACGAAATGGGTGTCTTAACTTAGGACTAAGCCTTTTTCAGTTTGTTCCTCTTTTCACCTTGACCAGCTGTATGTCTCTGAGGTAACGTCCATCGACTGCGAAAGGAAGCCTCTCTGATGAGGGTTGAGATGCCCTGCTCTAGGGGTGCGTTTAACAAGCCACTGGGAGTCAGTTTAATAGTATGTCCATTTAGTAGCGTTATTAGTGGTAGGTCCTCCTGTCCCGCCTATGGCTTGTCTAGCCATATGTTCATGGCCCCAGTAACGGTGCCAGGTATGGATTTCGACTTGTGAAGGGGGCCTTAAAATTCAGTAAGAAAGTGATTGGCTATTCACATGCTACGTATGCACTAGTGGGCACCTCTCCGCTGCTCATTGTTGTAGGTCACAGGGTGCACAGCCTGGCAAGACTGGTGGTTTCTTTTCTCTTCCTTCCAGTGCCATGAAAAGTTAGAATGGGTGGTGCTTCCATGTGAGCACCAGCTTGACGTCTCTGCTCTATCACCCAGGAAGTATGGCATCTTTAGTAATAGCGTCTTGTCACGTTATGGAGGCAGCTAAGAGCGTTGGCAATGTCCTGTAATATTTGGGGGTCCATGTGACTTACTTGCTAACAGGTTCAAAAGACATAACACATACCCAGCACTGGGCTGTTATCCTGTCATGCCTAGTAGTGTGTCATAGGGTAATTCTGTTTAAACTTATAGATGTATATGGGAGTGTCATATGTGTGAGCATGTGTGTGTATGTGTATATGATGTATGTGTATTTATTTTAGAAAGTTTCTCCATATGACTTTTCAAAATGTCTTTAGTGTTAGTTATCCCTCCTGTACTCTTTCCTCTCCTTCTCCCTCCAGTATGCCTCCCAGTGGGCAACCTGTGAGAGTCAGTTTTCTTCCAGTGTGTGGACTCTGGGAATTGAACTTAGGTCATCATGCTTGGAGGCAAGTGCCTTCACCCACTGAACCATAAGCCCAGCTCACTCTCCACCTGCGACATTTGACAAGGTTTCACCACGTAGCAGTTTGTCCTCTCTGACTCGGCCTCTCCAATTCTGGGATTATAAGCACACTAGCGCACCGCCAGTCTTTCAAGTAATCAACAAACTCTTTCCTCCCATCCAAAAGACTTTTAAGCTCACCTGGTGTAGGAATGAAGCAGGAGAGAGAGCTAGGCTCATTCAAAGGTGGAGAGAGGGGTCGGGTCGTTAAGAGAAAACTGTGTTCTACTGAGGGGCAGGAACATGAGTGTCACAGCGGAGAGGGAAACATTGGCTAGGTCTGCCTCTGAGGAGTTAGTTCTAATTAGATGTTAGAGAACATCTCTTAGTGCATAAGAGTCATAAAGGCCAGACAGTATATGGGGCTAAATGAATGTTCAAGATCTATTTGCAAAAACCTTGTTGTATGGGCTGTAATATTCTGACTTCTCTCCTAGAAGAGAGAAGATGAGAAAACAAGGAATTGGAGGCTGTATTATTTCTGTGCTACGAGAAGGTGCTCATTAGTAATTATACCAAGTGCTTGATAGTAGTCAGAGAAACTGCGCATCTCATATATTGCTTTAGAAATATGAAGCTCAGTCCGTTTTAATTCCAACTTACAAAAACACAAATGGTCCCAAGGTTGTATCATGGGATGCCTGGCTTTGCATATAGACATCTTGGGCCTCATTTCTTGGTTTGGAGGTGCCAGTCCCTATATGGATAGAGAAGGTCTTCCCCTAAGGAGATGAAGAGGTGTAGGGTCTGAACCCCTGCGGTGGGGGTGTCTCTGTGGCACGACAATCACTGAGACTCACAAAATTAGGTCAGATGTTTATTTAGGCATTGGAGCCAACTCTTTATGCTGCGGGCCTTTAGATGGATAGGATTTCAATGTGGAACTCTGGTTGCCTGGAAACAACTTCATATTGAACCTGCAAAATGTCATCGTTCTTGAAGGTAAAACTGTTTTCGGCAGACTGGACCACACAGAGTGTGTTGCATATTTGATTGCATATTTGGTTGAAGTATCGACGGCAGTTCCACATGCGAACCCAGGCCTGGAGCCTGACGGCTGCCTCTTCCTCGATGACGTATATCCTCAGCAGGGCCAGCCGCCGTTTAAGTACCTGCCTGTGGAGGACGCTCCTCCACCAGCACTGAATCACCCAGACATTGAGGGCAGCAGCCAGCAGAGTTTGTCTCACCAGGAATCCGCGCCACAAGGCCTGGATCTTCTTGGCTGCTCTGGTCTTTTTTATCCTCGAGTCCTTGGGTTGTTTTAAAGGAAGGAGCTAACGAAGCAGAGGACAGGATGCTCAGTGAATGGAGATACAAGAGAGACAGGTAGAGGTTCGTTGTCTCTACCTCTGTCTTGTCCATGGCTATGGCCATAGCTGCTCACCTCTTGAGCCACAGTGGCCTCCTCTATAAAGAGAGGTACGCTTGTATTGTGGTGTTCACAGGGGACTCAGGGGAAAGACCTTCTTTCTGATCCTGAAGACCTCATGAGGTCCTCATAAGGAAGAACCATTGCAGCCTGAGTCTCAGTCCTAAACCAGCCCATAATTCTGCCAGGTGTCCTGTTTCCCTAAGTAGTCTCCTCCCTCATCTCATATTTCTACCTCTCAGTGATCCTTGTCTACCTTCTTCTTTTTTTTTTTTTTTTTTTTTTTTTTGGTTTTTTTTTGGTTTTTTTGAGACAGGGTTTCTCTGTGTAGCTCTGGTTGTCCTGGAACTCACTCTGTAGACCAGGCTGACCTCGAACTCAGAAATCCACCTGCCTCTGCCTCCCGAGTGCTGGGATTAAAGGCGTGTGCCACCACGCCCGGCCTCCTTGTCTACCTTCTTAATGTAGTGACTTACCTTCCTGTGTCCTGTTCACAGTTAATTCTGGATAGGGATGGGATTTAAGGCACAAGAAAATAATACTGAGTCTGCTGAATAAGAATAAAGATGCCACTTCCATTTCTACAAACACTGAGGTCAAGGGTCAGGGTCTTCTGGGTCATTTATGATCCTGGGTCGTACCTACCTTTGGTTGGGTTGTTTTCTCTTGTTGATGGACTTTAGATTTAGACTTCTGCAATTAAAATGCGGGGGGGGGGGAGGGATTGTAAGTAAACGCCAACACCCATGAAAACATTCCTATATCTCAGCTCCCCAGTCTTCTCCAGGTCCCCCTACAGTAACTCGGGATTTCCCTCTGCCAAGTAGTTCTCCCCCCCCCCCCCCCCAGCCTGAGGTCAGTGAATCTGATAGTCTTACAACGAACAGAGCGCCCATTGCAAAGATCCGGAGCTCAGGTGATCATCCCCCTTTGGTTGCTGCTCATCCAACTCCAGCAGTCCCAGGGTGGCTGATGGGGGAGATGGCCATGATGTCATAAGGCCAACTGTGACCCAGGGACTAGATGGCCTTCTCCAGTATCACAGGCACTGGATGTTTCTAGCCAGGGATGACTAGAGTCCTCAGGGTGTGAGCTGTAATGCTCTAAGGATGGATTATGATTTGGCTCTATCAGGCACATTCTGTCGTTGGCCTTTGAGGGCAGTAGCTCTCATGACAAAAAGGTACCACGTGCCTCTTACATCCTACTCTCTGCTCTTCCCTTGGTATGGGGAAAGTCTTTTAAATGGATGCATAATGTGTGGGAAGAGTTTCTTATTCATCTTTTTCTTGCTGTGGCAAAATACCTGGGGAATTTTAAAGGAGGAGGAAAGATTTCTTTCTTTCTTTTTTTTTTTTTAAATTCTCAATGTTGTATTTTACGTATGTGTTTTGCCTATATGTATGTTTGTGCATCCAGAGCGTCCCTGGTGCCTAAGGGGGTCAGAAGAAGGCATTAGATCCTCTGGAACTGGAGTTACAGATGTCTGTGAAGTCCAGTGTTGGTGCTGGGATTCAAACTTGGGTCCTCTGCAAGAGCAATAAGTACTCCTAACTGTTGAGTCATGTGCTGGCTAGTTTAATGTCAACTGGACACAAGTCACTGGAGAGGAGGGAGCCACAATTGAGAAAATGCCCCCATAAGATTAAACTAAGCTAGAAGTGGGGTAGGAGGGGTGGGGTAAAGGAGTGGGGGTGGTGGCTTCATGAGTTCCAGGACAGCCAGGGCTACACAGGGGAACCCTGTTTCTAAAACTAAACCAAACCAAACAGGGGGTTAGAGAGATGGCTCAGCGGTTAAGAGCACTGACTGTTGTTCTGGAGGTCCTGAGTTCAATTTCCAGCAACCACATAGTGACTCACAACCATCTGTAAAGGGATCTGATGCCCTCTTCTGGAGTGTCTGAATATAGCTACAGTGTGCTCATATATAAATAAAATAAATCTTAAAAAACAAACAAGCAAAAAGACTGGGTTGTAACTTTCTTAATTAGTGATTGTTATGGGAGGGCCTAGTGTTTGTTATGGGAGGGCTGGGCCACCCCTGTGCTGGTGGCTCAGGGTTCTATAAGAAAGCTGACTGAACAAGGCATGTAGAGCAAGCCAGAAAGCAGCATTCCTCCATGGCCTCTGCAGCAGCTCCTGCCTCTAGGTTTCTGCCCTGATTGAGTTCCTGTCCTGACTTCGTCAATGATGAACTGTGATGTGGAAGCATAAGCTAAATAAACCCTTTCCTTTGCAACTTGCTTCTGGTCATGGTGTTTTATTACAGCACTATTTATTTATTAATTTATTTATATTTTTTGTGGTCTTAAGGATCAAACCTAGGTATCAGGAGCCATCTAGGAGAGGTTAATGCTAATGGATGACTTTCCTGAGATGGTTCACCATTTTTGCATGAACTGTGAGGGATGAGGCCTCCTGAGACAAGGCCCTAGCGACTTTGTCTCAGGATTGATTCTTGCTATATTGATATGCCTTTCCTGTCATTATTAATTAATATAACAGTTTCTGGGTACCCGTCTACCCTACTGGACAGATTTTCTGCAGACCAATGAAGATGTACTCTTTTGTAGCAATGCTATGTAGACAAATACATGACTTCTTAATTCCTAATAATGATTTTATAGAATTCCTAAACTTATACAATTGATGTTGAAACCCCGCAATAAGAAAAACTATAATTAAGACGCTCTAATCCTTCCCGTGTCACAGGCTATTTGCACAAAGATAGAGAGCAGGCATGAAACAGATTTACAATTAAGGAAAACATTCCTCTAGGCTGTACAACCATTATCTATATGATAACTAAAGGCTGCAGGCTGGGAATTAACAGTTTACTATAGGTGCAAGGACAGAAGATCTCTTTATCTAGACAGAACTTCAGTGCTAATGAGACACTAGGCAGATGAGATCCGGGGTTAGCTTAGACCTAAGGATTATAGTTCTAAACTTCTACTAACCCTGTGGAGCTAGTGGCAGACAATGCTTACTTATCTGAATGAAAACACATGTGTATTAGCCGTTACTTCTTATCCAATTTATGATTTGAGTTTATCTTTAAGCTTGTGAACTTTGGGGGGAAGAGATGCTTGGAACTCCATGTGACCACGTATCCTGATAAAGTGTAATAAAAACTGAGGGCAAAGACAAGAGAGACAGGTTCCCCGCTCCTTATCTTTCTCTTGGAAACAAAGATGAGAATCTCTTCAACGTGTTTGTTTCCTTAGCTGGCAAGGAGTCAGTGAACTCCCAGCCTTGGGGCTTGGGCCAGGGAGGACTTGTGTGTGAGGCTGTGGAGGAGAACAAACAACCTCTTTACTTACATCCTTCATGCTCCCCACTGTTTAACCAGAGTGTTAATCACCAGAGGCCTGCAGCATCTGGTCTCAGAGTAACTTAGAGTTAAGACAGGTAAATGTTATTTTATAATAAAGCAACCTTTACTCTCACAAAACCTAGTTTTACTCTCCACCAATGCTCTTCCTTCCTAGTTGCCTTCCAGAGAGAGCACATTCCCTGCACTTAGGATTTTGTGTGCGTGAGACAAGCATTCCACTACTGAACTCTATCCTCAGCCCAGGGGGAGAGGTCTACTTCAGCATACAGTTTCAGAGATTTCAACCCATAGTCTACTGCCTTCATTGCTTTCGGGAATCGGTTCTCTCCTTCTACAGTGTAGGTTTGGAGGATCAAACTAGGTCATGAGGTTTGGCAGGAAGCGCCTTTAGCAGCTGAGCCATCTTGTGGGCTCACTCCATCACTTTGGGGATATTGGAGAAGTGATACAACCTGACAGAAGGATGTGACAGAGTAAAGAGTATACCTCATGTCAGCCAGGGAAAGGATGGGAGAAGTGGAGGGAGAGAGCTCAACACACACACACACACATACACACACACACACCACACACAC
>NC_034599.1:99724085-99729168 GCF_900095145.1 Mus pahari
CACACACACACACACACACACACACACACACACACACCTATCAGGCTTGGAGAGATGGCTCACTAGTTAAGAGCACTGATGCTCTTCCAGAAGTCCTGGGTTCAATCCTAGCACCACATGGTGACTCACAGAAGACACTGGAAGATGAGCTCCTCTGTATTGCACAGCTTAGGGGACATCATTTAAGGGGACATTAGTGAGTCAGGGTTTCTGGAGTTGGTCACATGACAGACACCTGAACCCTACACCACCAATATTCCAACCAACATTGCTAGACAGTCATAGACCCTGATCATTTAGACTCGAGGCCTTCACAGTTCTCTGTCCCCAGGGATTATAGACATTCTCTCCTGAGCAAACTTGTGCTTTAAGTCAACAGACATTTTCCTGATCCATTGTTGAAACATCCAGCAGCTTGTCTCACAGCGACCCAAGAGACACCTATTAGGAGCAACGTGGGGTCAGGGTCAGTTCTTCATTGTATTAGGAAAGGTATGCAGCCTGATAGATACCCTATACATCTGTGACTCGAAAAAGAGACCAACCTGAAGCTTTAACTTCCCTGGACCTCATAGTCGCCCTGGAGCGTGTTATGATTTTTGCAAATGTAGTTATGATTCCTGGACTGTTGCAGTTTGTGGTCAGCATTGTGCAAAATGGAGGTAACACTTACGGATGAGCCGCATTTGCACCCAGGACTGCAGCTTCACAGCGGCAGAATCGGCGGCGTATACTCACCTCAGTTTGTAGCGCATCACCTCATGTAACTTCCTCCCCTGCAGCCTGGCCTTTGCCTCTCTCCACCAGCACTGAATGGTCCAAGCGCTGAGGGCTGCAAGCAGCAGGGTTCGGCGCACCAGCGTGCCTCGCCACCAGGCCTGGATCTTGACGCCTGCTAGCACGACATTAGCAGGCAGCTGCTGTATTTTGAAGAGAAGTGACATGGAAAAGAAAGGACCCTCGGCCCTCAGACACCCCAGTCTCAGAATACTCTGGGAAACCGAGAAGGTTCTCAGAGGTCGGGGAAGGCATTTGACATTACCTCCCCGTCTCCCGCTCTATCAGTTTTTTGAGGCTGAGTTTCTCTGTGTAGCCCTGGCCACCTGGCTTTCCATGGAGCTGGGTTGGCCAGTTTATAGAACAATAGTCCTATGTTCTATAGAACCCTCTTGGATGTTTTGACAACCACCAGGGCCCCTCCCTCCTTTTGGCTTTAATCTACAACCTGCCCCCTCGCTCTGTCAGGCCCCAATGTTTCCTTCTCCTTTAGTCTGTGGTCTTTCTCTTGTAATTTACACACACACACACACACACACACACACACAGACACACACTCTCTCTCTCTCTCTCTCTCTCTCTCTCTCTCTCTCTCTCTCTCCACACTCTTGCATAATTTTGGACATGCATGCTTCTATAATCAGAGTCAAAAGGCATACTAATAAGATCATGCTCGGAGCATACATTCCCTGAATATCCTACAGTACGGGTCACAAAAGAAGCCATCAGCCGGGGTGTCATGGATCAAGACACATGTAGATCAGAGATCCACCCCAACACTGGGGTTCTGTACCACTTACCTCTAGCTCGGGGGGAAGTTTCATCAACTCTGTTCCCTCAGATCCATCTGCCTCTTCAGTTTCATATTTCCCTTCTTGGATTTGCTTTTACAATCAGAATCAAAGGGCAAAATAATTAGATTGTTCTGTGGCCAAGTCCGTGTGTATACTAATATGCACATGCCTCTGTTTGGCTATTTATTCCCAAAACACATGCCCTCCCAGTGTACATAGCTCCTATTTCCACTCTCTGGGATCCCCAATCTTTGCAGCTCAGTCACCTGCCTCTCTAAGGCTAACAGGCAATGGGTAAGACAGTCAAGACTAAGCAAGCCCTATTCATAGCAGACTGGAGAGCATGACTTTGCCCCAGTAAGCTTGGGCAGTCTTGGTTTCTGATGGTTGTTCAGGGTGATGGTTTGACTCAAACCTTCCACTCACACATGTATCATGCTTGGAGCATACATGTCCTGAGTGTCCTATTGTATGAGNCATGGAAAAAGCCATCAACCTGAGTGACATGAATCATGACACNTGTAGATCAGAAGTCCAGCCCAACACCACCTACCTCTGCCTGGGAGAGACATTCCGTTTTCACTGAATCACTCCTCTCAAGTATGGCTCTATCTGCCTCTTCAGCTTCAGTTTCTTCATCTTGGATGTGCTTCTATAATCAGAGCCAAAGGTCAAAGTAATTAGATGGTTCTGTGTCTAAGTCCGTGAGGATTCTAATACACACACAGTGCTTTGTCCAGCCAGCAAGCCTAACTCACTCAGGCCTTGTATCCTGACCACTAGTGGAAACCCGCTTTCCCATGCATACCACTTGTTTGCCCATTGACTGACTTCAGTCTGATTTTTCTAAAGTGAGTGTGGCAAACCTGGTCATCAACAGTGGGAACCCACCCGGACACTGTGTTGTTCCCCCAAGCCCTGCTCTGTGCTCTTTGCCTCCTTTCTCAGGAGCACACACTTACCTAGCTTTGGAACCTCTGGATCTTCTGTTCTGTGAGATGGGTAGGCTGTGGTGTCACCAGTTACCTGTGTCCTGGTGTTACCAGTGTCCTGGTAAGGGTGTGACACCAGACCCTGCTAGATCTTCTTGAGTGTGGTGATTTGAATATGCTTGACCCAGGGAGTGAGTGGCACTATTAGGAGATATAGCTTTGTTGGAGGAAGTGTGTCATTGTGGGTGTGGGTTTTAAGACCCTCATCCCAGTGCCCTGGAAGCCAGTCTTCTCCTGTTTGCCTTTGGAACAAGATGTTGAACTTTCAGCTCCTCCTTCACCATGCATGCCTGGATACTGCCACCTTGATGATAATGCTCCCACCTTGATGATAAAGGACTTAATCTCTGAACCTGTAAACCAGCCCCAATTAAATGTCCTTATAAGAGTTACCTTGGTCATGATCTGACCATGCCTTTGTTTAGGAGAATCTGGATTTTGGGACTTTAGATTTGCAAAGTAGTGGAATACTTTAAGTGGGCTTAATGGACCATACTAGTAGGAATTTGGAAGACTTTGTTGCTGAGAGTGAATTGATCTATGCAGATTGGGACCAAGAATTCTCAGTGGAGAAGAATTTCAGTATGTGGAATAGAGACTGTTTTTGAGGTATTTTGGTGAAGAATATGGCTGCTTTTTGCCATATTCTTTTGTCCAAAGAGTTCTGCCTGAGGCTAAGGTGAAGAGATTTAGATTAGTTGCTTTGAAAACGGAAGTCTCAAAACAACCTGGTATAAATTTTGTTGTGTGGTTTCTAAAGTTTACCCTTATGAAGAGTGTTTTAATGAAATGGAACAAGCTGAGAAAGGAAAAATAGCAAATATTTGGTTTAAGGATTAAAGGAGCATCAGGAAATAGAATGGAGCTGTCCAGATATGGTGGTACACACCTTTAATCCCAGGAGACAAAGCCAAGTAAATCTCTGAGTTCAAGGTCAATCTTCAGAGCAAGTTCCAGGACAGCCAAGCTTAGGAAGTAAGGGAGTTGAAAACAAAAAACTGGTAATAAAATAAGGGAGGTGGGGGTATGTCCCAGCCCTAGCAAGCAGCAGACAGAACTCAGTAGCTTTGGCCTTGTGGCCCTGGCTTTAGAGTCCAGAATAGAAGGGACTCTTGGGACCGTTGCTGCTGGTTAGCTGGAGCTAAGAAATTAGTGGTGATTAAAAAGAGAGCAGCATCACTGAGATGAAATCTGGGAAGTGTTTTCTGAGAGCACAAAGAAGCTGTGTTCTAGAGACAGCCCCCTCATGCTGCAGCTGGATTTTGGTAATGTTTAAGAATCACTCAGGTGGTACTGGTTTTGAAGACATGAAGGGAGAGAGATATATGGAGAGCAGCTGAGGCTTGGCACTGTGAGAGGTCAGGGAAGGAAATTGGTGAAGATGTAGCCTCAGTTGTAGTTGATGGTCCAGGCTTGGAGGGGTCATGCAAAGAAGTTGAGACTTGGCACCATGAAGAGAGAGCTTTATGAGAGGTTATTGGTGAAGCCTAGTTGCAGCAAAAGATCTCAGTGTATTGGAGATGCCAGTACCATGGGATGATCACCAAGAACAGCAGCAGCAGTGGAGTGGAGTCAACCTGAGCCTAGAGTGCTACAGAGGGCAGAGCTGTAGAAGTGACTCAAGCCCTTTGGAGGAGCCCAGAAGATCATGTGTGTATCCTAGACATTGGAACAAGAAACTGTTGCCTTGGAGACCCCAAGATGTTCCAGATGCCAGAGCTGTGGGATACCTGCTGAGGAAAGCTGCTCACAGGGAGTGGAACCAGCCCAGGAGAAAGAAGTTTGTTGCAGTCACTAAAGAAAAAAAAAGGAGTTGAAGATCTGAAGACCGCTTTGCCATCAACCATGGAGATGCAGAGTTTGGACTTTGCCCAGCTGGTTTCCTGTCTTACTTTGGGGATTACAGTTAAGTGATTGAATGAATCTCAGAAGAGACTTTGAACTTTGGACTTTTAACATTGTTGAGGACTGCTATAGACGATGGGAACTTTTCAAGTTGGACTAAATATATTTTTTATTATGCTATGGCTAGATATGGCCCCCATAGACTTATGTTTGAACAAGCCTATGGGGGCCAGGGAGTGGACTGTGATGGTTTGTATATGCTTGGCCCAGGGAGTGGCACTATTAGCGATAGCCTTGTTGGAGGAAGTGTGACTTTGTGGGTGTGGGCTTGAAGACCCTCATCCTAGTACCCTGGAAGGCAGTCTTTTGCTTGCCTTCAGAACAAGATGTAGAACTTTCAGCTCCTTTGCACCATACCTGCCTGGAGGCTGCCATGTTCCCGCATTGATGGTAATGGACTGAACTTCTGAATCTGTAAGCCAGCCCCAATTAAATGTTGTCTTTATAAGAGTTACCTTGGTCATGGCATCTGTTCACAGCAGTAAAACACTCTCTGGGACCTCCCAGCCCCAATCTTTGTAGCTCAGTCACCTGCCTCTCTAAGGCTAACAGGCAATGGGTAAGACAGTCAAGACTAAGCAAGCCCTATTCATAGCAGACTGGAGAGCATGACTT
>NC_034599.1:99730673-99736805 GCF_900095145.1 Mus pahari
CTGTATAGCCCTGGCTGTCCTGGAACTCACTCTGTAGACCAGGCTGGCCTTGAACTCAGAAATCCACCTGCCTCTGCCTCCCAAGTGCTGGGATTAAAAGCGTGAGCCACCACACCCCGCTTCCATCTATCTCATCTATCTATCTTATCTATCTATCTATCTATCTATCTATCTATCTATCTATCTATCTATCCATCTATCTATCAGTTTAAAGCTTTGACTTATTTTCTTTGTCTTGTCACATTTACCTTCTATGCTTTAGGGATTCCACATCATTGTTGCCTATGGATTATTCCTTCTCACACTTTTTAAAGGTGCAATAAACATTTTTGAAATGATACATTTATTTTCTGATATTCCTATGTGGGCTCAGCATTTGGATCGAGTGTGTGCTAGGCATTCTGTTTTGTTGTTTCTGGATGTCTGTTTCCTTTGACAAGTGACCCTGAAGAAAGTTTTTTAGACAGTGACTGGAGATTTTCTTGTGCAAATAGCTTGTGTCTTGTTTGTTTATTTCATTAAAAATAACAACATCAACAACAACAACAATGACAACAACAACCACCACAACAAAAAACTATGGCCAGAGAGATGGCTCAGTGGTGAGAGCACTGACTGTTCTTTCAGAGGTCCTGAGTTCAGTTCCCAGGAACCACATGGTGGCTCATAATCATCTGTAACAGGATCCAATACCCTCTTCTGGTGTGTCTGAAGACAACTACAGCGTACTCATATAAACAAACAAACAAACAAACTTTAAAGAAATATCTAAAAGTGTATTTCTCTTCATTGCTCTCATCTTAACTCCCTTTCCCCTTGACTTGAACACCAATAGACTGCACAATAAACACAGCTGGACCAAGAAGAGACAGGCTTTAAGAGTCAGCCAGTGAGGATGTGAAGTCCTCATCCCATTGAGGACTGTGTTCAGGTGGAGAAGTTGCCTGGCAAGTGCTGGGGATGAGATGAACATCAATGTGGAAGATGGCGAGGCAGATGGAGTGGAGCAGGGCAGGTATTCACAGAAAGGGACACCTGATGTGGGTGTCAGAGCTTCAGTGGGGGTGGGGGGTGAGAGTGGGGGAGGGGCATGAGGACACAAGGATCAGATAGATAGCTGTGGCAGTGGGGCAGGTGGTCATGAGAGGTGAGAGGGAGCAGCTATGTAGAAATCACTATGGGTGGTTATCAATGACTGCTGTGTCTGCTCTTTCAATGCTTAATTTCCAAAATTCATGTTTATTGTTACAACAGGAGCGAGGCATGAAGGATTACCTGTTTTAAAGAATTGCACATGTTGTGAAACTGGTCTAAGCTGCAAACCCAGATATGGGTGACAGGCAGGATGGAGGCTGGAGTCTCCAAGGATGAAAAGAAGCTGGTGTGAGTGTGTGTTTGTGTGTGTGTGTGCGAGCGCGCGCGCACACACGTGCCTTGTCAGCTGATTTTGGAGTGTTTAGGAATGTCACTGTGCTTAGGTAAAAGGGGACTATACGCACATAGAAAATTGAGTACTAAGGGGTGGGGATTGTGTCAAAAAGTGAGATCTGCACTATTTTGCATCTCCCCCGCACCCCCATAAGAAGCAACTAATAGGAATTCCCAGTGTGTTTGTCATGTCAAACCTGTGGGTCTCTAACAATCACCCCTTTTCCTGGTGCTTCTGAGGACAAAGGGGAGGGGAGGGGGGACCTACCTGTACCCTTTTGTCTTGCCCATGGCTATGGGCCACATTGGCTCACCATCTGACCTATATTGTTCTTGTTTATCAAGTGGGGTTATACTTGCCATATAGACTTTCCTGGGGGAACTTTGGGGAAATACTTCCTTCTGTGTAGGAAGCAAAGGGTCCTTACAAGAAACAAACTTTGAATCTATAGCTTGTGACTCTGTCGTGAGCCCAGGATGCTGCTCACACAGCGTCCTAGACATCCAGGGTCCCCCTCACTTCATGTCTATTAATGTCTACACAGTGTCCTAGACACCCAGTGTTAGCATTTCTTCTAGGCTCTGCCCCACAGTTACCTGGGGCAACACCCAGGTATGTTTGACTCACTATAAAAGGGGTTGCTTGTCCCCTCCTCTCTCTCTTGCTCTTTTCCCTCTCTTCCCTCTCTGTCCTTTCTCTCCCCATTTCTCTCCTCCCTCTCTCTCCACGTGCTCATGGTCCGCCTCTACTCCCTTTCTCCCTCCTCCCCGCCTTTCTCTGTCTCTACTACCCTCTCAAGTCCCCTTCCCATGCCCTAAATAAACTCTATTCTATACTATACTATACTATACTATACTATACTATACTATACTATACTATCTATACTATACTATACTATACTGTACTATACTATACTATACTATCTTGTAGCTGATACCTCAGGGGAAATGGATGCCTCAACATGGGCGGGCCCTCAGGGGGACCCTCTTCCCCTTCCCCCCAACCATACCTTGCCTCCACCAAACATACCCCTCCCTCTTCATTCTTTTTATAAAACAATACACCCAGGATCTCCCTCACCTCATGCCTATTAATGTCTACTGCTGCCTTTCAAGTCACTCCATAACCTTTGGGGCTCATCATGCCCACCCACCTACCTCCCCATTTGTCACCACTCCGGGTTTCTGTGCACTGTTTGCCTTGGAAGGGAGACAGATCAATGGGGTGAGAGCTGGCTCCCCTAACTCTAGGGACTGTGAGATCATAGGATTCATCCTGTTTCCCGCCTACCTCCAGTTGCATCTCGTTAACGTTTTCTGTTTCTTCTGGTGTTTCCTTTTTCTTATCTTGATGAAGTTCCTGTGATCAGAACTGGGTTGGTAACTGTGGTGGTTTGAATGAGAACAGCCCCGCACTCAACCTCCCATCCCCCCCCCCCAAAGGCTCACAGATTTGAATGCTTAGTCCCCAGAGGGTGGCACTATTTGAAAAGGAGGAAGTGTGTCACTAGGGGGGTGGGCTCTGAGGTTTCAGAAAGCCCATTCTAAATCCAGAGTGTCTCTCTCTCTCCCTGCTGTCTGTGGGTCCATACATAGACCTCTGAGCTGCTTCTCCAGTGCCATGCCTGCCTGTGTGCCACCAAAATGGGCTAAACCCCAGAAACTGTAAACAAGCCCCAATCACATGCCGTGGTCATGGGGTTTCTCCACAGCAACAGAATCATGACAGTGACAGTTGGGTCAAAGGTAAGTCTAGTTTCTCTGGGTAGCGTCTAATGGCCCAGCTCCACATTCTATTCCTGAGTCCCCTGGAGTCATCCAGGACTTTGTTCTGTCAAGGATGCGTCTTTACCCCAGGGCAGGTGAGGCTGGCAAAAGTCTTAAACAACCCTGACTGACCATGGTGGGAGGGCCCCAGCTTCAGATGTTCATTCCTCTCTAGATGTTGCTCCTTTGGCTTCAGCAGGGGCCGGGCAGGTGGTAAAGGAGGAGCTGGCTATGATGTCACAAAGATATCTGTGACTCACAGACCATGTTGTCTTCTACTAGCTCAAAGATGTTTGGTGGAGAGAAAGCACTGGACCATTAACTCTCCTGCCAGGGGGTGGGGGTGGATCAGGGATGCCAGGATGTGTGAGTTTTTACTACCCCAATGATGACTGCTGCTCTGACTCATCCCAGGGCCCATCCTGTCACTCACCATTGGGAATGCTTGGTGTTATCACAGGAAGGGACTCGGGCCTTCCTACCCTCCTGACTCAGGCTGAGTTTCCCTATCCTCTCTGCCCGTCTTCTGAGGCGTCTGTCTCTCGGTACTTGCTGGTAGCCCTCTGGAATGTTCTCCGCTGACAGGGACCACCGGCAGCTGCTCTTCATGGCACTTTCCCAGCTTCCTATGACCTTTGAGCCTCAACTCTGCCTTCTCTCATCTTCTCTCGATTTCTGCTGTGCTCTGCACCCTTCCTGAGCTGCTCTCTGGAGCGGTTCAGCTGCAGCTTGATGCTACCGTCACTGTCACGGCTGCCATCACAGGGGAAGAGGCAATTTTGCCGTTACTGATGCTGCTGGCCACCGGCATGTAGTGCTGCGGCCCTGCTGACGTCTCTGCTGTCACTCTAGCGTGGCACCTGTCATAGCTATTGCTGCTGCTATCAGACTTCTCCAGCTCTGCTCCCTCTTTCATTACCACGGCTCTTACACGGCCCCACAGCTGCTGTCACTGATGCTATTACATTCAGGGTAGCGGCTGCTGTCATTGATGCTACTACATTCTCAGGGAGCTCCACCGCTGCAACCGCCAAGGCTGCTGGACACTCCCTTGGCTGCACTGTTAGTGCTGTCCTGGCTCTTGCCCACTTTTGTGACTCAGCTACTGCTAATGGTAGAGCTCTTCACAAATCATCTTGTCTGTCCCTTTGGACCAGTCGGAACAGTCTCTGCGAGGTTACTACAGGATGTGCTCCCTCTCGGGTCTGGGTGGAAAAGTTCGGGGTTCCTTAGAGTTCACCAAGTGTGACAACAAATCACTTCAGAGCGGACTTAACTCATTCACCTTTAGCATCTGGGGTGGTAGTTCAGGTGACTGCCTGGCTGAGAGTTCTTTGTTCAAGGTAGCGGAGGCATTAGGGACAAGTTAAACGGCTGTCAATGAGGGTGTCAAATTGCCCCTCCCATCCAACGTCATAGCTTATTAGGAAAAATAAGCATCAGAAAGTTTAAAGGACTTTTAAATTTGAAAAAAAATTTAAATCAAAATATAATTACACAATTTTTCCTTCCCTTTTCTTTCTCAAATCCCTCTCTTGTCCCATGTTTCAAACCTCTCTCATATTTCCCCCCCCCTACCTCAAGCTGACCCATGCTGTCCTTGGTCTGTGTAACAGTTTGAGTATGCAATGTCCCTCGTAGGCTCCTGTTTTGAGGGCCAGGTTCTCAGGTGGTAGAGCCCTACAGTGGGGGATGCTAGAACTTTGGCTGCGGGGGCCTACCTCAGACAGACAGGTCAGTGGGCACGTTCTGGAGGTTGTATTTGGTCCTGGCCTGTTCCTCTGTTCCGATTTTTATTTTCTGGTGCTTTAAGATAGGGATTTCCGAGTCTCCATACCCACTGTGAAGTGCCTAGAAATAATGAGTCCTGCGACAATGACCTGAAACCCCTGAAACCACCCAGATCGTGAGCCAAAATCAATCTTCCTTTCAACAGGGTGTCACAGGTGTCTGTTGTAAGAACAACAAAACCGAAAGACAGTTTAGTCTCCATCCCAGGCCTGTTCACAAGAAGTACTTCTTGAATCCCAGCCTTCTGTTGGAGTTTTGCTAAGCCCTTTCCCCAGGCTGTCATCTGCCTTCGTGCCTTTCCATGGTTGTCTGTCAGTCCACAGACAGCATTGATTTTATGTTGAGGCTTGTTGACATTTAATTTTAGCCTCTGTGTTAGCATCATAAACACAGCTGTTCACATCTCTTCAGTGATTCTGAGCAAACAACGAAAACAATCAGAGCCCCCTGCCCAAGCTTCTTCCCCTGCCCAAGCTTCTCCCCCTGCCTAAGCTTCTTCCCTCTGCCCAGGCTTCTCCCCCTGCCTAATCTCCCTTCTGCCTACGCTTCTCCCCCCTGCCCAAGCTTCTCCCCCCACCTAAGCTAAGCTTCTCCCCCTACCTAAGCTTCTCCCCTCTGGCTAAGCTTCTCCCCTTGCCCAAGCTTCTCCCCCTGCCTAATCTCCCCTCTGCCTAAGCTTCTCCCCCTGCCCAAGCTTCTCCCCCTGCCTAAGCTTCTCCCCTCTGCCTAAGCTTCTCCTCCCTGCCCAAGCTTCTTCCCCTGTCTAAGCTTCTCCCCCCTGCCCAAGCTTCTCTCAGTGTTTCCCCACCATCCAGCCTCTTTCAACTATTATTTTCAGTCCCATAAACCTCACTAACATGCTGTATTGAAAATTACAGTTTCCATTTTCAAGGCTCTCTGTTGAGTTCATTCTGTGTGGATAAAGACTTAATCTGCCCTGCTCTCTGTATGTGTATATGTGGGGAGCCGCCCTCACATTCGCCATTACAAGATAGCGCTGATGTCCTGCGCTCTAACATACAAACAAGGCAGCTGCGCATGTGCTGGGTAGATTTCCATTCCCTTGCGCCCTGCCTTTCCCGTGGCGTCATCTGGGGTAACAGCAGGCCGCCAACCAGAGGGTTACACGTCCTAGGCGGCGACCTT
>NC_034599.1:99736816-99743633 GCF_900095145.1 Mus pahari
CCCTTTCTCTTCTCTCTCTTCTCTTCTCCCCTCTCTTCTCTTCGCCCTTTGCCTGTTGGAAGCTTATGCTCTCCCTCTCAAGAGCATTAAAGCGTTGCTGTAGAAGGATCCTGTTTGTGTGCCGCGTCATTTCTTGCTGGCGGGAAGGTAGCGCGGGACATGTATAGTACCCTCTTTTGTAATAGATCAGTATTACGTCATTGTGACTGCTCGCCACTCAGGAACGGTGCCTCATGAGAGCACAGCCTTTCCAGAACTTTCCTTTTGTTTGCTCAGAGCTTTGTCTTTCCTAATTCGCCCTCAGACTTTTCCCAAATGAGGGTAAGTTGAAGATTTTCTGTCTCTTCCTCTGTTTCTCCCTCCCCCTTTCTCTCATTTGCATCAGCTGCTCTCCTGCCACCTTCCCCATTGCTTCCTTTCTGGGTGGACTCCCCTGGGTACCGGATCCTTGGTGTGGCAGGCTTTCATGAGTTGTTCTGGAGCTGGATTTACAGTGCTCATGAGCTGGGGTCATCTGAAAGAGCTAATGTTTTTCGATGCTGAGCCATCTCTCCAGATCCAAGCATGTAGTATCAAACACACGTTTTCTCATCTACTCTTACATGCATTCTGTAAGATTCTGGTGTAGCTTTTGCGTGAAGATCTCCATGGAGTGACGGAGGCCGAGCTTCACACCAGGCCTCCCCTTCTCGGACGCAGCCCCTACTTTTACAGAGCGCGTCCTATGACGCTTTCTAGGATGGAATGCACATCTGAAAACCACCAGTGTACCTATAATTCCGACTGATAATTTTTATTATGCATGCCTTTCATCCCAGCATTAGGGAGGCAGAGGCAGGCAGATCTCTGTGAATTCAAGACCAGCCTGGTCTATATACTGAGTTTCAGGACAGCCAGTGCCACATAGTGAGACCCTGTCTTGGGAAGAAAAAAAAAAGATTATCAAATTAGTGGTGGCACACACCTTTAGTCTCAGCACTCGGGAGGCAGAGGCAGGCAGATTTCTGAGTTCAAGGCCAGCCTGGTCTACTCTGTGTAGTCTTGGCTGTCCTGGAACTCACTCTGTAGACCAGGCTGGCCTCGAACTCAGAAATCCACCTACCTCTGCCTCCCAAGAGCTGGGATTAAAGATGTGCGCCACCATGCCCAGCTGGAAATTCATTTTATTTAACCCTGAGAAGCTGAAGTTTTGATAGCTATCATCTTGAATTTTTCTACTTTTTTATTTTTAGAAAGCCTTTATTACATGGAAGATGCATTCCCCGATTTTCTAGATGTAGCTCTTGTCTGTTTGACAGTTGGTTTCTTTGTCTTTTTCCTACTTTCTGGAGTTTTAGTATATATTTTTGAATACATTCTCATCCTTGGAAGTTTTTTAAGTTAATGGCTTTGGCTGTGCATAAAATGATATTTTCATACCCATATACCTTTGTACTCTGGTTATATTTACCTTCATCACACTCTGACCCTCCCTTCCCCCTCCTGCCAGCCACTCTTCTTCCAAACAGTCTCTATGTTGTGTGTGTGTGTGCATTTGTGCATGTATGCTCGTGTGTGTGCGCGCGCGCGCGCGCATGTGTGTGTGTGTGTGTGTGTGTGTGTGTGGTTTGCCACACACAGTATGTGAAGGTCAGAGAACAGCTTGTGGGAGTCAGTTCTCTACAACCGTGTGGGTTCTGGGAATGAAACTAAGATCATAAGACGTGGCAAGAACCTCTACCCACTGAGCCATCTCTCTGGGCCTATATGTTGATTTCCCCCTCATGTGACTTGGTTGAAAATGTGTTTTCTGGTGGAGTTCAGAATGTGCTCCTGGTGTTCCCTCCTACTCACACTGATGTCCCTTGTTTTTCCAATGCGTCCCTTTTCTACTTACATATTTGTCTGGTTTTTGGTTTTTGGGGGAGGTTGTTTAATTAGGGTTACTCACGAGCACACAGGCAAAAGGTTATTTACCAGACAACAGGCGACTTATCAGAGGCCACAGCTCTGAGGGGCGAGGGCTAAGGAGCCACTCCTCGCTCCTTGATGATATGTTGATGGTCTCGTGCAGGGTAACACAGCTGCTGAGGGGTCGAGAGTGGACAGCCACAACTGGGTGTGGTGGTGCACACTTTAAATCACAACACAGGAAGGCAGAGGCAGAGGCGCAGAGGTGCAGAGGCGGGCAGAGGCAGACAGAGGTGGGCAGGCAGAAGCGGGCAGGCAGAGGGGGCAGAGGCAGAGGGGCAGAGGCAGAGGCAGAGGCAGAGGCAGAGGCAGAGGCAGAGGCAGAGGCAGAGGCAGGTGGATCTCTGTTCCAGGCAAACCAAGACTGTACAGTGAAACCCTGTCTCAAAACACTAGAAGAAGAAAGAATAGAGGTAGTAGAAATAGCCTTTATTATGTTGAAAATATTCTCACCTATCCTGGTCTCTTCAGGATAACTTCTGAATAATCAAGAGATGGTGGATTTTTATTAAAGTGCTTTTCTGCATCTACTGAGATGATCAATTTGACTTTTTTTGTTTGTTTGTTTACCTTGGTTCCATTTATGTGAGATTACATTTATCGACATGTGCATGTTGAACTTGAACTATCCCTATTTTTTTTTTAAAGAATGAAGTGAATTTGATCTCAGTAAATTATTTTCTGATGTGCTTTTGAATTTGGTTTGAAAGTATTTTATTGAGAAGAATTTCATCTACATCTATCAGGGAGCTTGGCCTACAGTTTTGTTTCCCCCCTACCCCCACCCCCCACTGCTATGTCTTTATCTGGTTTTATTGTTAGGGTAATACTGACTTCAGAAAAGGAGTGTTGTCTTGTGTGAATTTCTCTATTTTAGCCAGGAAGAATAAGAAGAGGAAGGGGAAAGGAGAAGACGACTGAAGGAAAGGAAGGAGAGATAGAACTGGATAGATGGATGAATAGAGACAACTGTGTTTACTGGGTTGACTGGGGGGGATTTTTGGGTATGTTGAGGTGTGAAGGAAGTTACTCCTGGGGAGTAGGGCTTGATCCATAGTGGAACCACAAACCAAAGACCTGGGAAAAATCTTGAGTCATGTCTTCATTCACTAAAGAAATACTGAGACTATAAAAGTGCCTTCCCTGGCAGTGGGCCAGGAGACCCCTTGTTGGTGGTGTTCTTTCAGTCAGGGGCAGAGCAGATGGCAGTCCTCTGTTCATCTTGGCCTGACGCTGGGCTTGGTGGCCAGAGCTGTTTTATGCCCAGGACTCATAAAAAAATCAAATCAAATCAAATCAAATTGATTAATCAAATCAAATCAAATTAATCAATCTAATCTAATCCAGGCAGTGCATCAAGGGAGGAGGAAGATGGAGTCTACCACGCTACCCACAGACCTGCCGTCAGTGAAGGGCACAGGGTGGCCATAGACACCCACTTACAGCCACAACATGCTATGCGGTCCAGATGGAGGTTGTCATCCAGGAGCCCACCAGCTTCATGACCAGCCTGTAGAGGGAGCCAGCCCAATGTGCAAGCATGTGAACAGATCAGAGAGAAGTGGAGCAGCTTGAGCCTTATGAAGAGAGATGGAACTGGAGACTCCAGGGCGAAGAGGAGTAACCCATTGCCAATAGCCAGCCCCACCACCTGCGGCCATGGTGTGGTCCCAACTGCTGAGGGCCGTGTCTGAGTCTGTTGATACCATGTAGATACCCGTGGCTCATATCTCTAGAGACATGGGGGGGGGGAGTTCCTGGTCAGGGCAGCTGTGGTGGAAGGCGCAGATGTCCAGGAGCTATGCAGAACCTCACTGTACGCAGTGCTTTGAAGAAGTGGCTCCATCTCTCATTGGCAGTAGCACCTTGCCCAGGCAGCACAGTGGAGAGGGCCCTGGTGCCTGGGGTGTGGGTGAGCTGGCCTGAGGACATGAGTGTGGGACAGCTGACCCTGCCACTCCTCTGCCATGGGATGGCATAGGCACAGAGGTGACACCTCTGTCCCTCGCCACCTTGGCAGTCAGGAAAGCTACCCACAGGGTCATTTGAGCTCCAGAGAGCTAGCCCCGCTCCTCAGCAGCTGCAGCACTTGGGAGAGCAGGCCCAGTTCCTTCCTTGGGCTGCACAGTAGTGCAGTAGCCCTGGTTGGGTGTGGCCCTGCCATTCCTCTACCATGGAGTGGTGTGGGTTTGGGGGTGATGTTCTCCTGCTCCCCCTTTGCCACCTACATACAGTAACCATGAGTGGGAGAGCTAGCCCTGCTCCCTCACTGGCTGTAGCACTCCAGAGAACGGGCCCTGTACTTCACCTGGATACAGTGGAGCTGGCCCTGATGGTGAAGGCACAGGCATGACAGTCCTGAGGGCATGGGAGCAGGAGAGCTGACCCTGTCTCCTGCCAAGGGCGATATTGGATGGCCTAGCTGGAGCACTGCTGGAGAGTTCACTCTGGTGGTGTGGATAAGGGAGAACCAGCATGCTTACCAGCTCATACTACCACGCAGGCCCAGATCCAGGGCTCTGGGTTAGCCCATCCCAAAATCTATATCATCTGCAAATGGTTGGGATGTGTGAAAGGGCCAGCCTTGCTGATCCAAAGCTGTAGGATCTCCATGATGCAGGGTAACAACAGGATAATTGGGAGGAGTCCCAGTGAGGATCCAGTATTGATGGCATCACAGAAGCCAGAGATCTCAAACCAGACCAAGGACTCACTGCAATGAACATTTGCAAGGGAAGATGGAGAGAGGGGTACGGTGGGACATGCTGTGATATACTACACAATGAGATGCTTTGTATGCTTTGCTCTTGTTTTGTGTGTTCATTTTGGGAGAGGTTGCAAGGGTGAAGGATGGTAAGTGGGAGCTGGGAGGTGAGCAGGACTGGGTGGATGATGGAAAACTCACAAGAGTTTGTACTTTTTTTTTTTTTTTAAGTACAAACTTTCAGGTGCTCAAATAAACATTTATTCAAATAGATATTTTACAAATGATCAGTATTCATTGAAGGATGTGAGGCAGTGAACTGTGCACAGACTGCCTGGTCTCCAGTCGAACACAGACCTTGAACCCTGAGGCCTATATTCTGCCTTCATGTGACAGTAGGAGTTCAGCCACACCTCCTGGGCCCCTGGCTCCTGTCCTATCTTCAGCCTCCTACAGCCGCCCCCCCCCCCCAGGTGTGTGGCCATTTGTCACATAGGCAATGCCCCAAGTTCCTGGTTCTTGTCACATAGCTACAGCTTCCCACAGACTCCCCCCTCTCCCCAGCAGAGAGGTGTGTGGCCATCAGTCAAGTAGGAGCAGCACCAAGCCCTCCCGCATGCAAATAAGGTTTCCCCAAAGCTCTCAGACCAAGCCAATGAGAAGTGCCTGCTGTCAATCTCTGACCCACCCCAGAACTGTATAGAAGAATCCTATCTGGAAGAATTAAAGGTGTGTGAGAACTACGTCGTCGTCCGAGAGCTTCTGTCCTAAGAGCTGTAACACTTGGGAAGAGGTCTGCTCTCCTGAAAGGCTTCCTGAAGCTCCTCCACACTCCTCACTGGCTAGTCGGATGGCCTCTCATTGGCCCATCCCATCCAGACTCAGTGCAGGGCAGCACCGAAAGGCAAGGCAGAGACAGAGGTGGAGCCAACAGCAGCAGGAGCCCCGGAAACAACCTCCCCTCCCTGCCCGCACTCTCTTCCCTTCACTGGAACACTCACACCAGGCTGTGACTTTCCGCGGAAAGCCTCTGGTACACAGGCCCACAGAAGAATGCTCAAAATCCTTAGTCGATAAGCCAATGCAAATCAAAACCCACAAGGAAGCACCATTCTAGGCCAATGGAAGGGCAATAATTTGATAGAATGACATTTGTGGCTTTCTGTAATGGCCTCTGTCTGCTGCAAAGAGACATCTTTGATGAGGTGCGAGAGCATCATTTATCTGTGGCCATAAGGAGAAGTTTTAGAATGCGGTTAGCAATTATTCTGGTTAGTAAAGTGTAGTGGATTTTTCTCTAAGAGCCAAGCATTAATTATTTTAATAATGTTTAACAGTCCTCTTGACAGTGATTATGACCTGACCCAGCAGTACCAACCTAAGCTGCCCATCCTTTTCACATGCCTGATGGTACTGTCAACTGCTAACCATTCAGAGTGACTTCAGTCAGAGGAGCCCTAAAGCATGCAGAAGCGTGTGATAGATTCCTACACTGAACTATTATGCAGTAGCAAGGATGGATGCATACAATGGTGCAAATGAGCGCCGTGTACTGAGAGAGGCCACACACAAATGACGTATGGCCATGAATGTTTACATGAAATTGAATAGATAAACCCTATAGAAACAGGATACATTTTGAAGGGCACCAAAGACTGGAGGAGTGGTTAGGGGAGGTGGACACTAAAAATCTAGGATATTATGTAGTGTCATAAAAATATGTTAGAACTTGATGTAGGTGGCAGCAGCTTAACAATGTGATGGTATTGCCTTTAAAGGAGTGATTTTCATTTTGTGCCTGTGCGTGCACACACACAAGAAGGCACCCAGTGGTACTCTGAAAAATCTGGGTGCAGAGCCCTGTCCTCTTGCAGCTGGCTGTTTAATGGGAGGCCTGTAGATGATAGGTCCTGATGAGGACTTTGCATCCAGGATATCAGAGTCACCAGCTAGAGCCAAATGACTTCGGGCAGAGAGAGCAACATAAACAGGGAAGACAGAGGAGGTCCCTCGCATGTCCAAGAGGACCCTGGGAGAGTTTGAACTTGTTTTAAGTAGGCGGAGAGACCTTAAGAGGACAAAGGAAAGAACAGCATATTGAACAGCTAAGGGGAGCGGGCATCTGGCGGTGTTCCTGGTGACTTTTTTTTTTTTTTTTTTTTT
>NC_034599.1:99743678-99764424 GCF_900095145.1 Mus pahari
TGTAGACCAGGCTGGCCTTGAACTCAGAAAACCACCTGCCTCTGCCTCCCGAGTGCTGGGATTAAAGGCGTGCGCCACCACGCCCGGCTAGCCTGGTGACTCTTATCCCCAACTCTCCAGCCACACAGGCACTGTGTGGTTCAGGGCTCTCATATGCTCTGCCCTTGGGAGTTCAGACACATGCTGTTGCTGTCACCAGAGCAAGCTTGGGTGGTGCTGTGTGTCTGCAGTCATTGCAGGGACTTGCTGCTGGACCGGCAAAGAACCGTGGTGGAAGACCTGATCAGTTCTTTATTGGCAAGGATATGCAGTCTGATATACGACAAACCTGTGATCCCAGAAAGATATCAAGCTGTAGACGTAGTTTGTTTCCTACAAGTTCATAGCTGCCCTGGAAAAAGCCACGGGTGTGGCAGTTATACCAGCGCCATGACGCCTGGATGACACGGGTGGCATAGCACAACCTGCAATAATGCTGGCGGATTCTCAGCATCCGGACCCACGACTGAATAAGGACACAGGCCCTTGTTTCTTGTGCCATCACGTGTAGGATCATCAGTCGATTCTTTTCCTGTCTTTTGGCCAGTATCCTCCTCCACCAGCATTGAATGATCCATGCGCTGAGGGCAGCCCTCAGCAGTGTGCGTCTCACCAGGGTGCCTCGCCACCAGGCCTGTATCTTTCTGGCATTCTGTGCTTTTTGTGATAGGCGCTGTAGGGATAGCTGTAGTGGGGTGTAAGGTGAGGAATGGTTTTAGTTTTCAGGGGTACAGCCACAGGCAGGTTACCTTTAATTGTGTGAATGAACCCCTCTTCATGCAGTAACAGAGAGAGAGAAAGGGGGAGGAAGGAGGAGGAGGAGGGAGAATGTGAGCAGAGCAATACATACATACACACACACACACACACACACACACACATATATATATATATATATATATATATATATATGCATGAAAAAAGAATGAAGATATATTCCCAGAAGATGCTCTGATCCTACATCGCTAACCATGGTTTCCTCTGAAGTTCCTGAATGCTGAGCAGGGCAAGAGGATGAGCCATGGAAGCAGGAAGGCATGCTACCTCTGTTCTCCTTTGTGTTCCGTATCAGTTAGTGAACCAGCATCACCGTGACCTCTGAGTCCCCATGTCCCCATTTGCAGAATGCGGTACATTCATGCTCGTGAAGGTGTTTGAAAATTTATTGTCTGCACGTGTGTTGTGCCTGCACGTACATTTGTACCATGTATGTGCCTAGTGTTCTCAGAGGTCAGAAAAAGGGCATCAAGTCCCATGAAAATAGAGTTACAGACAGTTGCGAGCTGCCATGGGGCTGCTGGAAACTGAACCCAGGTCCTCTGGAAGAGCAGCCAGTGTGCTTAACCACTAAGCCATCTCTCTCCAGCCCCTCACTTAGGTGCCTATGAACCTGGCTGGCCAATTTAGAGCAAGAACATGGTAATTGATAGGATCTTTTTGGGCAGAGGACCACATACTGAGAGCAAGGCTTCCTAGCAGGAACTTCCAGGAAATTGACTTTCTTTGCTCTGCTTCTCTCTGTCACCTGCTACACCCCGACTCCTGACCTCTGTTAGGTCCTAATATTAAATTTCTTTCCTCACACACTTAGGGTCCCGACCTCATCTATTCCTTACTTCCCAAACCTTTTGTTTTGTTTTGTTTTGTTTTTTTGAGACAGGGTTTCTCTGTGTAGCTCTGGCTGTCCTGGAACTCACTCTGTAGACCAGGCTGGCCTTGAACTCAGAAATCCACCTGCCTCTGCCTCCCAAGTGCTGGGATTAAAGGCATGCACCGCCACTGCCTGGTTTACTTCCCAAACCTGAAACCTTAGTTCATACAATCATACACGTACATGTGCATGTGTGCACATACCCACACCCTTACACAATCCTGAATGTAAGAGTTCTGCTTTGATGTGTTCCCCAGACACAGACCCCACACCCTACTACCCAGCTCTGCACATCGAAGCTCTCACTCTCTGGGGCGGCTTCTCCCCACGCCAGTCATGATGTCTCAGGCTATACCCGGAAGAAAGCAGTTCAAGAAAAGCAACCCCGTGATCCCAGCTTTTGAGAGGGAGACTGTTCTGTTAGTTTTTGATGCTGAGTGACAGCAACCCAACCTCTTGCTCACACGAGTCTGTTTGGTGCACACATTCCATGACCATTCTACATTGTTCGACATGGAGAAGACCACAGTAAGTCTGGGTGACATAGGTCAGAGGTGAAGCAGATCGGGGCTTACCTCTAACTTCGAGGGCCATGTGTGTCCCACATTTTGTAAGGATGGTGGTCTGAGATTTTTTTTCCCCTTTTCCTTTTGTTTCCTTGTTTCCTGGTTTGCTTCCTTTTGTTTCCTTGTTTCCTGGTTTGCTTCCTTTTGTTTCCTTGTTTCCTGGTTTGCTTCCTTTTGTTTCCTTGTTTCCTTTGTGTCATAGATTTTACCATCTGTGATAAAGCGAACATTCCCCTTCTATAACCAGAATTAAAGGAGAAATCTGTGAGTGGGTTATTTGTTGAACAATTACATACATTTTAGCACACGCCTAGTCTCCACAGTGGCCCAGTATCCCTAGACACTGGACTTATCTCTGTCAACTGTAAATCCACCTTCTATAGCCTACACCTTACACTATACAGACAGCCCATATTTGGAGACAGATGGTTCAAATCTCCCAGGTCTGCAATCCCTTAAATTCCCCCATGGCTGGGGTTATGATGGAGGTGTCATCATCTCAGGTCTATACTCCTCCAGCCATGAGGCTGGCAAGAAGAGTGAAGGAAGGGAGCCAGTGATGATGTCATAAGGCCATCTGTGATGCAGAAACCAGCATGGCTTCTAAGAGTTGAGTGGGAGCCCATTCATGCCTACGGAAATTTCCGAAGTTGGGCTCTAAGATCAAAGTACAAGCACCACGGCCTCATTTGAATAAAGATGGGAAATGTTAGTATTTTGATTTGGTGGAAATGATTAAAATTAGCAGCCTGACATATCAATGGGGATTCCCATCTATGGGTCTTGGCTCAGTCACACAGTGGATCAGCTCAGTCACACAGCGGGTCTAGTAATGCTCTTTTGGCAAAACATATAGCAGATGTTTTGCAAGAGGAGCTTCATGAATGGCTCCTGAAAATATGTCTGACCTAGAGAAATGAGGAAAGAAACATGGATGGCCATGAATGGAGTGGGGACAGAAAGTAATTGCAGCTCTTCCATCCTGTTGGCAGAATTGTGACCCTAGCTGCCGTGCAAGATGTTTGGCAGTTTCCAATTATGCCAAATATATATATTCACCCTATAACTCAAAGTCCCACTCCTGGGTGCAGATGAAAAAATGAAAATGTCTCTTCACAGCGTGTGTGCACAGGCTGTTTGATCATATAGTGCCTGCCTACCTGTGATGTCAGCACTCAGGAGGTAGAGACAGGATAAGAAGTTCAAGGCTATTCAGTCTCAGCAACATATACCAAGTTTGAGGCTATCTTGGGTATAGCAGACACTATCTTAAAATTACACAGACACAGACACAGACACACACACACACACAGACACAGACACACACACACACACACACACACACACACACACACGGCTGCTAAGATGTCTCAGTGTGCCAGGTGCTTGTCATACAAGTCCAAGGACCTAGGTTCAATCCACAGATCCCGTGACAAGGTGGAAGGAGAGAAATGAGTCTGTAAAATCTTCTTGTGACATGCACACATGCACCATAGTGTGCACCCCCCCAACCCACAGTGAGAAAAAAAGCGTGCTCACAGATGTCTATGGCAGTTTTACTTTGATCAAATCAAAAGAGGCAGCAACGCAACTGTCTACCAGTCTAGATGACTACAATCACACTCATATAATCAAATAACCTCTAGCAGTTACGCCGGGCAGACATGCAGTTACACCAGGCAGACATGCAGTAATGCAGTGTGCTAAATGAACCCAATGTAGAAGATTACCTGCAAAACGGCTTCTTGTGTAGAAAATGATAAATCTAATCCACAGGCAGGAGAAATCAAGACAAATCAGACCACAGCCAGAATAAGGATATATAGGAAGTGCCAACAGCACAAGGAAGCCCAGAGCAGCAGGCTATCCGTGTTGGTCAGGAGTTTGATGACTCATTAAGTGCTTCATGAAGCTTGGAAGAGAGGTTGCCTCTGCACTGTCGTGGAAGAGTGCTTGTCAAACAAGCCAAATTAAAGGTCAATATACCTATTCTTATGTGCTTGTGTTATAAATGACTATAAAGAGGGAGAGCTATGTCAGAGCAAGGTGGCCCAGGCTTTGAATCCTCTCATTCAGGAGGTAGAGGCAGTGAGTTAGGGGCCAGCTGGGGGGTTACCTAGTGAGATCCCGTCTCAAAAACAATGGAGAAGCCTTGCCAACATCCAAGACTGGTGTTAGTTCTTTGAAGGTCTGGTAGAATCTGGAAGAGAGGCCAGTGCTCTTAACCACCCTGCCACACCCACTCCAGTGGAGTCTGCATGACAAGTCCAAGAGTTTGGCCGCAGTCCTGAGGCAAAATGTTTCACGGAAATGGGTCTCCTGGAGAGTCTCTGGAGTCCCATAAGAGGATATGGTCCAGATTTGTCCTTGCAATAGTCGGTGGAAGGTTCTGCGCGCTTTCCTTCAATATTGTTTTATTATAGGTGCCCCCAAGGAATGACTTGACAAATAGCTAAGTTAAACATTGTTCCTGGCCTTCACCAGTGTCCCAATATCCTAGGCAGTTGTTGAGCGGACTCTGGGCTTGGAATTTAGTAAGAATGTTACTTATTCAGAGGAAATGCCTCCAGTAATGAAAGAGATAGTGAAAGAAGTCAGGCATTACAATTTACTGGATAGAGTTAGGAATTTCAGGCCAAGTTTAACAAAGTAAGTTTAGAATTCTTATAGCCATGTATGGCAGACTACATCACATAATAGAAGAAAGTTGGTGGGCTCCTCTGGTAAATGGAGGTCCCCCACAAAACACTTAGAATAGCAGCTGAGTCACTCCCATATACAAGAATTTACAATGATTTAGGAAGAAGATTGGGCTGTGGTTTAAGAAGAAACTATTGTGTTGTTCACGGAAGGGTTAGCAAGTATGGATCCTCCCTGGTACATACTTTCACAAGTCCAGAAGAATAGCATAGTTAGGTGTTTGCTAAGGGCTTGCTGATGGTGGATTAAACAACAGAGTAGAATGAGAACTATGGCTCAGGTGTGAAGCCCTTGTCCCTGGGGCGTAAAAGCCCTCACACCTGGCGTCTAAGAGTAAGCTGACCTTAGATAGGGCTGACTGTCTCAGTTGTAGCCATTGCCTGGTTCCTGCCAGTTTTTATGTACGCATTTTTCTGTTTTGTGTAAAGAGTCATTATGCGCCGGATGACCTGAATGTACCTTGGCTGATGTGTCACCTAACTTCCTTGTTTTCTTCTGTAATATAAGTCTGATGCTCACTTTGAGAAATTACATTCAGATTCAACATTCCCTTGTGTTCGTGTCTGTTTGTCACTTGCCGACTCCTTGCCCACCTGAGTACCAGGACCCTGATTTCTCCCCCGGGTGGAGGGATTCCAACTGGATCCAGCTCACGGCACCACCTAGCTATAGCTATCTCTCCAGCTTCTTTTCCTCCTTCCTCTCTCTCTCTCTCTCTCTCTCTCTCTCTCTCTCTCTCTCTCTNTCTCCTTCCTTCCCTGCCCCCCACCTTTTTTTTTTTTTTTGAGGCAGGGTCTCACTGTGTAATTTTGGATGGCCTGGGGTTGGCTATGCCGCATGGATCAGGCTGAACTCAAAACCTCCACATCCCACCTTCCTCCCAAGTGCTGGGAGTAAAGCTGGGTCCTACCAGGCCCGGCAGCTGGGATCTTTGGGAGATTTTTCCTTACTGCTTTGTTATGTTGGTTATTATAGTTTGTTGTATCTTGTTTTAAGTTTGGTGTGCTATATGCACTTTGAAACCAAAACAGGAGTCCCGTTGTTGTTAAGGACCCACATGTCATACATTGTTATTAAGTCTCCACACCTTACAAGAATTACATACCTTACAAGAATAAGTTTCTATTTCCTAAGCTTAATGTATCCTATTTTTCAACCTATGCTGAACTTGTGACCTACTACGTATGCCCACACCCCGGCCTTGATAAACTCCTTACCTATGATATATGATTATCCTTTTGCCTTATGAAAACACGTCTTTCCAAATACCGGGATGATGTACTTACCTACCTCACAGGCCGCCTTGAGCCCCAAGTCCTTATTCTCCTGTCCAGGTGCTAATACCACTTATTTTGATAGCTGTTTTCTATCAACCCTAACCCTTCCTTATAAAAAAGGACCTCAAAAACCCTTGAGGGGCTGCTCTCTGAAATCCCGACTTTGGGAGAGATAGCCTGTTGCGCCCCCCCCCCCCCTTGACCAGCAAGGAAGACGCAACCACCAGTTCTTCTAACAGCAGTTTATTCAGCAAGCTTCAATCTTCATCTCTCCTTCATCTCCCCCCGAGCCCCGGGCTACAAGCCCTTCTATACTCTCATATCCACTCCAATCGTGGCAGGCCACGTCACCTCACCAGGTGCGCGGCCTCAGCCAACCAGAAGAGCGGGAACATATCACCACCAAATATGGACTTGTTTACCACAAGCTTCATAGCCAACAGGTGCCATCTTTAAGGTGCGGCTTCGGGTAGCCCAGGGGAGGGGCCGTGGCCTCCTACAATAGCCAGCTGGCCACTTCTAACACAGCTTGTGTAAGGGTCTGTGATTCACGTAGACTGATACCCCAGACTCAAATAGTATGCAACAGCGAAGAGCATTTATTCTGCAGAGAACCTGCATGCAGCGGTCCACCATACATCGGAAGGAAGACAGAGGTGTGGACTTTGCACGGGTCAGGGGTCAATTTAAAGCCTGTTGGGGGAGTAGTGTGAGACTACCTTGTTTTCCCCCATGATTGGTTGGCTCTAGCTCTAGGGGTGTGGGTGACTTTGTGATTGGTCAAGGCTCTGGGGGATTTGGGGGAGTTTGGTTGATTAACTGTATTCGACTCAAGCTGAATGGCTGAGGTGCCTACTGAACCTATCAAAGCAGACTTGACCTCCTGGCTCTCCTGCATCCCTCGGCCCCTGTCCGTTAAAGGCCCTCCCAGTTGGCATACCCTGCCCACTATCCCAGAACTTCCAGCCCAGGGGCTGGGTTGACCTTTCCTATATAATCCAACCGTTTGGTTACCTGATCCGTTTAGTTTATTCTCTTTTGGGCCTCCTGGCTGTTGCACCTGGTTCTCCTTTCCCCTCTTCACACGGCTCAGGGTCCTGCTCACTCTGGACTCTCCCAGATGTCCCTAGGACCAGTCATGTGCCTCTTCTCTCTCTCTCTTCTCTCTCTCTCTCTCTCTCTCTCTCTCTCTCTCTCTCTCTCTCTTTCATTCAAGAAGGGTTGCCAAAGGGGCCTCAATCCAGAGGTTGAGAACCACTGGGCTATAGTTTGTTAATTAGGGTTGTCTACCTGGCTAGTGAGCCTCAGGGATCCACCTGACTCCATCACCCCAGTGTTGATAGTCCAAGTACAGGTCAGTCTACCTGGTTTAAAAAACAAATTATTCTTTGATAATTGTATACAGTGTGCATTGAACATATTCATCCACCCCACTCCTCTCCTAACTCCTCTAAGATCCACCCCCCCCACCTCCATCCCCTTTCAACCTGGTGTTCTCTTTTATGTGTGTGTGCTCAGCTCTTTAATGTGGGTTATAGGAAGGGAACTTATGTCCTCGTTCACATAAGGCAAGCACTTCACCTACAGAGGTATCACCCAAGCAGTTGTCTTCATGAAAGATCCTTTGTATGATTTTCCTCTAGCGGCACAATTGGGGACATACAGAGCTGCTTCCTGTGTCACTTTTCCTGAGGTTTGTCACTGTTCTTGAGCCCAGTGATGACTTAGAGGCCATGCTGGAAACTTGCTGGGTCTTTGCACATAAAAGATGGTCCTACATTTTCTCCTCACAATGGATAACTTTTGGGGTGCGTTTATAATTCTATGCTTAAGAAAAGATTTCTCCAGGAAGTGGGTGCTGGTCCTCACTCTCTGCTCTGCTGTTGCTGCTGAGAGTCTGACTTACCCCTCACCCCCACCCCCCTGGAGCTAACTATTGGCTTTATTTCTTCTTCACAATTCCAGCATCTCATAATATGTCTGGCTCCATCTGTTTTCAGTCAGAGTGGCTCAGTTAGCTGGCTGGCTTATGCTGGTTTTCCTAAAGAATCTCTCTCAGACCCTCTCATCAATGACAGAAAATCTTGGCAGTACTTCCTTACAGAGGGGTATACGTGTGACCAACACTGGAATCCTGGGTTCTCCCATTTCTGTGGAGTGAGCTGTCGGGAATACATGGTCTCTTGGGCAGGGGCATTCCTGAGCCAAGTTGTCACTTGGCACCAGGCTTTTCCATGCTTCCCAAAGCCAGACATTTCCCTAGAGAGAGTGATTGTATTAGTTACTTTCTTATTGCTGTGGGGGAATGCCATGGCCCAGGCCACTAATAGGGTGAAGCAGTTATGTAGGTGTATGGTTCCTGTAAAGGCTTAGGTGAAGTGTTAAGGCCTAGACGGAATGTTAAGGCATAGGTAGCTGTTACCTGTATAGTCTTTCATTTTGTGTTGTTACTAATATTGTAAGGAAATTTTCTCATATGTTGTTTCTGCTGTTACTAGGAAACTTTCTCGTGCCCAAGTTGATTACATATTCTAATATGTTCTGTGCCCCTGGAAACCAATCATGATAGAAGTCAGTAGAACTGCTTTGTATAGTTGCCCACAATAAGCTTGGACCTGAACCAACCACCCAGCAGCACTTCCTGCACCTGGGTATAAGCCTTTATGGTCTTTGCTTTTATAAGCTATTCTGGGATGGACCCTAACACAAGAAGAGAGACACCCGCACCAATATAAGAAGCTATTTGGAATAAGACTTCCATTTTGAGTAGAAGTGGAGTAAAATTTAAGTTCCCGAGACCTCCCTGGGAACTGACACCCTACTTGTCAGGAAGAGACATGGACATGGGTAACTGACTTACTGATTGACAGGTTAAGACATGAATGGGTAACTGACATACTGATTGACAAGTTAAGACATGAATGTTAGGCAAGTCCCATTTTGGTTGACTAGTTAAGACATGTATGTTACACAAAGCAAGTTCCCGGCCACAGTTGAATACCCTAACCAATGGAAACAGAATAAATGTACAACAGAGACATGTTCCAAAGGAAATTCCCTACCCCTAAATCTGATTGGTGGAATAACTTGGCACGATGTTTGTAGATCTTGGACTTAAAATACCCTATAGGATCTTGACTCCACAGTTAGCTCCCGTGTCTTACTTACGGCACTGATCGATCGGTCTTGGGGTGTGGTATTCAATAAACCACCCTCGTTTGACTGAGATCCATGTCTGAGTGGTTTGTATGGCAATTCACAGACCCCAATACTTCTAAAGGGGTGGGATCCATCACCATCATGGTTGGAAGAGTGACATCAGGGAGACATGACCTCAGGAACATCTGAGAGTTCAGGTCTTCAACCTCAAGTAGGGAGCTGAAGGAACCCTGCCCTCAGTGATGTATGCAAGCCACACCTCCTAACCTTCCCAAACAGTGCCACCAACTAGGGACCAAGCTTCCAAAGGTCTGAGCCTATGGGGCTGGCGGGGTGGGGGGCTTTTATTCAAACCACCACACTCCCTCCACTTCTCCCCGGGGCCCCATCAAAATGTAAAACACATTGAGTCCAACTGCAAAAGTCTCCATAGTCCCTCACAGTCTCCACACAGTTTAGAAGAGCAGAGCGTCCAGGCAATCTCTTGACGGCAAGTTTCTGCAAAATCACAAAAAGCTAATTATATACTTCCAACATATAATGGCACAGAATATGCATCTCTATTCCAAAAGAATGGAGTAAGCGAGGAGATACTGGGCTAAAGTGAACGAGAAAAAGAAATAAAAGGTAGACACGATTGCTTTTAAAGGGTTGATGCTTTTATTATAGATATGAGGAAGAATACAATTAGAGGCAGGGGCAGAGACATGTGGAAGAGTAGAGTGGACAGGGCCAGCAAACTGAGCTGGGCCCTAAGAGGAGACAGGGGATAGGAGGTGAGGAGAGCCCAAAGTCTAAGGACGGACCTAAGAGGCCAAGAGGTAAAAAGGACAGATGTGACCACATTAGCTGGATTATATGGGGAAGGGCAGTCCAGCCCTTGGGCTATAGAGTTCACTGTAAGGAGTGAGTTATGCCAGCCAGGAGGGCCCAGTCCTGGGAGAACCTAGTGAACATATCCACTTTGATATGTTAATAGGCACCTCCAGTTAGCCATTAGTTCTGGGTTTGAGACTAACACAAAAGCAATACCAAACCCTGGCAGGGCAAAGGCCAAATTGTAGCTCTGTGTCTGATGTCAGTGGGCTTAGATAGCCCCACACTTCTAACCTTGCTGCCTGCAACATACATTTTTTTTTTTGTTCTGACTCTTTGGCAGCTACCTCATGCTCAAGGTCTTGGGGTCTCTAATGTGATGCAGGCTTCACCTCCACAGTCTCATACAGTGACCCATTGGGGCCTCTTGTACTCTCAGAGTCCTCATGAAGAGATCACCCCATTGCCTGTCCTTGGCTGTGCTCTGAAACTGCATTAGATTCGATGACCCCTTTATTCTTGACTCCTTGTCACATGGGCAACATTGCCAAGTTGGGTGGCCAACTTGGGATGGGGCCTGGGTCCTTGAATCACATTAGCAGCAACTTCTGTGTGTTGTTTCTTTCTATGAGCAGAAAATTCCTTAGGCCTTTGCAGGAGTTGGCAGCTTAGCTAGAAGGGATCTTGCTCTGAGACACTCTTTATTGTAAGACAGATCAGGCCTCTGCTTAATCTCATCTCTTTGAGCACAAACCTTGGCTGCAACATAAAGTTTTTGCTCTTTCTTTTCTTTAAAAGGTACATTTTGTATTTTTCTTCACTTGCTCTTTTTTCACTGTAGACCAGTCTAAGCATGGATAGCAATAACTACATGACAGAGTCAATATGAGGTGGTCTTGAAATCTTCACCGAAGAAATCAAGCAAGTCCCTAGGACTGGAACGGAAATCAGCCAGTTATCACAGGAACAGTCTTCTGCTAATATCGTCCCTCCCGAAACCTCTTGAGCTGGGCCTCCACTGTTTTCTAAGCTTCTACTAGGACGTCCCAAGAGCCTCTGTGTAGAGCAAGTTCAAACACTTTTCTAGTCCAAAGTTTCAAAGTCTTCCACTTTCCTCAAAGACAGCATGGTTGGGTCTCTTGCAGCAACATCCCACTCCTGGTACCAATTTCTGTCTTAGCTCAGGCTTCTTATACTATGATAAAACACCATGACCAATGGCAACTTTCATCTTATGCCTCTCAAACCACACATTACCACTGAGGAAAGTCAGAGCAGGAACCTGGAGGGGGAAACTAAAGCAGAAGCCATGGAGGATTGCTGCTTAGTTGCTTATTCTCTGTGACTTGCTCATCTTTCTTTCTTATTCATCCCAAGGTCACCTGCACAGGGTGGACTGGATCCTCCTATATCAATCATCAATAAAGACAATACTTCACAGACTTGTCCACAGGCCAATCTTATGAAAGCATTGTTTCAGTTAAGATTCCCTCTTCACACATAGGTCTGAGACTGTGTCAACAGCACTTTAAAATTTTCTTTTGGTGTGTGGCCAAAAAAAAAAAAAAAAAAAGAAGCAGGTTTTTAGTCATTTGTGAGAATTTTCTTCTACAGAAGACAAATATGGCAGGATTTATGTTGAGTAGGAGTTCCTAAGGAAAGAACGGATAGATAGCCAAATTGTATGCTAAGGAGCTTCTGGAGGGCTTTAAAGCCCAAGGAACTGTTCACGGAAAACATCCATGACAGAAGAATACAGGCGAAGCTGATCAAGCCTGCCCCAGAGCTGGGCAATTTTACCCCCAGACGAAGGAGCACATTTCCTTCCAGCAGGAAATTATTCTAGGTGGAACTGCTCTGCCCAGGTGGGAAGTCCTCCAACAGGCAGGTATGGTGAATGGGGGGGGGGGGAGTAACATCTACAACTGCACCCACAGACCACTCTTCCCCAGGGAGCTAACAGGTGCAGGAGGGGAGAGAAAACATGTTCTCCTTTGGTCCTGAGTGAAAGGTCTGAGCAGATTAAGTCATGCTCACTGTGTCTATCAGGTGTGGATAAATATAGGGAGACTCAGTAGACACTAAGTGTTACAGATCTGAGGGGAAAGGTTTCCTCAGTGCAAGTGTTGCAGCACCGAGGGAAAAGGTTCCTGTGGTATGTGTTTTGGGGAACCAGCTGTGGTTCTGTATCCTCCATTTCCTCCTTCAGGGTGTCCAGGCACCGCTGCACACTAAGCTGGATTCTGGACTAGCTGGGACTAGGGGCTGTCTCGAGGATTTCAGTGTTACAGCTCTCTTAGAGGATACTTGAAATGGCTCTCTTAGAAAATCTCCAGTGAAACAGCTTGTGCTCATACACTTTATTTGGGGTGAACAGGGGCTTTTTGTGAACCTTGGAGAGCGGGAAGAGTTTTCAGGGTGAACGTAAAATCATTGGAGCGTAACTGTGAATACCCCGTTTGTATGGAGAGGCATTCCAGGAACCCCAGGTACTTGCTGGGCAGGTTCTTATTGGAGAAAGAGGAAGCAGAATTTGTAGGTTTGCCAAAAGCTACGAGACCTTCCTCAGGTGGGGGTCTGGCTCCCTAAACAAAGTCAGAGAATGGGCAGCACTGCTGGAAAAAGGGAGTCCTCCATTTTGAGCCAAGCTCAGAGGAGCTATCCAGACATGGTAGACTTCGACTTTAAGTAGTATTTACCAACACGTTTCCCTCAAAGGAAGTATTACAGCTCCGAAAGGAAAAGTGTCCTGGCAGTTGGGAGCCAATTAATAACACAAAGTCACACCGTACAACAAACCTCACACAAGAGCTTTATTAGGAAAGACGGGAGGGTGGTTACCTCTGCTTGGAAAGAAGCAGCAGAGAACTGAGGAGGAGACAGGCTTACATAGGGTTTCTTGCAGGCTGAGTTTTCCAGGGTGGAGAGTTCCAGGGTGGGGATTGGTGGGATTTCCAGGCAAGCCCAGGGATTGGTGGGATTTTGAGTTCAGGGATTGGTGGGATTTCAAGCTCCAGGATTGGTGGGGTTTCGAGCTCAGGCATTGGTGGATTTTTCCAACACTGAAGTGGGCCACTTTTTTACCACGGAGGAGAGCCCCAGGACGTGTAAATATAACGCCTCAGTGAGAAAGGCCGAGGATTATAGAAAACCAGTGAAGTTAGCACCTTCTCTTCATGCTTCCTATTCAAACTTGATCTGTAGAGGAAGCAACTGATAAGATCGGGTGGAACCTTCCATACTGTATTCGATGCCGTTTATGTTCTACTTTAGTATCTTCTTTCTTGTGACCTTCCGGGGTCACCTGACATTTGTCCAGAAGAGAAGACAAAGCACTTTGACGGAGCTTCCCCAAGATTATCTTTGTAGCCCCACTATCTGTTGTGGAATGGTTCGGCGTGTTATTTGGTCTTGCCTAGCCTCCGGAAAGGTTTTGTTAGATAGTGACTAATGCTAACCCCTTAGTGTTTTGCAGATTTGGAAAACCATTGGAGAGACAACCAGGTACAATGATGCTTTCACCTATCTTGCAACTGGAGCTGGGTTAATTAAAAGGAAATAGAAAAAAAATCCCAAAGGTTGTATGGTTATGGAATGAAAATCCAATGTCAGGAACTTTCTCAATCAATGTCTCCCTATGAGTTGTTGGCCAAAGAAGACCCTAAGGGCCCACAAACCATAAAGGCTATTGCTACTGCGGTTGGTTGTATACCAAAAATAGGTAGTAAGAACCTATTGCTGAAGAAACCACATGCTTTGACTCCAGGAATGGAGAAATTAAGCTGAGACTGAATTGGTAGCTCCCACCCTGCTGGCTGACTTTCATAGAGCCAGAAGGGGCCCTTCAGACCCTGGGTAGAGATCTGTCATCCACATTCCTGCTTGGCTCTGGACCCTGAGTGCTAAGATACTGACATGCTAGGCCTGCTTATTCAATAATGGCTCAGCTATCATGGGTAAGACCAACAGACTTCCCAATGGATTTAAGGCCCACTCCATGAGAGGGAGTTTAAGTCTAGTACTGAAAGCTAGAACAAAAACCTGTGAGTGGAAAGGTCATAGGTCCAAATGCAGAAGCAACTTCTATGATTTTCTACATGGATGCTGTACCTGACAAACTGTCTTCTAAATGTGTATTCACTCTCTTACAGGATAGTTGTTGCCAGCCTCAGCTCACAACCCATGATGAAGATCCTGAGAACAAGTGTCATGGTGACTCATTTTTTAGTCAATCTATAGCCATCCCCTTCACAGCTCCTAGATCATTGCAGAAGATGGGTGGAAAAAATATAAGAGCCAGAGGAAAGGGTGGAAACTATTATATAACAGCTTCTCCCAAGAAGTGAAACATTCTATACTATAGCAGAAGGGGTAAAGTCTAGTTTCAGGAAGTTCCTGAAACTGACCAGATTCACAAGCTTCCTCCTTGACAGAGTAAACAATAAAAGCTGAGAGTTGGTCTCAAAGGAAATGAAGCTGAGCTGCAAAGTATCTTAAGACCAGAACAACTGCTGGGAAAAAGCAGAAACCAACCCAGCTGTTGAGCTGTTTGGAAAAAGATTTAGACCAACTGAGGCACATGGAAAGGACACTCTCCAACCTGTTGAGCTTCTTGTAGGTTGTGCAGTGTGCTCCAGGTTCCCAGATTTGTGAACTGTCATCCATGCTGGGGTGGGCTTTGGTGAGGCAGCTATGTTTAGGTTATTTCTATTCCTGTAACTCCTTGCCCATATTTCTGTAATTAACCGCAGTAAAACTCATGGCTCATCAAGTTGGACTTTGGGGGTATCTGTAGTTTGGTTTGTCATCTCTTATTTGGGATGAGTAGATGTGTATGTTGTATCTCCCCAAGAAAAGTTTTATCACACACAGTGTGGGGGTAGGCTGGCCAGCAACAGTAATGTAGGATTGATCACAAATGTGGGGGAGTTGATTAAACAAAACATTAAGTAATAAAAAGCAGGTATCTAACCCTTAAAATTAAGAATATTAGGGGAATCAATAGAAAAGTTGAGTATTCACAGTTAGTTGAGTGACTGAGGGAAAGCAATAGAATTCAGCGAGCAAAGGTATGTGAACCAAGACAGCACCAAATCACAAAAAAGGAGGAGGGTGGGGAGAAGGGAAGATGGAAAGGAGCAAATCTGCAAACATTCATATTCTTATCATAACATTAGATGTAAATAGATAAAATACCTCACTTGAATGGTTGGAAAATGACCCAGAGACACTATCTACAAGAAACTCACTCCACCAGTAAAGACCAAAAGTTAATAGTTAGGAAAAAATTGTTTCAGGCAAATAGACACCAAAAGTGAGCAGGAGAAGTTATATCAGACAACTACAAAAAGACAAAGAAGGAAGCCATATGATTATAAAAGAATAAAGTAAACAAAAGGGAATCATTGTAATTTACAAAGCAAGTTATCAATATATATATAGAGAACTCCAGTACAATCAACGTTGAAAAGTTCAACACAAGTCTGAAGCCTCTAAGACCTATGGGGCAAAATTAAAAACAGTATCTAATTCCTAGTCTGTTGCATACAAGTGCAAGATGCGCTTATTACATGTTCTGTGGTCAACCATGAAGATGTGTCAAAAGGATATAGACATCAGGCTGAAGGAGCTTTTGCTGAACACATCTGGGGATATTTGGAGTACTATGATCTAAAGCTGTAAATGAGTCACCACCTAAACCATGGTATAGGAAACCAGTGACTCATACTATATCATTAAAACTTGGTGAGATGAGGATAATTTAATAAATTGCAAGTTTTCTTCTGATTTTTTTTAACCAAGGAGAGAAGGATCAATTGAAGATGGAAGGGAGTAGTCAGTTTCATCAGGTGATCAGAGAGAACCTGTGAGGAAAGTCACCAACTGAGATCACAAGTCCCCAGAGAGCACCGCCATGCTCCTCCTGGTGAGTACACAAGGCACACGTCTAGATGTGCATATATCCAGGGCGATTCCACGGCAAAATCTTCAGATGTACAACATGTGAATATTTAATGTCGACATTTGTGGGAGGCTGTTAAAGCTACACTGAGAAGGGGATTTTAGAATACCTTCAAAACAATATTCTGAGCTCTCATACCAAGAGGTGGGAGAAGAAGGGCAGAATAAATAGCATGGGCAAATGGTGCAGATGAGAACAGAAATCCATAAAATTATATATCAATAAAGGATAGAACTGGCGAAGAAACAAAGGCTTTGGTCTAGGCAAAGGCCAACAAAGCTGACACACACCTTAAGTGGGGAAAAGGATGTACAATGACTGTCTCTACTAACCCTATAAATACTAAAAAGATAACACAGGATTACCAAAACCAGCTCTGATCACACACGTGTGTCAGCTTAGACTAAATGGACAAATATTTCAAAATACAAAGTATTTTAATTTGCTCAGTATGAAATAGATAAATGACTAGCCCTATACTATGACAGAAATTAAAGCTACAATTATAAAACTCTGCCCCCAATTTTAACAAATCCTTAAATAATTAAAACCAATTTATACAATCTCTTCTAGGAAATAGAAGGATAGATAACTCTTCCCAAGTTTTCAATGAAACAATTACTGTCCTTATACCAAGACAAAACAAAAACAAAAACAAGAACAAAAAAGAAACCTGTATATTCATGAACATATATGCAAAAGTCCAAAAATATTAAATATGCCGGGTGTGGTGGCGCATGCCTTTAATCCCAGCACTCGGGAGGCAGAAGCAGGTGGATTTCTGAGTTCGAGGCCAGCCTGGTCTACAAAGTGAGTTCCAGGACAGCCAGGGCTNCAGCCTGGTCTACAAAGTGAGTTCCAGGACAGCCAGGGCTACACAGAGAAACCCTGTCTCGAAAAACCAAAAAAAAAAAAAAAAAAAAAAAAAAATTAAATTAAATATAACCTAGCAGACAAAAATAATTACACAATGTGACCAAGCATATTTTATTCCACACAGGTTCAACCTTCAAAAGCCAACCGATAACAATCTACTATATTAACAGGTAAAGAAGATATGATATCAATTGATTTACAGAAACACTTGAGGCACTGGGGCAGTGCATAGCCAGTAGAGCTTTGCTGTGTATGTAGGAGGACCTGAGTTTGGGTCCCCAACCATGACACTTCTGTCATCCCATCACCGAGGAGGAAGTCACTGGTAGTTCCCTGGAACTCACTGCGTCAGCCTAGCCAAGTCACCGAGCAAGTGAGAGAGAGGAGATCCAAGATTTGAGACAGTGCAAGATCCTGTCCCGAAAAGTAAGGTGGATCGTAACCGAGGAAGATACCCAACATAGATCTCTTGCTTTTGTGTGTGTATGTGTGTGTGTGTGTGTGTGTGTTCATACATTTGTTCATAACAAATGTGTGTGTTCAAATGTGTGTGTTCAAACATTTGACATAACCCAGTGGCCTTTCACATATCTACTGTTCTCAATCTCATTCCACAGAGGGCTAAATGTTATAGGCAGTGTAATAAGGCAAGAAAAGTAAATTAAAGACCATGCTTACCATAAGGTAAGAAAGAAAACAGAACCATCTTTGCATATGACATCATTTCAATTGCAGAAGACCCCATGTGATGTACGGAAACAAAAACTTCTAGAATAAGTGAATTCACCAAAGCCAAGCATGCAAGACAAACAAAAAGTCAATGTTATTTTTACATCCAGTGAGCAAATGGTTCCCCCCAAATTTTAATGCCACGTACATCTTTAGTGCCGTGAAACACACACACAGGACTTGCATGGTTAAAAACTCCAAAACACAGATGGAAAGAAATTGGAGAAGCTCTAAATAAGGAGAGACACCGCATGCCAGTTGGAAGGCGCAACAGAGTGAAAATGTTAATTTCCCTGCACTAAAAAATGTCTATCCACAGGTGCCTACTGAATCTTCTTTGGGACCCTCCCCGCAGGACTGGGACCATCCCCGCAGGACTGGGACCCCTCCCCGCAGGACTGGGACCATCCCCGCAGGACTGGGACCCTCCCCGCAGGAGGACTGGAGGATTGTATCGCAACCTGGGTAGGGTAGGAGTCTATGTTCCTACTGTGCCTTGGGTAGTGTCATGGTGGGCTGTAGGGCATTTGATTGGAGTAGAGGCTTTAGTACCTAACAGTTTTATCTTGGACTGCATTTTTCTGCTGTCTGGGGGAAGGAGTAGCTTTTTTTTCTTGACTACTTGTGTTTCTGGCTTCTTCAGCTCCAAGTCTCAGTTGAGAGCAAGGCAAGGAAGCTGACCCTCCTCACTGTTACTCCACAGATTGCTACAAGTTAGAGCCAGCGCAATAAGGCAAGAAAAAGAAATAAAGAGTACCCCGGCCAAAGAAACGCCAGGGAATTCTCCCTGGGTGTTGTTTCGGAGGTTCTGAGGTCCCTGGACATTTTATTCAGTCAGCCTTTCAAGGTTGTGTGTGTGTGTGTGTGTGTGTGTGTGTGTGTGTGTGTGTGTGTGTGTGTGTGGTGTGTGTGTGTGTGTGCAGAGTTTGAACTAGACACTGTGGATTCTTAAGAACTAGAAACAAGAAGCTAGACACACTTCTAGTTAGATGAGTGTATACCCACTTGCCTATTCTCTGGGGAATTAGCTTCAGTCACTGCTTTGTTAACATCTAAAGGCTGCAGAGCAGCAGAAAAGCTGAGCTAAGGGCAAATCGAGTGAGCTCTGAAGAACTCATGCCGTCAGAGAAGAGTCAGTGGACCCCAGTGCAAGAAGAGACCCTCCCTCTGTCTCAGCTCAGATCCAGTCCTCGAGACTAGAGACAAACTCTATCTATCCTCTGGCACAGGCCTGGGATTTCTTTAAGTGTATATGCCAGGTAAATGTTAAGGCATCAATAGCTTCCTCCGTTCTTCCTGACACATGCTGTGTGACTTCAATGGCAGGTGCCACCCACCTGGGAGACAGGTGGAGCCTCTCCTTCTGCCCTGCCCCCATCAGGCTGTAAACCCAAGTTAGCAGATGTTTGCAAAGGTTATAGGCTCTGCCCTCCCTCCCATCCCCCGCTGACTTAGATTCTAATTCCATTTCCAATTTGTATTTGGATCATTTGTAGAGCAGAAAGAACGAGTCACTTGGGCTCACTGAGAACTTGGCTTGGCCCTTCAGAGCCAATTTTAAACACCCCTCCTCCAACCCCAGAGAACTCTCCAGGGACCTGTCTTGTGGAATTCCAGGCACAGCGACTTTAGCTATTCAGTGAGAGCAGGCACAGCTCTCATTACGACAGCACAGGGTCTCTCTTTTGCTTTGAGTGAAAGAGGTGGAAGCTATCCTAAAATGCCCAGAAAAGGGAGCCCTTCAGACCCAGAAGCCAGGCTAAGCTGAGCCTAAGCTGGCCATGGTGAAAGGTGCCTGGAATCTGCACTCACGGGAGTGGAGTAGAGTGGAGTTAGGAGGATCATGAGTTTGAGGACAGCTTGGATGCAGTCAGAGCCTGTTTTAGGAACCACAAACCAGGGTCTAGAGAGATGGCTGAATGCTTGGAAAATCATTTTCCAACCTTTTCTTCTGAGGTCGTGTCTGTCTTTGTCACTGAGGTGCGTTTCTTGCGTGCAGCAAAATGCTGGGTCCTGGAGTGCTTAAGACTGGGTACTGCTCTTGTAGAAGACCTAAGTTCAGTTGCCAGCGCCCACACACATCAGGATACACTGCCAGTCTCGCCACTGAGAGATACAATGCTACCTGCTGGCTTCCGTGGTGTGTGTGTGTGTGTGTGTGTGTGTGTATGTGTTATGCATGTGTTTGTGTGTGTGGTATATATGCATGTGTATTAGTGTGTGTGTGTGTGTGTGTGTGTGGTGTGTGTATGGTATGTATGTGTTTATGTGTGTTTGTGTGGTCTGTATGCATGTATGTTTGTGTGTGTGTGTTGTGTGTGTGGTATGTATGTGTTTATGTGTGTTTGTGTGTGGGGTGTGTATGTATGTGTGTTTGTGTGTGAGTGTGTGTGGTGTGTGCATGTGGGGGGGTCTATGTGTGTGGTGTGTGTATGTGTGTATGGTGTGTGTGTGGTATATGTATGTGTGTGTGTTTGTGTGTGTGTATGGTATGTTTGGTGTGTTTGTGTGTGTATATGGTGTGTGTGTGTGATGTGGTGTGTGTGTGTGATGTGGTGTGTATGTATTTCCAGGTGTGGTGTGTGTGTGTATGTGTGTGTGTGTGTGTGTGTGTGTGTGTGTGTGTGGTGTGTTTATGTGTGGTGTGTACATGAATACATAATAAGAGTAGAGTTAAAACAAGTGAGTGCTGGAGGGCTGGCTCAGGAGTCAGGAGCACTTGCTTCTCCAGAGAACTGGAGTTCAGTCTCTAGCTCCTACATCAGTTGGCTCACAACTACCTGTAACTCCAACTTCAGGGGCTCTGATACCCTCTTCTGGTCACCTCAGGTATTCACATGCAGATACATATACATATACATATACATATACATATACATATACATATACACATACACATACACATACACATACACATACACATACACATACACATACACATACATATACATATACATATAGACACAGATAT
>NC_034599.1:99764679-99786753 GCF_900095145.1 Mus pahari
AAAAAAAAAAAAGAAATCTAAACACAAAACAAAACTCAAAGGTTTTGGGCTAAATCTTTGAGGATGGTGTTGGGCATCAGGCTGAAACTTGAATCTGAAAACATGCAGGCCTGGACTCCACCCTCATCCTCACACACAAAAGAGGCTTGGTGTTTGAGGACACTCCCCTCCCCCTCCTGCACACACACTCACATCCCAGTTGGTTCACCCCTTCTTCAGGGTCCAACCACTTAAAAACTCTGGGGAAAGACAGACCCTCGACTTTTAGAGTGTTCCTTTTTAGAGTGGTCCCGGGGGTACCAGGTGAAAATGAAAGACCCCGGCTTAGATAACAAAGCAGAGACCCCTGTGATGCAGCCAGGAAGTGAGTGGGCCACAGACATTAAACAGTGAGAGGCTCAGCGAAGCCTGGTCTGCAGCAGCGGCTGCGGCTGGCCCAGCAGAGGGTGGCAGTCTGAGGAGGGATCAGCACTGCTTCTGAGGACAGTAGGATCTGAAGGCCATGGCCTCAGTCACACCCTGCCTGTGTATCCACCCTCGATGCCCCTCTGCACTCCCAAGCCATGTCTGCTTCTCCCTGGGAGTGTCCAGCAGGGGGAGGGAAACCTTGATGCACAGCCTCAGGGGACAGGGGCAGCCACAGCTGCTGCCTCTCCACTCAGCTCTGGCCTTCCCCAGGGGCTGGCTCTGGAAGACAGCCTCCCCCACAAGCCCACAGGGACACGTGTGTGTCCTGCTGCTGCTCTGCTGAGGTATGCTGTCCTGCTGGCTCCCTGCCAAGCCCCGTGCTGGCCCCCAGTTCCTGCTGTGGAATCCCTGTTTTCCCAGTTGGCCCAGCTGCAGCCAGACCCTCTGGAGCTGGCCGCAGAATGGAGATGTTTAGGCACGAGCTATAGAAGGGCAAAGCCCAAGGTCTGCATTCTCCTGGGGTTTTGCAAAGAGCCTGCAACACGCTCCTTTCTTCCTAGGTCTCTTTTAGCATCCCACCCCACCTGACTCATGATCTGTTTCAGACATGAGCCTTGCCTGGTTTACCATTGGGAGCAACGGCTCGGCTTGGCCAATTTTGACGATGAGCTGGATTTTCTCGCAGCCTGGCCTCTGTGCCAGCGGTGTCTCTGTTTCAAGTGCATCTGGCTTGCTGTCACTGCAGACTGAGCAGATGTGATGGGAAGAGAGGAGGGGCTGATAACATTGTCTGGGGCGCTAACCGCCTCTAAGGCTGTGTTTGACAGCTCAAAAATAGGCCCGTGGTAGGCTAAAAATTTGGCCCTCAGAAATATATCCCTGTCAACCCCCTGGAATCTGTGAATGTGTTTAACTTATGGATCTTGTGAGGAAAAGGAGTTTATCCTGGATTGTCTGGGTATGACCTAAATATAGTCACACATTTTCTTCTCTGGAGGAGGCAGAGGGAGGACTGTGGAGATGGCTTAGTGGGAAAGAGACCTGCTGCTCAAGCATAAAGACCTGAGTCCAAATCCCTAGAATTCACATCAAAAGCCAGATGTGGTCTCAGATACCTGCCACTCTGTGCTGTGGGTGTGGCCATGGACACCTGCCACTTTGTGCTGTGGGTGTAGTCTCAGATACCTGCCACTCTGTGCTGTGGGTGTGGTCATGGATGCCTGCCACTCTGTGCTATGGGTGTGGTCACAGATACCTGCCACTCTGTGCTGTGGGTGTGGTCACGGATCCCTGCCTCTGTGCTGTGGGGAGTGCAGACAGGAGGATTTCTGGTTTGATGGCTGCCAGCCTGACTCCGGGTTCAGTGAGAGATGCGTGACTTAGGGGGATAGGATAGAGTGTTGATGAAGCAGGACACTCAATATCCCAATATCCTCCTCTGGTCTCTCTGCATGTGTGGGCATGTGCACTCACATAGACATGTGTGCGCATATCATATACATACACACACACACACACACACACACACACACACACACACACACACACCAGGAGGCCGAGGAGTCTTAAGAGAGAGAAGAGAAGGCGATATAAAGATAGAAACAGCTCGCCGGGCGTGGTGGCACACGCCTTTAATCCCAGCACTCGGGAGGCAGAGGCAGGCGGATTTCTGAGTTCGAGGCCAGCCTGGTCTACAAAGTGAGTTCCAGGACAGCCAGGGCTACACAGAGAAACCCTGTCTTGAAAAACCAAAAAACCAAAAAAAAAAAAAAAAGATAGAAACAGGATTGGAGAATGTGGTCTCCAGCCAAGAAATGCTGGTGACCCCCAGAAGCTAGACAAAGCATGACAAGCTTCTCCTCTAGAGCTTGTAGGGGTGTCAACATCTGCAGACCCCTTTAATTTCAGACTCTCGTCTGCACAACTATAACAACACATTTCTTTGCTTTTAGCCACTAAGTACGTGGTGATTTGCCACACATCTCTTACCTTGTATATCTGTGGGGCTGTCCAGACAGAAGCGTGCTTGTCAGAGTTATATACAACCCGAAATGGAGAAGCCCCGACGCTGACAACTGGCATGATGTTCTGGCATGAGCAGGGTTGTCTAACCATTAGTGACACTCAGCCATATAGGAATATCTATATACTGGGCAATTGTCCACCCCTGAGACAATTGGCCATCTGTGAGGTGTATGAATGTCCAGCATGGTGGCTTATTACCATTTGTCTCCCTCTAGGGGTGGGATGTTCAGTAATAAAAGGTCCAGCTCCTGGGACACTGCTCAGCCGTGATCAGGACTGCCCAGCTTCTGCCATAAAGGGGAAGACAAGCCAATATACTCAGAAGAGGCAAATCAGAAGGGGAGGCTCAACTTTCTTCACTCTTCTCCTTGGCAACTAACTCCCTGCCGAATGGGTCGATATGGTTACAACCCCTATACCATGGTCAACTCCTTTAACTTGCTTGTGGATGGTTGAGACATCCAACATGAGAGAAACAAGAGAAGGGGACATAGGAGATCAAGAGGGGACCTTAGCCCGTTTGAAGGTCACAGTTGAATCTTCTTTAGGAAGAGACTTTACAGAAAAGGATGTAGCAGTTGTACATCTCCTCCCAGTCAAAATTACCCATGTGCCTGTGGTCCCAGCACTCATGAGGCAGAGGCAAGGAGGAGAATTGGAGCCTAGCTTGGGCTACTTGGTGAATTCAAGGCTAGCCTGAGCTACATATATAATATGTACATACTTATAAAAATAAGTTAGGGATCTAAGTGTAAATATGTGCCCCTAATCCTATCACTCCCATGTGGTCCACATAGAGTCCTGTCCTTGTATCTGCTCTAAAGAAAACAAGAAAGGCTAAGACCACACAACCCCTGTGGGGCCATTGCTCCTAGGTGATCTTATACATGTCTCTTCTTGGTCCTGACCTTCATCTTCCAGCCTCGAGTTTTTCCTCTCCTGCCAGCTTTCAAGCATGTTCCTCATAGATAAACCTAGATCTTCAAGATGTCATGTACAAAGGAGGGTGGGTATTGTGGGAAAGTTTTGATTCCCACAACAGCATCTATCCCTAAGCCTTTGTCCTCACTACAGTATGAACTGATGCACGAAACTCAGGAGCCTGTGTACTTTGTGCCTGTCACTTGGGGCTGGTACCTCAACTTTTCAAAGGGACAGAGATATTGCAAGATTATCAGTGACAACCAGTTACAGGTGATGGGTGGAGCTGTATCAGGACCTCCTGGCTGCCAGGTTCTCCTAGACATCCCCCCCCACCCACTGTATTCCTGAGTGTTCTCCAAAGCAACAGAACCCACAGCACAAATGTCTACTTAAAGGGAAATTGTTAGATCGGTTTACATGGTACAGTCAGAGGAGCCCGACAATGGCTTTCTCTCACCAGAGAGGCTGAGAACCCTCAGTGCACGCGGCTGGGTTCTTCAACCATCCTGGTCCAGTTCCAAAGGCCTGGAAGGTTCCTGGAGAGCTGCTGGAGACTTGGGAATTTTAGATCATTTTCCACAAGAAGCAAACAAAAATGCAACAGCCCGTGGTTTTGGTTGGCCAGCATTTTGCCAGCCCCTACTGTAAAACATCCCTCATATGTATAACATTTAAACTCTTCTTGTTAGTTCATTCTGTTGGAATTTGTAAGACACGCCTTAATTCTATCCCTGTCTTCTGTATGTTTACTATTTTATGTGTATGGGTGTTTTGCCTGCATACATGTCTGTGTTCCACGTCTGTGCCTGGTGCCCACAGAGGCCAGGGATGGGGAGCCATCACATCCCCTAGGACTGGAGTCAGAGATGGTTGTGAGCTGCCATATGGGTGCTAGGAATCAAACTAAGGTCACTGGGAAGAGCAGCCAATGCTCTTAACTGAAAGCTGACCTTGTTTTACTTTGACCTTTTAAAATATTATACAGATCTGCTTGATGCATTGGATTCAATCTACCTGCCTGCTTTTTTCTTAAAGAAAAGATTTATTTATTTATTTATTTATTTATTTATTTATTTATTTATTTGTTATAAATACACTGTAGCTGTCTTCAGAGACACCAGAAGAGGGCACCAGATCTTATTACAGATGGTTGTGAGCCACCATTTGGTTGCTGGGATTTGAACTCAGGACCTCTAGGAGAGCAGTCAGTGCTCTTAACAGTTGAGCCATCTCTACCTGCCCTCTTTTTAATCATTACATTTTTACCTATTTTGTATATGCTAATTGTTCATCTCTTTGGGACTATTACTGCCTTCAGTCTTAGAATTAGATCCGGTCCAGCAGCAGCAGCAGGAGAAGCAGCAGCCTGCATTGGCAGTCAAAGCTCATTCACTACAGACTTTAATAAACGCTGGCTTTCCTCAGCCTGATAGAAAATATAGGCCAAGTTGTGTGGCATCTCCTCAGAGGCCCAGCAACTCTTCCTTTCTGGAGTACGAAGAGCTGCCGGAGACATGATCAAGGTGTGCCCAGTTCGGCGTCTCACTGGCCTTTTACGTCCTAGGTGACAGGCTTGCAGTCAGCATTACAACCATAACTCTGCTGGTTTAGGGGATCCGAGGTGATCAGGAAGAACAATTGGTCTGTGGTGCTGAGTTCTCTGGGCACACACACACACACACACACACACACACACACACACACACACACACAACAGGAGAAAGTCAAGGCCAAGGACTGAGTGACCCAACCAGTGAAGACAATGTGGGCCACTTTAGATTCAGACCATTTGGACAACAGAGGGTCTCAGTGACCGTCCCACATGCCCGTGGGATGCCCTGCTGCTGGGGAGACGTGGGATGCTTCGTTGTTGGGAGCCAGTTCTAGACTACAGCTAAGAGGTATAGAACTCGCTGCTGTATCCTGATGGGGTGGGTCAGAGAGCCCCAGGCTCCCTCTAAGACCTGAGAGGAGATGGAAAATTGTCCTGACAGCCTTCTAGCCTCTCCTGGGCCAAAAAGATGCCAGGGATTCTATCAATACAGATATGAGCTCCAGCGTGTGTGGTCAAGCGCAACTTTGCCACAGCAAAGCTATTTTTTTCAGCAACCCAATCCCTGATTCATATATCATCTAGCTGAGACTTCTCAGGACCTGAGGCTACTCCATCACAGACTCCAATCAGTTGTACAGTCTGGGACCTGAGAGGTTCATTTTATGTTTGAGGTAACGTTAAGAGTGACAGTTACCATGGCTCCTGCCAGAGCGTCCAGATATGGTCAGAGATATTGCTTAGAGTACCCCCAACACACACACCTCAACCAGACCCAGGAAAGACCAGGGCAACACCATCAATGTACCTCACACAAGAAAGATTAAGACTGTGAGCAATCTGAGAACCCTACAAAGGGGTCTAACCAAACCATAACAGGACCGAGCTAAACAGAATCACACCAGTGTCCCCAAAGTTGATCTCATTTTGCCTTCTTGGATATGCTCTGCTTCTTGCTGGCTATTGGGTGGTTTTGAGAACGTTCAGACTGAAATATGTCATTGGTCAGTGAGGGATGGCTTCCATATGATTAAGGTAGCTATGGTGCTCCTCACACAAGCTGGACAAGGCTAGACATGGTCATCTCCCAGTTGTCTGCTCAATGCTCTCCCTTCCCTTCTTCACCCCTCACTGAAGCATCCTTCACCATATGGATGAAACTGAGGTCTCCTCTCCATCCTAGCACCCTCCCCCACTCCCATCTCTGCTTGGCTCATCTCTGCACCCAGCACCGTCTGCAGCTGCTAGAATCTTGCCCATGTTGTCACTCCTGTGACCCCAGCCCCTGCAATGGTATCCGGAACATAAAGAGGGCTCACTAAATAAGCATTGCGTAAATACATTTGTCTGAGCCAGTTACATAAATCAACCTTCGTGTTCTCAGCACAGACCACGCAGTCACAGATCATAGACACATGTCTGTCCTTGGTCAGAGAGCGTAGTCATGGTTTCCAAGCAACAGTAAGCTCAGGACTTCTGTTCTGGGGGGTTGTTCATTTTTCAGGAAGTGTTGAAACCCTGTTGTAGGCAAATGTTGCAGGCAAACAGGACTGTCAAAACCCTACCTTAACATGGACCGAGGTCACCTTCCTGTGAGTGACAGGCTAATATATATATATATATATATATATATATATATATATATATATATATTCCCCTGTGTTCTGGTTCCATTTCTGTTGTGGTGATAAAATACTCTGCCCAAAAGCAACTTAGGGAAGAAAGGTTTATTTTAGGCCACGAACCCAAGCCACACTGCATCACTGAGGAAAGTCAGGGCAGGAATGTGGAGGCGGCCTGTTTGCTCTTCCACACAGCATCACCTCCAACCAAAGGTCTTGTTTCACCACAAATAAGTGTGGCAGGAACCATGGAGACTGCAACTTGTTGGCTCACAGGCAGGCTTATTCTCAGCTAGCCTTTTCTACTCTTTAGGACCCCTGTACAGGGAATAGTGCCACCACAGTAAACTGGCCCCTCCTACATCAATTAGCAATTAAGACCACCCCCACAGACATATCTGCAGGCCAATCGGATCTAGGCCACCTTTCAAGTGAGGGTCTCCTCTTAGAGGACTAGGCTAAGCTGACATTTAAAGCTAACCAGGATCCCATGACCGTTTGTGACTGCCATGAGCCAACAAAGAGGACATCATTGGTCTTAACAATGCTACCTTTACCAGCATGGGCCCATTGTCTAAAAAGATTCCAACGAAGTCCCAGGCCTGAAACATTTGTTCCAAACCAGCAGAAGCAAACAAATCCTGCTGCTGCCATTGGTGCTGCTTCTGTTTTTGCATCCCCTAGAGGGCGCTCTTCACCAGCCAAATCAAGACTTGCTGGGCAAACGCGTACTTTGAGTGATTTCCTTCTTTATGTGGTTTTGTCAAAAGGGAAATTGTTTACTCATTAAAATGTAGAGTTGATGATAAAAATATATTGTTTGAAATTCTCAGAGAATAAATAAAAACATAAGAAGAAACATTAAAACAAAAACACCCCGAAAACAAAAACCTCAAGCCTTAAGGTGGTGGCACATGCCTTTAATCCTGGCACTCTGGAAGCAGAGGCAGACAGATCCCTGAGTTCAAAGCCAGCCTGGTCTACAGAGTGAGATCCAGGACAGCCAGAGCTACACAGAGGAAACTCTGTCTACACACACACACACACACACACACACACACACACACACATCACCACCACCACCACCACCAACAACAACAACAAATACTTAAAAAAAAAATGGGGCCAAGCATGGTGGTGAAGACTTTTAATCTCAGCACTCAGGAAGCAAAGGCAGGTGAATCTCTGTGAGTTCAAGTTCTGCCTGATACGCACAGTGAATTCCAGGTTAGCAAAAGCTACATATGAAAACTCTGCCTGCCTGCCTGCCTGCCTGCCTGCCTGTCTGTCTGTCTGTCTGTCTATGCTTAATGTTAAAATTCTAAAAGAAATTGGAAATAGGATTATAAATATTGAAATCTAGGAAGCAGATTTCTAACTATTTACACAATATGAGAATCTAGTCTCATATAATCTACTGAAATCATTAAAATACTAACATATATCTGTGCAACATTTTCTTATTGGTTTGTGGAACAGTGATTATTAATAGGGAATGTGGAACCTTCTACCCAGACTTCAGTAAAAGCCTTTTCACAATGGCTGGATGTGGCTGGAAAGCCAATGTCTTGAATTAGGAAGTAGAAGCAGTGATACTCTGCTCCTTCCCTGTGCTCCCTCCCTGTGCTCCCTCCCTGTGCTCTCTCCCCATGCTCCCTCCCCATGCTCCCTCCTCTGCTTCCTCCCCGTGCTCCCTCCCCTGTGCCCCCTTCCTCCCCTAGAAGTCTGAAGGAAGGGCTGCTCCAGATCCAGCAGCCATTACAATTAGCATAGAAGGCAACTGAGTCTAAACTGCAGATCATCAGATCACTTTGGGTCCGAGGTTATACCAAGACATCCCAAATTAAAAGGAGAAGAGACATCAACTGTCTAGTCCAAAACATGAACAGACAGTTCCACAGAAAAAGAGCTGGAGAAAAATATCCTGAACATATGTAAGGATGCTTAATTCATCCATAAAAAATAAAAATAAAAATAAAGGAACATATTGGTGACAGGCCCTCTGCGTTGGCAAGGGCGGAGAGAAAGAAGCAGCATTATATAGCATGGCTCAGAATTTAAATTGGCAAAAGTCTTTGAATAACAGTTTGACACCATCCACCAAGCATGAAAGTGCAGAAACTGCTTGCTTTAGCTATTCCACCAGTGGGATTTTTTCCCACAGAAATATTGTCAGCAGGGTATGGTGACACATGCCAGCTGTTTGAGAGGTTGAGGCAGGTGGATCGTAAGTTCAAAAGTCAACGTGACAAGATGGAAAGTTAGTACGTACTTGACACTAAACTCAGATTAGGAAATACAAACATAGAGACTAGTCAGAATTATCTTGTCTACACATAGAAATATTGGCCCCTAAATCCATGGTAGCTTCAAATACTAAGGCAATGAATATGATTTCTCTTACCAATACATGTAGATTGACCATTGTTGTAATCATAAACAACATATCTTGGTTCATATGCATTTAAGTAGGAACATACACAGACTGAAGTAATGTTCAGTCACTCAACAACTGTTAGAAAGTCTGGTGATCAGGCCCAGAAAACAGGCAGATCAACAGAAGTCATCTATCCATGGTGACAGATAACACTGTCACTGTACCAACTGTTCAGGGTGCTACCACCAACGCTAGCATTCTGGATCCCACGCTCAGACCAGATATCTCTCAAAGGAACATTTGATTGGTCAAACCTGTTCTCATGTCCACCAAAATGCCAAGCAGCTAGGAAAACAAAGACCAGCAGGCATTTCAGACCTGTAACTGGAGATAGATTGTCTCTTATCAACACAGGTAAGATGGGTAGTCCCCACCACATTGGGGAGGGCTCAAGAGTCAGGTATCATAAAACATGGTTCATGTCCACTATTGTAATGAAGACTACTGTAAAAATCTATCAATGTAAGCTGTCATGTTAACACATCAACAAAAAAACCAAACCAAACTAAAACAAAACAAAAAACAGTAGGTAGTCTTCTCCAAGGCAGCAAAAAGCCATTTTTAGGGAAGAAAATAATCTTTAATGTATTTATTAAAACTTCATCATAAAGTCTGGGTAGAGAGAGGGAGGAAAAAAAAAGATCCAGAAAATCTGTTCAGAACATCAGCTCTTTCACATACTTGCCCAAAGAATAGTAAGACAGTTCCTGTGTGCTTGGATACCACAGGATATTTTAAAGCAATACAAAAAAAAAAATAGCTTTATGGGCTGGAGAGATGGCTCAGTGGTTAAGAGCACTGACAGACTGCTCTTCCAGAGGTCCTGAGTTCAATTCCCATCTGTCATGGGATCCAATACCCACTCCTGGTGTGTCTGAAGATAGCTATCATGTTCTCACATACATAAAATAAATAAATAAATCCTTAAAAAATAGCTTTATAAGTATGTCTGATGACCATATCCTATACAACCACAATAAAACGATTTAAAACTCAATGTCTTTCCTCACTGGAAATGAAACCCTGATAGATGCTGAAGTCCAAGTGGATTGTCAGAAGCCCATGAATTTGGAACAAACAAACCCCCTTCCCATCAGTCCCAGGAACAGGCAGGGACTCCACTTCCAAATGCTTTCCGTAGTGTGGAAGAAATACAAAAGGCTCAGCACACACACACACACACACACACACACACACACACACACACCCCACACACAAAATGAACATTAAGACCCAACAAAATGAATGGGGACGAGAAGATAACAGTAATTTTGAGTTAATGAAATGGAAAACCAAATGACAGAAATCTCTGGAAATATAATTGAACTCAAAAGCTGATTGTCTGGGAAGATCAATAATATCTATGAACTCTTATGAGCCAGGTTAAAGAATAAGGAGGGGGGTGGGTGAGAATATAGAAGCTAGGAAGCAAAATCTAAGATACAGCTGCAAGTGTGGTGAGATTAAAATTATATTAAAAGACGATCTGGAGCAAGCTTACGGCAAGCCGGGGCTGAAGGCTCTGAGGAAGTGGATGATTTCCCAGCAAGCGCCCTGCAGCGACACTCCAAGAAAAATGAAAATTGACAGTCATTACACACGATTGTCCTGTTATATCCTAAGTATCGCTCTCGGGCTGGGGAGATGACTCAGCACTTAAGAGCACAGCTGCTCTCCCGGAGGACCTGGGTTCGATTCCCAGCACCCACGTGGCTGCTCACAACCATCTGTTACTCCAGTTTCCGATATCCTCTTTCAGTTTCTGATACCCTCTTCTGGTCTCCATGGGCAGTGGGTACACAGAAATACATGTAGGAAAACATCCATACACATAAAAATAAATAAATCTTATATACACACAACAGAGTCACTTGACCCGTGGTACTTTTGCTGTCCTCAGCAGTAGGACATCATAGAAACAAAGATACGGCATGAGACATTACAGAGTAGAATCCAGTGATGGATCCAAAGAACAAGATATCAAGAATGAAAATAGGGAGTCGAGTGTGGTGGTACAGATCTACAATCCCAGCACTTGAGAAACTAAGGCAGGAGGATTGCCATGAATTCAAGGCCAGACTAGGCTCCACAGTGAGTTCCTGGCCAGCCTGGACTACCAGAGACTATGTTTCAACCCCGCCCCCAAAATAAATAATAAGAACAAATCAGTTTTATTCTAGGAATGGCTCAACATTGAACACAAGACAACACAGTCACCTGTAGTGCTTGGTCTGCTCAAGTTTTCTGCTTTTTCTTGATTGGTTTTGACGCTATGGTTTGTTTTTTTTTTTTTTGCTTGGGAGTCACCCACTTCCACAATCTTCTCAGACTTGGCTCACCAGATATCACCTTCAGCATTTCACTTGACTTCTTTACTAATCAAGTCTTTTCTTAGATGATCTCACACACACAACGCACACTGGCCACTCTTGCTCACTCCCTTTCCTAACTCATCACCTTGACCATCCTCCCTGTAAATCTCTCCCACGTTCACGTCTATTTATTTTGTTTCATGTTTCACTAGGTTTAATCAGGGGCCCCTGCGAGACCATGGGTTTGGATCTGTCTGTAGACGTCTGATGGGCTCAGTACTATGTACACGATTGGAGACCGAGATTTCCCTGCCCCAGAATTTCTCACCAGCTAATAGTTCAGCAACAAAAGGCATAAGCACCCCCTTCCAAAACTGTCGATAGGATCAGTCGTATGTGAGCCCAGAGCAGGTAGCTGCACTTGTGAGTTGAGTTCCTTGGCTCTATCAAGTCTAGAGGATGGATTTTACAGTCTTTCACCCTATTTTCCAGCTCTTCCCCCATTTACAAGGTTCTATGAACATCAGAGGAGGAAGTGACAATGTCTGGTGTAGGGCTGTTATTCTCAGCTTCTTGGGAAGCCCTGAGTCTCTCTGCATTATTCACTGCCATTCATTGTAAAGAGAGGTGACTCTGATTAAGGCTAGGAGTAGCTTTGTCTATGGGTATAAACATAGCTATGTAGAAGGCAGCTTGATGCTATGTCATTTACTTAAACAGCAGAAATATGTGCCCCATTTAGGCCCATGACCTCCCAAAGCCTAGCTTGTTAGTCAGGCTTACAATACCAGGCACTGTTCTCCTACCTACCATGGAGTGAGCCTCAAATCCAATCAGAGGTTAGTTGGTGACCCCCGTAACAGTTAAGTCACTACTTTAGGTGGACACATCTAGCCTCATGTATGGTTCGTGGCAGGGCAAGACTGGTAACAGCTTTTCTTCCTCAGTATCCCATGCAGCCCCCATCACACTGCAAAGGCTAACCAGCAGGGAGGGCATACTCTGCTTGTCCTAGCTTTCTGTCTCTGAATCTACTGTCTAAGGTCAGTGTATTCTGGAATATGGTCTCCTCTAGTTCTAATGAGCAAACATAAGTCTGTACTGTTGGGGGGTCTTTGGGGTTCCCCTGACAAGCTCCTATGGAGTTATCTTAGTTCCTGATACTAGCGATTGTAGTCAGGAACCCACAGCATCTAGGAACAGCATCACGCAGGCACACAGAGTAACCCCCTTCCACCCCTCTGATGGATTTTTTTATTTCTATTACAGGACAGCAGGCTTCTATATGGCTACTCCTCCCCTATCCCATCTCCCCTGCTCAAGGATAGTCTAGACCAGTGGTTCTCAACCTTACTAATGTTATGACCCTTTAATATAGTTCCTCAGGCTGTGGTGGCACCCCCCCAACATACAATTTTTTTGCTACTTCATAACTGTAATTTTGCTATTGTTATGGATTGTAATTTAAATATCTGTGTTTACTGGTGGTCTTCAGGACCCCTTTGAAAGGGTTGATTGACGCCCAAATGGGTGACCTACAGGTTGAAAAACACTGGTCTAGACTCTTCCTAGGCTGCTGAGAGTACCCTTCCTCCAATGTTGTGGGTTTGAATAGGAATGGCTGCCATAGATTCATGTGTTTGAGTTCTTGGCCATAGGGAGTGGCACTACTAGGAAATGTGGCCTTGTTAGAATGGATGTGGGCTTGTTGGAGGAAGTATGTCACTGTGGGGTGGACGTTGAAGTTTCATAGGCATGAACTGGAGAGATGGCTCAGTGGTTAAGACTGACTGCTCTTCCAAAGGTCCTGAGTTCAATTCCCAGCATCCACATGGCAGCCCACAACTGCAACTCCAGTTTCAGAGGGTCCAACACCCTCACAAAGACAGACATACATGCAGACAAAACACTGATGCACATGAAATAAAAATAAAATAAAATGCTTTCCTTCACAAGAGTTGCCATGGTCATGGTATCTCTTCACAGCACTAAAACCCTAAGACACCCCAGTTCCTGAGGTTGTTGACTTTAAGAACAGCCTTAGGAGGGGCTGCAGCCAGGGGTGGCCAGGAACTACCAGCAAAGTTCTAGAATGTTCTTTCACACCAAAGTGTAGTCTATATGAATGACATCTTTCCACGTGTGCCCAACCAGGACGCACCATATAGCTATTCTTGCTAATGGAATCTCCTTCTTCTCGGCGCTATGATCATGGAGGCCAGAGGGCCGGAGCTGGAGAGTAACTGAGAGGGGTTTGCAGCAGGTGACTTCACTTGGAGCCTTTATTAGGACTTTATTCATCTTGTGATTATGAAAGACCAAGTTTCTTGGACGCTGCCTGCTTTCAGCAGGTCGCTCCCCCCAGGAACCTCTTAGCAGAGGTCTCCTACACACCAGGTGAGCATCTATCGCTGAGCGATATCCCCAGCCACACCCCACCCCCACTTTTCCACCCCCCTAAGTTTCCCAGGCTGCCTTGATCTTGTGAATCTCCAGCCTTAGCTTCCTACATAGAAGGGATTACACGGCCCAGAACACCAGGCCCAGACCCTCTTAGTTTTTGAGTTTGGAAGAACTTTCTAGTTCAGGCAGAAACCTTGAAAGTCAGAAAGAAAAACAGCTACATCTGTGTGTGGTGGTTCATGCTTATGATAATCTCAGTTTTGGGGGTGTGGATACAGGAGTTCAAGGTCAGCCTGGGCTATATAACAAGACCTCTTCTGCCACCCCCTCTCTGCAAAATGAAAACAATAAAAAAGAAAAAGAAACACATTTTGACATATGTCAAACTTTAAAGGCTTCATCGGAAACAGATATTTTTACCATCAAAGCAAAAAAGCAAGACACAAGGAAGGGGGGATTATAAAGTACTTGATAGACGAAGCCTCGATGTCTAGAGTCAGAGAAGCTGTCACGGAGTAAAACCACGACCAAACAGGAAACTGGCCAAAAGGATTTGAATGGAGGAGCAAATATTTTATCAATCAACCAAGAAAAATGTGCTCAATCTGTTCTGAGGATGCAAAGTGAGGCGAAGTGGCTGCACAGAATCCTTTCCACCCTTTGGATTGAGAAGAATCTGGAAGCCGTGTGATAAGAAGCGGTGTTGGCAGAGATGTGCGTTTTCAGACACGGATGGCAGAGGAACGGGAGTTGGTACAACTTCATAAAAGAGCAATTTGAGTCTGGTGTGGTAGTGCATGGCTGCAATCCCATCATTCGAGAGGCTGAGGCAGGATGACAGAGAGTTTGAAGCTAGCCTGGGCTATGTAGTCTAGAAGACAGACAAACAAAAAAACCTGGCATCATCTAGTAAAGTTTAATAAGCTCATAATCTTTGATGCAGAAACCACTCTGTCCTATAGAGCTCTGGATAACATCAGCGGGTGGTAACGAATACAAAGCATAAGCATGCCATGAGATACACAGTGCAGGGGAAAACAGAAATAACAAACAGAGAAAAACCCAGCAGGCAGGAGGTGGATGGATAAATCATGCCGCTTCTAGTCTATGGACTATTAGTTCTTGGTCGAAAGGATGAAGATCTTCATCTTTAACTAGCAAGCTTCCTGCCTCTGTCTTTCAAGTACATGGAGATGGTGGCGCTGTGGCATCAGGCCCCACCCTTCTGGTTTTAAGCCTCCATGTCTATCTCCAATTTAGTGGTAAGGTATTTTGAGAAAGGCAAGACTCAAAACCTAAGGTTTCATCTATTGTGACAGAGAAAACTTACTTGTTAGGGTTTAGACGTAGGATGTCCCCCAAGAGTACAGATGGTGGAGCTGTTAGGGGAGGGTGTGGAGCCTTTGGGAGCCTAGCTGGATGACATCGATGTCTGGTGGGAGGGGCTCGAGGCCTGCTACCCTTCTTGCCTCTGTTCCCTGATCTTCAGAGATGTGACCAAGCAGTCCCACTCTTTGCCATTATGCCTACCGTGATGAACTGTGCCTTAAACCCTGAGCCCAAATAAGTCCCTTGTCTCTGAGGTTGCTTCTTGTAAGGTTATTGGTTGCATTGATAAGAAAAGTAACCAATATACCTCCCATGTATAAAATGACTGGCAGGCTTGATTATATCCACAATACAGAAAGCCATGTGAAGATAACCAACCACTACTAATGGTTTGTTTTTGTTTTGTTTTGTTTTGTTTGAGAGAGAACAGCACTGATGAGAGGTAAGTAAGGAGAAAGAAGAAATGAGAGGAAAGGAAGAAAGGGGATAAATACTATGGACAACTCGAAGTCCTGCAGCAATGTAAAGCCATATCAGGGCAAACCAAGAGTAATGGGCCTCGCCCGAGACGATCCCAGGGAAGATCTGCTGTCCCTGTACCATCTCCTCACAGCTCAGAGACAGGCTCCTAGGAGATGCTGACAAAGAGAGGCCCACACACAGATGCCACTGCTGTAAGTCCTGGGTATAGTATATAAGCATACAGTAAACATTACAGGGCTGGAGAGATGGCTCAGTGGTTAAGAGCACTAATTCTTCTTCCTAAGGTCCTGAGTTCAATTCCCAGCAACCACATGGTGGCTCACAACCATCTGTAATGGGACCCGATGCCCTCTTCTGGTGTGTCTGAAGACAGCTACAGTGTACTCATCATAAAGTAAATAAAATCTTTACAAAAGAATTACAAAGGATTTGCACATGTAGCTAAGCAAGCTCACGGGGTATGGCCCCACCTGCTTGTCTAAATGAGACAACTGGAGCAAATTCCATGCATTTAGAAAAGAACACTTTTCAGACACTAATCTCTGACAGAGAAGCAGTGGGTTGAGAGGGTTTCTGGGTCTGGGCACAGGAAGGAGGAAAGAGGATGGACTTCCTGCCTTAAGGTCAAGAAGCCGGGAGCCCAGGGGAGCCAAGGAGGCTGGGATTCACAGTGCAGACCGTGGGAAAGGAGAAAGCTGCAGAGAGGGGGGCTTACAGATCTGTAGATGATGCATCCTTGAGTGTTCAGGAGCATCATCCAGACCTGCTGGAAACTACCTGAGACCAGGTGAAAAACCAACGAAAAGTGGGTACTGAGGACAGGTCGGGGACATCATCCAGAACAGGTGTATGGGGCACTGGACAAAGCAGGGTCTCTACTCATAACCTCTTTCACCTGGAAACTTTTAGGCGACCCTGGATATTAAGTATTTAAAAGTAAATATACAAAGCAATTATTTACTGATAATAAATCATGTAGAAATTTATTTTAAATAAATATGGGTGTATTATACATGGAATTTCATCATGCATTAAAGATGAATCAAATTTGTATGCTAGTGAGATGGGTGTGCTCGTTTAGTTTTGCATAAGGAGTTAAGTCTTGGCACAATATTTAGCGCCATGAGATGAAGAGCATTGTGGATGTTCTCCAGAGTTGGTCAATATTTTGATCTTATAATCATCATTTTTTATGAATAGCATCATAAAAATACATAGCACAAAACAGCAGAAGTATGCTTAGGGGTCTTTCAAAAATGGTTGGAAATTCTGCCCTCATCTCAAGCCAAATTTATCTAATGATTTTTTGTTGTTGTTGTTGTTGTAATGAAAGTCAAGCCAGCCACTAAAATAGTAATTTCCCAAATTAAACATTCTAACATAGCATAGTCCAAAGATATATTAAACTGATCCGTGCTGAGGAACGACTGTAGGAAAATATTCAGCATTCGGTTTTGATCCTGGAAGAGCAGAAACCTCAGAAGCTCACAGCACACTACAGCCTCCGCTCCCAAGCCTTGCTGTCTCAGGCTGTGTCTGCTGCCGTTGCCTGGTGATGCTGCCAATGGCTTAGGTTTAGGGCCAGAGATTTCCAGGCTCTTGGTGTCTGATCCAAAGAACTGAAAATCAGCGCAAGGCTCATACAGAATTGTGAAAGGGGGCAGATAATTTCATTTGGAGCAAAGCAACAGTGTAGGTTCTAAGATCCACCGTCCCGACTAAGAGTGGGCGCAGGTGAGTGAGGGTGCTCAGCACCTTCATTGTTGTTCAAGGATTCCTTTCATGGGTTCAGGAGGAGGGGTTACTGGGGGCTGTAGTTTGTGCAGTTTTCTATTTTTATTGATAGGTTACATAATGTTTTTTCTACTGAACATGCCTCTTCCCATAATACATCCTACTAACTACATATAATGTGTTAGCATGACGGGCGTGTCTCAACAGCACACTAGGCCAAGGCAGTTGCACGTGGAAGAGGTTTTACTGGAAGGGAGAGAGAAGGTAGTGGCAGGAAGTGAAGTGAGGGAGGGGCCTTCTCCTTATTTATATGGAAAATGATGTAACACAAGTAAAGGTGGGAGGTGAGTCAAGGGAAGGCAGGGAGTATGGTGCCTGTTGTCTTGGCAACCGGTCTGCAGGTTCCGCTGTCGCCTATGTGATGTCATAGGTTTAGGATGTCCTGATGCCAACAACATACACGCCCAACTGTATACAGGCATAACGTGGTAAGCCAGTTCAGGGCAGACTGGTGTTTCTATTCTTCATACCTGGATACTTTGGGAATGCACTTGAGTAGACACCGTCTAACTTATAACATTGAACAAAGATGGGAGTACACATGGCCCAATGTAGGTGGGTCCCAGAGGGTTCTGAGATTGCTAGGTACATGGTTTGGGGAAGGGAGGGTGTGTGTGCATAATACATGCAAGTGAAGGAACTGGACTGCCTAGTACGTTATTACAAGGGATGGGTGTGTGTATAACCCCAAACCAAATGGGGGTTCCATGGTACCAAGCTATCGCCTATGCTTGCCTGCCACAGTCGACGGGACATGCAGCCGAAGCACACAGTGCTGTGTGCTCAGAACCAGAGCTGCTCTGGAGTTGTGTGCAATGCAACATGGGTAAACTTTGACAAAACACCTTGGCTGTTGAACTCAGTCTTGGTCATTGCCCCTTCAGGAACCATTCCTCCTGCTAAGTGTTGCGAAATCCCCACATTCAATTCTACAGGGTCACGGCCTATAGCTCAACAAGCCGGATAAGGTACTCAGAATGGCCTCTCTCAGCAGTGAGGACTAAGGAGAACTAACCATGACTCCTGCTTTTCCTTAATAACGTTTAGAAGCCAGCTCTAAAAGGATCAAACTGTTTTCAAGTATCTTAATTGTATCTCATGAAAAAAAGAAACCTAAGAGTACTTCTAGGGACACAAAAATATCTAGCATCTAACAAAGTAAAAATCTCATTGACTGGCATCCAACCAAAAAAAAAAATCACTGGGCAGAGAGACAGGAAAATACCACCCATATTTGGGGAGTGGGGTAGCAGTCAATCAAAACTGACCTGAATACCAGACTTAGAAAGCGAGAACATTAAAGCAGTTACTGTAACTGCACTCCATATGGTCAAAAGCTTAAATATAGAGACATGGAAGATATTTTAAAGATCCATATCGAACTCCTAGAGATAAACATGACAGTGTCTGAGATGGAAAATATACCTTGCAGATTAGAACATATTACACGCAAGTCAGCTTTCTGATGCTCTAAGAGACATATGCAGAGAAAGGGTTTATCTCAGCTCATGTGTTCAGAGGCTTCAGTCTATAATCTCTTAGGACATTGCTGCCCAGCCTGTGACAAGCAGCCACAGTGGGCTTGCATGCAGAGACCATGGTCTCCCAAGCTGCTGGAAGGCACGCTGACGTGCTTTGAAAAAAAAAAAAAAAAAAAAAAAAAAAAAAAAAAAAAAATAAAAAAGCAAGTTCATGGTAAAGATTACTTTAAAAAGTCAACACTGGGGATATATAGTTCAGAGAGAAGGCGGGCATGTTTTCAGTATTCATGTGGCCCTGGGTTTGGTCTTCGGTACTTAAAATAAAAATTCCCTCATCTAAAACAGTAAACACTGTCCAAAACTGTCAGAGTCAGTTTGCTTGGAGTCTGGAAGCCAGTCAAAAGATTAAAGCAGCGGGGGCAGGTGCTTAATGAAGACAAACCAAACAAGGAAAACCTTGAGTCTTGATTAGCGAGCTTGGTCGTGTGTTTAACTTAGGACTCCCCCCAAGCCCACCCCACCCCAGCTCATTGCAGCCTTACAGACCACCACAAAGGCTCAGCCATTTCTGCACAGACCTTACGCTGAAAGAATCATGGTCACTTACTTCATCCTGTCTGTTGTCTCCTTGCAGGACAGGATAACAGGGCTCGACTTTATTTAGCCAGCCTCCACAGAGCAGCTGCCCAGGGGTGTTGGTGGAAAACACTGAAAGCTATTAGCCACCAGCCCCTGGCACCAGCAGCAACAGCAGAGCAAATAAAGGAAAGGGAAAGCCACTGGGAGGTAGAGGCCTGGAATGAAGCGGTTTGGAGAAGGCAGGCTTTGAACAGCTCTCACATTCCTGCCATTCTAACAGATGCCCGCAGAAGAGATCTGAGGAGGTCCTTACGATGGGGACAACACGGTCCTTAGAACAGGAACAACACGGTAGAACACACCTGTGGGTAAAGCCATTCCCAGAATCCATAATTATACAAAGGAAGATCTCAGTGCCTGGGGTGGGCTAACTCTCTTTGAACTGTTGGCCAGAGAGTCCATTGAGGCCCCCAGAACAGTATATAAGCTATTGCTGTAGTTATTCTTGCTCACCAGAAGTAGATGATAAGACACTGTTGTTGAAGACATCGTGCACTTTGATTGCAGAGTGAAAAACGAAGTGGGAACTGAACTGGAAGCTTTCTCAGCACCTGCTAGTAATCGTGGTATCAAAAGGTGTTATGCCAGTACGGCGGTTTAAATAAGTTTGGCCTTCATAGACTCATGTGTTTGAATGCTTGGCCCATAAGGAGTGGCACTATTAGGAGCTGTGGCCTTAGTGGAGGAAGTGTGTCACTGTGAGAGAGAGAGTAAACAGTCTTTTATAGCAAGTCAGGCTCCTCCTGGTTGCCTTCTGGATCAAAATGTAGAACTCTCAGCTCCTCCAGCCCCATGACTGCCTGTGATGACACTGGACTGAACCTCTGAAACTGTAAGCCAGCCCCAATAAATGTTTGCCTTTATAAGAAGTGTTTTGGTCATGGTGTCTGTTCACAGCAATAAGACCCAAACTAAGACGGCTGGCCTCTGAGCAAAAATATCTACCCAGCTGTGAACCCTGCATGCTAAACTACTGACCAGCCAGCCAAAATGTACTCAAGAGTGCAATAGGGGTGATATGTTTATGATATGTGGTAAAACAAGGAATGGTGTGGCTGGAGAGGATGCCTTAGCAGGCCCATGCTTGGGCCTCCCCATGAGGTACCAGTCCCAACGGGTCTAGTGTAAAATGAAGTTTATTTGGGGCACGGGAAGGGGGGTTGAGAAGGGAGTAGAGCCAGAGAAAGAGGGGGGACAGAGAAGGAGAGAGAAAGGGAGGAAGGGAGGGAGAAACAGAGAGACAGAGACAGGCAGAGACAGAGAGGGAGAAAAAAAAGGAGAAGAGAGAGAAGAGGCCAGAAGGAATGCATGAAGGAAGGAGAGACCAGAGAAGGAGAAAGACGAGAGAGAGAGGGGGGGGGAGACAGAGACAGAGACAGAAAGACAGATAGAGACAGGCAAAGACAGAGAGGAGAGGCCATGGGGAACACATAAACTAAGAGAGGGGGGAGGAGGGGGAGAACAGAGAGGGAGAAAGGAGAAAGGGGTGAGGGAGGGAGGGAGGACACGGACGCAGAGAGAGAGAGAGAGAGAGAGAGAGAGAGAGAGAGAGAGAGAGAGAGAGAGAGAGAGAGAGAGAAAACAGTCTTTTATAGCAAGCCAGGCTCCTACCTGGCTGTTGCTAGGTAACTGTTGGGCAGAGCCTAGAAGGAATGCTAACTTGCTAACAAGTGGCATGACTGTTAAGAAGTTAGCCAACGACTTTCTTCTTGAATTTGAGGTGTGATCCATGGGAGGCTTCTACAGACTGGAGAGGTCCCAAGGTCCCAGGAGGGGAAGCGCCTGCTGTTGTCTTGCTGAATGACATGATGCACCCGGAATCTATCATTCCACTTGTGCTCTTAGATCAGGGCTGAAGTCAGCTTTGTTCAAAGCAGCTTCCCTTTTGCAGTGGGCACTGTTACTGCGGAGACTCACAACGTTGAATTCACAGCCCTAAATGAAACATCTGCACCCTCGAAGGCACAGGGAGAAGGGGCGGAAAGGATGTAGGAGCCAGAGGAAGGGACAGAGGGGTGTGGACTACTGTCTTCCTGGCACGGTATGACCCGCCGTGGTCTTGGACCCTCAGCATCTCTGATTACCGCAGGAGACGTACAGGAGATAGGGCCAACCAATATCTCACTATGGAGTGGGGAGCTGGCCAAGTCCTGTTCCTCCCTGGGGACCAATAGGCAGGTAATGGTTGCCGGAGAAGGGAATGATCTTTTCTTTAGTCGGGTAGCCATGGGTAAGCTGCCCATGATCTTTACCCATGCTCCTGTAAGTGACCCGTGTGTGTGTGTGTGTGTGTGTGTGTGTGTGGTGTCTGTGAAGGCCAAAGGAGGATGTCAGATCCCCTGGAGTTGGGGTTACAAATGGTTGTGAACTGCCACGTAGAAGCCTGAGCCCTCTACAAGAACACCCAAGTGCTTTTAAACTCTGAGCTCCTCTAGCCCTAAAATCTCTTTTAAAGGAACACCGCATCCAAATGTCCTGTGCGGGCAGACAGGGATGAGGACTTACAGGCAGTTTTCCAGCCTAGCAAGCTGGGCTCACAGTTTCCCTGTCTTTCCGTTCTGAGGACCAGTCAGGCTTTGAACTTAAAGCACTCCACACCCTGTTCCCTATACATACTGCTAGCTTGTGCCCAGTTCTCTTTCTCCCTCTCCCTCTTCCCCCCCCC
>NC_034599.1:99786787-99795276 GCF_900095145.1 Mus pahari
CCCCCCCCCCCCACTTCACCTACCTAACCACAAGCTTTTGACTCTTCATTCTCCATTTAGTTATGAGAGAGGTAGTAAACCTTTTAACTAGTTTCCTGAGTGGTGGTATGTGTGTGTTTAATCTATATCTTCCATCTGAAGAACCAATTGCTGCCCCAGGCCAGATCTTCACCTATTCTCCAGTAGATGAGAGTAGGTCTCCAGCACCAGAGTGATGGCCAATGAGGACAGAAACATGAGACTTGGAAGACAAGAGCAGCAAAGGCATCTGCCAGTACAAACTGCTTCCTATAAAGGACTCGCAGTCACAGTGCAACAACTAGGCAATAGGCCTGGCTGCCGCGCAAGCGCAGTGCTATATGAAAGGCACAGCATAAACACACGTACGTACCTAGTTAGTTCTTTTTCCTTCTGCGTAGGGCAGAGTGCTGGTTGCCCTGATGCTGAAATCACAAGTTAGCTGGGGCTCTAAGTCAATCAATAATAAGAATGTAATAGTTTACACAGGTTACACACCACTCTAGTGCCTATTAGCTACATCCTCTAAATACCCCTGCCCCTTTGAGAAGGTATCAGTGTTTGCTGGCAGTCTGTAGTATCATTTTGTGCCAACTTCTGCTGCCAGGTGTAGTCCTGCTTGCCCACCCAAGCTCCGTGCTGCACAACAGATTCCCCTGCCACGACCAGCTTGTGGACCCAGATGCAGTTCACTTGGCAGTGTAGAACGTAAAGGTTTACAGCAATCGCAAATGTCACAAATGAATTATGTGCTTGGTTAACGCAGGGGCAGGGAGAGAAATTCTTATTCGGCACCATCTTTGTGGGATGCCCCCATCAGAAAAGATGTGGCCAATGGTCAATCATAAAGGCTGTCTGAAGTTACGGAAGGTTGGGTGGTTGCATCAGGGAGCCTGGAGGAGCTGTGGATGTGAGTGGACCAGAGCGGGTACTGTCTTAGATACCTGTGACTCAGTCTTACAAGTAAACATTGCCCAGGGGATGACAAGTGCTGCTTTATATGGAGTGTACAGTCCCCACGGCCCCCTCTGTCCATAGGTTTCAGGTCGCAGACTGCTAAGATCCTTGATGTCTAGTAGATGTCCCATTGCTCTTAAACATTAACTATACTAAATTCCAGGCTACACTGTCCCCATTATCCTTGCGCATATGTATGTATGTATTCACAGCCACATAGCCCATATTAGTAATTCAGCAGTAATCAATAACCTCTCTATAGGGAGTATTATCTTTATATTCTCCAACAACTTCCCTTATGAATTTAAACTATTGGTTGCTTTGCTTTAAGTTATCCATTGGTCACCCAACTGGGGACAGGTAGCAAGCTATGACCACTTTATAATAGAGGAACCCCTTCCTGAAGGCAACCCTACAATGTTTACTGCCCAATTATATCCGCCTACCCACTGAAATCGCTGTGTATAGTGGCTTTCATGTTGCTTTATCCAGATCTGACTTTCCCTAGAGCTAAAAAGAATCACCACACAGTGCACAGAAGGTGCAGCATGTATTCACTGTCTTCTGACCTCCCTTTTTAGTCAGCTAGCCAAGCCATTAGGACATATCCATCCCAACAAAGATATTTTTATTCCCATAATCTTGTTGCTCTTATTGGCAGGTGGCGAAATGAGCATTGCAAGGCTATCTATCCATTGAAGCTATCAGGCTGCTACAAATGTAACAGACACATAAGTCTATTGTAACATAGCCTTGTATCCATGCAACATTTGTATGAGATTCTGGCCCAGATGGCTGGTGTCAGATGGCTGGCTTGTGCTGCGTGTTCCTGTGTGTACCTGTGCATCTGTCTGTGTGTCTGTGTTATGTGTCTGGATTATAGAGGAAGGGGTCCGTGCCATCTAAGAGCAACCTGCTGTGGGTATAAATAATTCTGACCAATCACAAGCTAATCTAGCAGATGTGGCTCAGCAAGTACAGATATTAATAACATCATTCCTGTCCTGGCTCTTAGTAAGGAATGTGATCTGTTCTCTCAGCCCAACCCTCCATAATAGGGTGAATGGCTGCGTCCAACATTTCAGCTGGTAGCAAATGCCTTCACAGTGCTTGTTTAATTTTGCTGTTACCATGGCCTTAATGTCTCCACTATTCATACAGTATCCATCATACTGGGCAAGGTCTACTGCCTAAGCTTCATGGGGCTACCTCCTTCTCCTGCTTCTGGTTAACCTTCAGATTCTGCGCAAGCAGAAAGTGAGGGCTAATATGAAGTTCTTCATAGCTGAAATCTGTCAGAGAGCCGAAGAATACCCCCCAAATCCGAACAAAGTCCTTCTGCAAACACTGGGAGTGGGGGTGAGATGCTCCTTTGTTTTAGCTGTAAGGACAATTTCTGTTGAGTCACAAGATGACCACTAAAGTATCAGGACAAAGACCTCATTCTCTACAGCCAACAAAGCTTGTATGTTTTATAATTTCAGACAGTTGACTTTTTTTTTTTAAAGATTTATTTATTTATTATATGTAAGTACACTGTAGCTGTCTTCAGACACTCCAGAAGAGGGAGTCAGATCTCGTTACGGATGGTTGTGAGCCACCATGTGGTTGCTGGGATTTGAACTCTGGACCTTTTGAAGAACAGTCGGGTGCTCTTACCCACTGAGCCATCTCACCAGCCCGACAGTTGACTTTTAAAAAAATTATCTGTAACATATTCAGTGTAGGAAGGGTGACCTCTTACACTTCTTTCCTTCTCTAGATCTCATAATCATAGGGAGCAAGTGAGAAATAGGTAAATACATGTATACTAAAAAGAGATAAAGAATCATCTAGGAAGCTAGGGCATGGTATATGTACACACACACACACACATACACACACACATACACACACACATACACACACACATACACACACACATACACACACATACACACACACACACACGCACACACACACACACACACACACACACACACACACACACACACAGCCCTATACAATCCCAGTACTCAGTATGCCAGCCTGGGCTAAATTGTAAGTTCTAGGCTAGCTGGGGCTATAGACTGTCATCCTATTTCAAAAAGCAGGGGCTGCTGGAAAGATAACTCCATTAACAACCATGGGGATTTGAGTTCATATACCCAAAGCACCCATGTAAAACCTGGCATGGTGACACACATTTGTAATCCCAGCACTGGGACTCAGGCAGGAGGCTCTCTGGAGACTCTCTAGACAGCCACTCTAGCCAACCAGTGAACTCCACATTCAGAAAAGAATCAGGTAGAGACATTCACTTTCCTTATGGCTGTTCAGCATTGTCCTGGAAATTCTAGCCAGAGAATTAAGCAAGGAAGCAAACTAAAACAGGCCTGGCCTCCATTTGCAGCTGACAGGGCATTGTGCAGAGAAAATCCAGGAACATCTAGGGAAGTTCTGGGACGGATAAAGTGGCTCAGCAAAGCTTCAAGCAGGAATTCCAACATGGAAAACTCATTTGCATTTCTACATACTAGCAATAAATTATTCAACAATGAAATTAAGATAACAATTCTATAAATAAAGAGCACACACACACACACACACACACACACACACACACACACACAAAGAATAAAGATGTTAGGAATAAATTTAACCAAGCAAATGCAAAACTTGTATCTGGGAAACTATAACATACAGTGGGAAGATGCTGAAGAGGATCTAGGAAGTGCAAAGACATCGCAGGTTCACAGGTAGAAAAATAATCTACAGATTCTATGTATTCCTTATGTAAATTCCCACTCTTTTCAAAAGTCACCCCACAGGCTAATCTTTAAGGTCATGTGGAACACAAAAGACTCAGAAGAGCCAAAACAACATTGAAAAAAATAAAAAGGAGGGCTTACACTTCTCAATTCCCAATTCTAATACTTATTACAAAGCTATAGTAATCAAAACAGTGTGGTACTAGGAGAAGAGGAGATACATACATTACTGGAGTGAAATTGAGAGGCTGGAAATGAGCCAATACCTATGTTTGGTTGATGTTTTGAGGTGGGGGTTGAGACAAGGTCTTTCTATGTGGTCCTGATTGTTCTAGAACTTGCTATGTAGACCAGGCTGGTCTTAAACTCGCAGAGTCTCTGCCTCGCGAGTGCTAGGGTTGAAGGCATGTGCCGCCTAGCTTGGCTGTGTTCAGTTGATTTTTAACAAGGGCAGGGGTGGCATTTTACCAAAATCATTGTAACAACTGGGTGACACTATGACGGTGGGTGCTTGAATTCTAACCTGGCATCACTTACAAATACGAACTCAAAGTTAATTGAAGACGTCACTGTAAAAGATAAAACTATGAAAACTCTTTTAAAAAGGCATATAACAAGACTGAAGAAATAGTTCAGTGGTTAGGAGCGCTGACTGTTCTTCCAGAGGACCAGGGTTCAATTCCCAACACCCACATGGTTGTTCTCAGCTGTCTGTAGCTCCAAGATCTGACACACTCACAAAGTCATACATGCAGGCAAAACACCAATGCAGATATAAATAAGTAAGTAAGTAAGTAAGTAAATAAATAAATAAATAAATAAAAACCAAAGAAAGCATGTAACTAAACCCTTATGATCTTGGAGCTTTCAAATGTTCCTTAGTTATGACAACAAACAACAAAGGAAAAAATAGATAATTCAATCTTGTGTTACTTGTCTATTGCTGCGATAAAACACCATGGGCTAAGCAAGTTATACTAGAAAGTATTTAATTCGGAGCTTATGGTTTCAGAGAGTTAGAGTCTGTGAGTGGGGGGAAGAAGGGCATGGTGTCAGGAGCACTGAGAGCTTACTTACATCTTGATCCAAAAGGAGGAGGGGAGGGTATAGGGTATGGGGCCTGGGATGGCATGAATCCTTTGAAACCTCAAAGCCAGCTTCCAGTGACACACATCCTCCAACAAGGACATACTTCCTAATGCTTCCCAAACAGTTCCACCAACTTGGGGCCAAGTATTCAAACTTTTGTGCCTAAAGGGACATTCCTATTCAAATTATTTCAGATTTCATAAAAATCTGCATGTATCAAATAGCAATATAAAGAAAAAGAAAGGACAGCTACCCTTTCTCCATCATGAAAACATGGAGTTCTACCAACTGAAGACCAAATATTCAAACATATGAGCCTGTGGCTGGACACATATGTGGGAGAACTTTAACAGACAGTACTTAAAAAGCTATCAAATGGACTAAGTGGTGGCGGCTCATTCCTTTAATCCCAACATTCAGAAGGCAGAGGTAGAAGGATTTGTGAGTTCTAGGCCAGCCTGGTCTACAAAAAAAAAAAAAAGCTATCAAATGGCCAACAAGTGTATGCACACATGCTTGACATATTAACCTCAGGGAGTTGAAAGCCCTGGTCACACTGAGACACCACTGCACACCCAAGCACGGCTATAATGGTGTAAGGAACTAGCATATGTGAGAAGACAGACACTGGTAAGCATGGACTCAGCTGTGTAGAAACGAAAACCAGTGTCCTGGCTTCCCAAAACCTTAGATGCCAAATGATCACGCCCAGTTACATCTGAAAAACAAAAGTGGAAGACAGGCTGGTATTGTAAAAAATTCATTGTATTCTTTTTTAGTTTTGTGTATGCACACGCCTATGTGGGGACATGCTCATGTGAGTGCAGGTTCCTGTGGAAACCAGAAAGAGCCAGAGTCCCTCTGCAGCTCCAGTTATAAGCAGCGGTGAGCCTCCTGATGTGGGTGCTCAGGACCAAACTCTAGGAAGAAGAGCGGCTTGTGCCCTAACTGCCATCTCTCGAACACATGAAGACAGGCGTTTTAACAAAGACAGTGTGTGTTCGTGGAAGCACCTTTAACAGTCATAAAAACGTGGAAAGAACTCAACGTCCACCATTCGATGAATATCCCAACAGGATGTGGGGTGACCTTGCAGCGGGATGCTGCTATTCAGCCCTAAAATTGAATGGAGTACTGGCAGGTGTGGTCACACGGATGAAACTTGAAGTCATTCCCCTAAGACAGCCAAGGAAGGCCTCTGATATAAAGTTTCCAGAATATGCCTAGAGAAGCATAGATACTGGAGGCCTGGAATAGCAGAGAGGTCATGAGGGGTGGTCGCTCATTAGAGTTCCTTTTTGAAATTAGGTAAAAATGGAATTGGTGAGTAGAGGTGGTTTCTAAATGCCATTGAGCATGCTAAACCCCTCTGGGTGGTGAGTTTTAAATGGTTAAGTGGTCGATTTTATCAGATTTTTTTAAACTTCAATTTTAAAACACAGAGAGAGAGAGAGAGAGAGAGAGAGAGAGAGAGAGAGAGAGAGAGAGAGAGAGAGAGAGATGTGCTGTGCATAAATGTCTAGGACATCATCTAAGCTAGGAGCAGCAGGAATAAAAGGAATAACCATAATTGCTAAGGGAAAGTTTTGCTGGAAATGTATCCATTTTTATAGGAATATGTTGAGCTTTTTAGCTTTTGTCTTTTTTTTTTTTTATTAACTTTTCAAGTTAGCATACAAAGTAATGGAGATGTCAATATGTTTGTTTAAACAAATTCATATTTTAAGTTATTTAAATTACTTTAATAGGAAAATTAAGTCCATGTATACATGGCATAGAGAAATATGAGGGCAAATTTCACATGAAATTCACTTTCCCCCTTTTAATGTCTCTGTGTATCAAAATTTTAGCAGAAGAAGCACACCATATGTTTCATTAGAAACAATTAAGCAAGCAGAGAAGATGGGGCGGAGCAATGGCTCCGTGAGGAGTTGCCAGTGGCTGTACTGTCATGAGGACCTGAGCTCAGGTCTTAGCATCCACGCAATGAGCTAGGCTTGGCTGTATATACACCTGTAACCCCAGAACTGCCGGGACAGAGGTAGGAAAATTGCTGGGTCTTGCTGGGACCAGCCTAGCTCCAGGTTCAGTGAGAGACCCTGTCTCAAGGGGATAATATGGAGAGAGACAGAGCGGGGTACCCTATGTCATCCTCCGGTCTCGGTGTATTTATATCAGGAGGGTGTTATAAGGAAACAGAGCTTGCAAGCATCATGGTCTATGCCTTCTTGGTAAGAATCAGGGGTTCTTTCTACTTCTTGCCTTAGTCCATCTTGTTGTTGCTGTAATAAAGAACCTGGTGCCAAATAACTTTATAAAGAAAGAACTTCACTTAACTTATAGTTAAGTGAGATTCGGGAGCCCGATACTAGTGTTGGCTCGTGGTGGGGGCCATCTGAGTGGTGGAGTTATGGGAAAGTCAGAGAGTGGTTCAGAAATCAGTTTCATTTTCAACAGCTTTGACTGGGAGCTTTCAGGACTCCTGCTTTATTAATCCGTTTGGAGGGCAGCGCCTCAATAATAAGACCTCGTTCTAAGACCTCATTCTTAAGTGTCTTGATCCCTGGCACCTCCATCTTGGGGACCAAGTTTACAACCTAGAAATTCTCTAGAGGATGGAGCACACTCGAACCGAACCGGAGATGGACCCCGGCTGCCACTGTGGAACTAAAACCTATATGAGCATAAAAGGACAGGTGGGGGTTTTCAAGTTCATCCAAAGAGGAGACAAAGCCAGGATACCATGGCAACTTCTCACAGAGCCAGAACGGAGTGGGGCGATCCACAAGGAAAAGTGAGGAGTGAAATGGGATTTGGGCCACAGCGACCTGGTCTGATGGGCTGAGTCCAGGAAGATGGCCATGTCCACAGTCCCTCCTGTGTATGATCTAGTCTGTAGGAATGAACTTCTGATGAAAGCCCTGGGGGTTGGCGACAAAGACAAAGGCTTTGGGGATGATTGGCGGCTGTGCTCTGCTCCCCCAGCTAGATAAGCCTTTATCAGGAGAAAGGCGAATTCTTTTCAGGACTTTGAATGCAATACAAAGAGTTTGCCCAGTTGGACCTGCAGCACATCCAGATGGACACTTTCATGCAGGTGTGTGAGGCAGCAGGGGCCTCTGATACATAAACAGGAGCTGTGGATGGTGTATGATCCCACAGCCATCCATACTGAAAAAAGAAAGGTAGAAAAAAAGAGCCATCGTGCTGAAACCAGAATGGCCTTCCAGACCCCAGAGGGCTTGCACTGTGGCTGTAGTGTTTGTTCCTTTGTTCCTGGATCACTGGGCACCGACCGACCGCAGTGCTGAGTCTTAGAAACACAGTACTTGGTGAGCTCCCAGGAGATCTGGTTACACAATGACACATTCCCAGCGTGAAGGGACAGATTCGGGTTTTGTGGGACCTGAAGCTCATAGCATTTAGAAGGCCACTTTTCAGAATAGTACAAAGCATACAAACTCGCAGATGCGAAGCTAAGAGAGTGTTTAGGACAGGAAGTCACTCCCAGGCGCCAGCGTTGGAAAGGTGGTGGGCAGCCCCTCTTAGGGCATTTCCTTATATTGACTGCCTCACCTCTATGATTCTTTCCTACTTCTTTTTTTTTTTTAATTTTTTTATTATTATTTTCTTTATTTACATTTTAAATGCTATCCCGAAAGTTCCCTATACCCC
>NC_034599.1:99796016-99883115 GCF_900095145.1 Mus pahari
CTCTATTGAGGGACATCTGGGTTCTTTCCAGCTTCTGGCTATTATAAATAAAGCTGCTATGAACATAGTGGAGCATGTGTCCTTATTACCAGTTGGTCTTTCCTACTTCTTAAGCTGTATGTGCTTTGAGCACTCCTTCAAGGAATGATTTTATATCATTTTCTGAAAAAAAAAATTAATGACAATTGGGATGCTTAAAACCTGAGAGTTTTCTTGCAGACCTCCTCTTCCTGGGTTTGGTCCAATAATCAATTTCTGAGTGTGTGTGTGTGTGTGTGTGTGTGTGTGTGTGTGTGTGGTGTTCTATGTATGTGTGTGCATGTGTGTGAGCGTGTGTGTTCTATGTATGTGTGTGCATGTGTGTGTGAGTGTGTGTTCTATGTATGTGTGTGCATGTATATGTGGTGTGTTCTATGTATGTTTGTGTGGTGTGTTCTATGTATGTGTGTGCATGTGTGTGTGTTCTACGTATATGTGTGCATGTGTGTGTGGTATGTTCTATGTATGTGTGTACATGTGTGTGTGAGAGTGTGTGTATTCTATGTATGTGTGTGCATATGTGTGTGTGTGTGTTCTATGTATGTGTGTGTATGTGGGGGAAGTTGCTCACTATGCTTGCATATGTGGAAGCCAGAGGTCAACTTCTTCAGATGTCGTCCTTAGTTGCCCCCTGCCCCCCTTTTAAAAAAATTTATTTATTTCCTTTATGTATATGAATACACTGTAGTTGTCTTCAGACACACCAGAAGAGGGCATCAGATCCCATTATTACAGATGGTTGTGAGCCACCATGTGGTTGCTGGGAATGGAACTCAGGACCTCTAGAAGAGCACTCAGTGCTCTTAATGCTGAGCCATCTCACCAGCCCCCCTGCCCACCCCCCTTTTTAAGAAGGCTAGGCCGACTGACCAGTGGGGACTCGGGATTCCCCTATCTTTGTCCATTCTCCAAGCTATGGATGTATGGGTGCATTGGGCATGAGGTGCAGAGGACCCACGGTCTTATGCTTGCACAGAGCTAGATCTTATCTTACCCACTGAGCTAGATCTTCAGCCCCAATTTTGATAAGTACTATTTTTACAAAACTGCCATCAATAAAAGAAAAAAATAAAAGGTGGTTGGAGACATAGCTCAGCAGCAGGACACTTATCTAGCACTTGGAGGGTTCTGGATTTACTCCCCAGTTTTAGGGGGAAAAGGGGGGGTGGAGAAAACAAAAGAAAACAACCATATATGTTTATGCTTGTCTCACTGCATTGCCAAGGTTTTGTTTTGTTTTACAATAAGAAACTTCAACTTTAGTCAAACACCGATAAGGGCTCAGCAATAAATAACACTTACTATTCTTGCAGAGGACCCAGGTTTGATTCCCAACACCCACATGGCAGCTCACAACCATCTGAAACCCTAGTTTCAGGAGATGCCCTCTTCTGACCTACACAGATTCCTGCATGCACACAGACATATATATTCACTCAGGTGCACACATGTAAAAAAATAAATAAGTTAAAAAATATTGATGAGTGCCGGGCAGTGGTAGCACATGCCTTTAATCCCAGAACTTGGGAGGCAGAGGATTTCTGAGTTTGAGGCCAGCCTGGTCTACAGAGTGAGTTCCAGGACAGTCAGGGCTACACAGAGAAACTCTGTCTCAAAAAACCAAAAATTATATATATATATATATATATATATATATATATATATACCTGGCATCAGGAAGGCTTTTCTCCAGTAGGTTTCTGGCTCCCTGCTTTCTAATCTGTACTGTCCCCTTTCAGTCCCCTTACTTAGAGTGCCAGGTTCTATGGGACACATTGATGTCACAACAGCAGTACCTCTGACTCTGCATCTTCATGCTGTGACACGGGGTGAATGAACACAGTAGCTTCAGAAGGACAGGAGCAGAAGCCCCTGCTCTCACGGGCACCTGGGACTCATACAGGGCTCTGCTTGTTAATCTAAACCAGCCACACCCCAGCTCAGCTACCCAAGAGGCTGTCTTTCCATACAACATCAGGAGGCATGGCAGAGGAGCCTCAGGAAGATGAGACAAGAGACCCTCTCTAATCAAAGCTAAGAAATTTGGACAAAAATATACGTTTCTATTGCTTCACGTTGCCTGGGACGCTTCCAGGAACCTTGACATTGAAGGCTTCCCAAACCCACAATGGCTGTGAGCAGTCTTAAGACCATCTTACCTGAAAGTGTCACAGCTCTCCACTGCAACCAGGAGGTAGAGATGAGTCTGAGAAGCAGCCAGAGGCCACAGAAGACTGCATGCCCCAGGGATGGGAGTACGTGAACACAGAGCTCAGCCAATCCAGAAGGAGGCAAGGCTGTGGTTGAAATGCAGGCAGACAGGGCCTGATGAGAAGGCTCCTGGGAAGATGGGTGGAGTCCAGTGATGGGCATGTGACTAATAGTTGAGGGCGGGGCTAAAGCTAGGGTAGCCTAAATGACGGATGAGTGGACTCTAAAGACCAAGGCCATGGACATAAAAACTGTGAATACAGACCTTTCAAAAGAGACCTGCCCAGTGGATAATGAGCAGTGTATGAAGGTGAGTAGGCATCTTAGTTAGGGATTCTATTTCTGTGACAAAATACCATAACCAAAAAGCAAGTTGGAAAGGGTTTATTCAATTTATACTTCCAGATTATAGGCCATCATTGGAGGAAGTCGGGACAAGAGGTCAAGCAGGGCAGGAACCTGGAGGCAGGAGCCGATGCAGAGGCCATNGAGGGGTGCTGCTTACTGGCTTGCTCCTCATGGCTTGCTCAGCCTGCTTTGTTATAGAACTCAGGACTACCAGGCCAGGGATAGGACTACCCACAATAGGCTGGGCCCTCCTGATTGATCACTAATTGAGAAAATGTATTAAAGCTGGATCTCATGGAGGCATTTCCTCTTTGATGACTCTTGCTTGTGTCAATTTAACACATAAAACCAGCCAGTACAGTGGGGGCTGGAAATAGGAGGAACGGAGGTCTAGAGACAAGAGGTCAGGCAGCCCAGGACAGGCCCCCTTTCTTCCCAAGGACAGAAGTGGGGATGGGAATGGCAGAGAGCCCCATTGAACATCTCCACGTTTTTCCTCCACACCCCCCTCACCCTCTATCAGTTAGAGAAGACAGCCATAAAGATACAGTCATGGTGGCGTGGCAACATGGTCCGCCGAACGCTACTGGATGCAGCACTTGGAGCGTGGGCCATCCAGTGCTGGTGGAGGTCCATGCAAACCAAGATAGTGGAGCAAAAACGGCGCTTGGCACTAAAACTCTACACCTGCCAGGAATGGGCAGTGGTGAAGGTGCAGGCAAACGTCCGCATGTGGCAGGCCCGCAGACGATTCCTCCAGGCGCGACAAGCGGCCCGCACTATCCAGACTCACTGGCGCTGGCATGCCAGCCAAAGCCAAGGTATGATCCACAGCCGCTATGCGGTCAAAGCCAGCCGGCTGGAGCTTGACATCGAAATCCTTATGACCTAGGGTGCTGGCAAAGCCAGGGGAGGCTGGATCTCCTTCCCAATAAAGACACTAACTGACCACAGACTCGCCGTGTGGATATTGGACCCATAGAGAACTCAGCCCCTAACTTCAGAAAAGTTCCCTGGTCTGGTGTAGTATCCCTGCCCCCTGAGACCCACCCTAGGCCTCTGTTCCTAATGACATACTTAGCCAATCTTGCACCAAAGGGACTGCAGGGCTCAGGCCCTGTCTTCATGCTTCTAGCAGCTGGACTGGGGTCTGTCCACCATGGAAATAAGCTGCAAGTCCCAGTTTTCCCAACATATTTACTAGTGGTGTCCCTTTCACTGGAAGTCACTCTCTTTAATGTCAGATTCCATGCTAAATCCTTAATTGTCACATGAATTTACAATCACAGTTTTGGCAGTAACCAGAAACCTTTTTCCCTTTGAATACACTCCAGCTCCTCTACGCGACAGACGTTTGCTTCTCGATTTTCCATCAAACTCAATATTTAGAGGCAAAGCTGATCAAAGACTTTAAGGTCTCGCCGTATAACCTAGAACCTACTTTGTGCCTGGTCTTGAACTTTTGGACATCCTTCCTTCAGTTCCTGAATTCTGGGATTATAGGCACATGCTACCATGCCCCACTTTTGTGATACTAGGGACCAAACCCAGGGCTTTGTGCATGCTAGCACACACCCTACCAGCTGAGCTGCATCTCCATGCCTGGTCAAAAAGACTCCTTTCTAGACACCAGGCCCATCCACCATGATGGGGTGTGGAAGGATTGTGTTCCGTCCAGTCAGTGTGTCTGGAATGACATGGCAGCGGTTGTGGCCACCTCATCTTGGACTGTATGTGTGGCACAGAAAAGCAGGAGTTAAGACAAAGATGGTGACCTTGGAGCTGTGGGATCAGAACTAAGTTTGGTGACATATCAGGCCAGGAACTTGAGCACACAGGGTAAGACTCTGGGGACAGAGACCAGATGCCATCTAGAGAGCCAGTGCATGATGGGCCTTCAGTGTGACACTTGCTTAAGACGCTTGTGGTCTGAGCCAGTCTGAGGGTTAATATCTCCTCTTATTAATAGGAGGGCAATCTGGGGCACATGTCTCTTGGGAATGTTGCCAGGGGAAGGAGCAAGAGTGAAGGCCCAGGTCCTCCCTGAGCACACTTGGGCTGACCCCTTCTCCTGAAGCCACAAGCATGCCCCCCCCCACTGAGTATTCCAGCACTTATATTCTCAAGAGGAGTTTTTTTATTTTTATGCAGTTTGGTTCTCATCAATGGTGAGAAACAGCAGGGGTTCGTATGGCCTGCCTTTAAAAGTTTGTCCAATAACCTCATCTCTACAGAGAAAGGGGACTTATGTCGATGGCTCATCCTGGCCTCAGACCCCACTGCCAAAGAGGAGCCTCTCTCCTTACGCATTGCTCTACCTATTCAGTTCCTGCCTTGGGGCTCTCCCACACACCCCTATAGATCTAGACCATCCCTGGTTTCTCAAGACCCCTGACTACTGGTAAGGACACTGAACACACCTAGTCAAGACCTTGGGTCTTCATTCTTCTGGGTCTGACCTTTGTATCTCTATTGTTTGGACTAGTATGGTTCCATCTTCCTGCTACATACCTGGTAAGACAAGAGACCTTGTCTGCTTCCCCCCTTAAGCTTGTCTTGCCCATCCACCACCCAGGGACCAGGAAAGGCTGTGTCTTTCTGATGCCACATGGTTTTGACCCAAAGTGGAGCTCCCTCCCAAGTCTTACTTCCCTTTGCTCTCTTGGGTCATTGGAGAGCACAAAGCCTTGATGACCCTGAGCCTGCTTGGAACTCTCTCTGACTGTCCCCAAGTCAGATTACACAGGCTCCATAAAAAGTATTTAACTCAGCGGTTCCCAGAAGTGGACACACACTGAACTCTCATCAGCATACTTAAAGGAGAATCTCTGACTGCATGGTAGTTTTCAGTGTCTTAGGAGAGGGCAATGTTCTCTCTAGAGGACGATCAGTCAGTCTTCAACCGTTGCCAGCCCAGGTCTTAAACACTTCCCACTGCTGGGACAGCAACAACAAGGCCAGATTGGAAGAACTTCCCTCATGGTCAGCGTCACACCTTACACATCTCACCTTACTCGTGGCTCTGAAAAGTGGGAGGAGAGCTGTATCTGGAGCTTGTAGAGGGGTCCCTTGGAAGAACAACAAACACTCAGAAAGTCCGATGCCCATATCCATCCCTGCCATCTGCAGCTAGTGGAGGTAATGGGAACAAACTGAACTCTGAGACCTTTCTTCTGCCCCTGCAATGCTGGAAGCTATCACATGCACATGTACACATACAAGAGCACACCATGCAAGCACACACACATGCACACACACAAACAAGAGCACATGCAAGCACACATACATGCACATGTATGCACACACACAAACTTACAAGGACACACATGAAAGCACACATACATGCACAAGCATGCATGTGCACAAATGCACACATACTCATTTGTGTGCTCATGTGCACATGTACATGCACATACAAGAACACAGATGCAAGGACACACATGCACATGCACCCATGCACATGAATGCACACACCCACATGCATACATATACACATACAAGAACACACATGCAAGTACACACATGCACACATATAAGAACATACATGCACACCCACATGCACACATACAAAAACACACATGTAAACAACCTTCTCCAGCAGCAATGCCATGAAGACCCTGCCTCTTGCACACCCACTAGCTGTCCCTCCTACTCCTCTGGCTGGCCCAGCAGAGGGTGGCAGTCTGAGGAGGGATCAGCACTGCTTCTGAGGACAGTAGGATCTGAAGGCCATGGCCTCCAGTCACACCCTGCCTGTGTATCCACCCTTGCTGCCCCTCTGCACTCCCAAGCCATGTCTGCTTCTCCCTGGGAGTATCCAGCAGGGGGAGGGAAGCCTTGATGTGCAGCAGCCTCCTGGGGGGGGGGGGAAGGGGCAGCCACAGCTGCTGCCTCTCCACTCAGCTCTGGCCTTCCCCAGGGGCTAGCTCTGGAAGACAGCCTCCCCCACAAGCCCATGGGGACACGTGTGTGTCCCGCTGCTGCTCTGCTGAGGTGTGCTGTCCTGCTGGCTCCCTGCCAAGCCCTGTGCTGGCCCCCAGGGCCCTGCGATTCCTGCTGTGGAATCCCTGTTTTCCCAGTTGGCCCAGCTGCAGCCAGACCCTCTGGAGCTGAATGGAGATGTTTAGGCACGAGCTGCAGCTGGACTGGGGTCTGACCTAAAAGAAGTTATTATCATTGTTGGGGTACAGAGAATGGCAGGAGATAGACGGTAAGGGGAGAACAGGGAAAGAGTGTTCTGGTCACGTAGGGAGAAACAAAGTCCCACCCATGAGACGGAACAAGAGGAAGCTCAGTTACTGCCGCTCCCGCTCCCTCCTGTTGCTACTCGCCCGCCCTGACATCACCCCAGGAGGAAAGCTGAGTGTGTAATCTGGGGATTGTGTGACTCAGAGGTTGCACAGTGCCCAGGTGGTGGGGGTAGGAGCTGCTCCCGTGAACCTAGAACCCTCTTCTCTTATGGGACTACATAAGAGCCAAGATTCCTGGACTCCTAAGACACTGGAGAAAAGAAATACCATGGTTTTATGGTTAAAAGAGGCCTGACATGGGCTGGAGTGATGGCTCAGTGGTTAAGAGCACTGACTGCTCTTCCAGAGGTCCTGAGTTCAATTCCCAGCAACCACATGGTGGTTCATAACCATTTGTAATGGGATCTGATGCCCTCTTCTGGTGTGTCTGAAGACAGCTACAGTGTGCTCATATACATTAAATAAATAAATAAATAGTTATAGATAGATAAATAAATAAATAATATGAAAAGAGGCCTGACATGTGGCCAAGAAGCTAAACAGAATACACAAACCTCACCCCCTGCGGCCAGGAGCAATAAAGAAAATGGGGTTAAGGGCTAGATGGCTGTGGGTGCAGGGGTTGGGGGGGCAGCAGCGTACACACCTTTGATTCCCAGCACTGGGGAGACAGAGGCAGGAGGATCTCTGTGACTTCCAGCCCTGCCTGGTCTACAGAGCAAGTTCCACGATAACCAAGGCTATACAGAGAGACCCTGTCTCAAACAAACAAACAAACAAACAAACAAAGACCTTTTGGAGCTAGAGAGATTTCTCAGCTGTTAAAAGCACTGACTGCTCTTCCAGAGGTCCTGAGTTCGATTCCCAGCAACCACATGGTGGCTCACGGCCATCTATGGTGGCATCTGACGCCCTCTTCTGGCCCTCAGGTGAATGTGCAGATAGGATACTCATTAAAAATATGTGAGTACATTAATCTTTCTTGGAGGAAGAGAGAGAGAGAGAGAGAGAGAGAGAGAGAGAGAGAGAGAGAGAGAGAGAGAATGAATATGGGGTTAGGTGAGAGACACCAGGAGTTTCATCTGTTGACAGTGGTCTGAGAATAGCACACAGGACCAACTGCATTGTTAGAGAAACATTGTTGTCAACCACTGGATTTAGAACCACCTAGGATACACATCTGTTGATGTGTCTGTGCTGGTATTTCCAGAGAGGTTTTACTGAAGAGAAAAACTCCACCCTGAATGTGGGCAGTGCCATCCTAGGAGCTGAGGTCGTGGACCAGATAAGAAGAAGGCTGGTGTCCCTCTGCTTCCTGACCATGGATGCACCATGACCAGACACATGGCTCCCACTAGGGTGCATTTACCACCACAATGACTGGATCCTCTCAGACTGACAACCAAAATAAACACTTCCCCCTTAAGTTGCTTTAGTCAGGCATTCTATTGCAGAACAAGGAAAGCAACCAAGACCAGGGATGTGGACTAGACAATCAGCCATGCCTTGACTGTTGTTGAAGCCAGGGAATGAGCACTCCCACAATAAAAACCTAGGGCGAGCGTCTGGGAACAGAAACCCCCGAATACTTGACCTGAAATGAAACAGGACCTTGTTTTCCCCTTCCCAGAATGAAACTCAGCCATAGGAATTCCAAAGTGTAGCTGCCATATATGGTATCTGCAAGGTCCCATTCCACCCTTGTGCCCCTATGGTTCCTCACCAAGTCCTCTTCCTGTCAAGGTGACTCCCATAGTTGCAGCTCCTGTGTTATATTTCCGAAAAAGAAGGGCGAAAAGAAACTGCTTGTAACTGAAGTTGATTCCTTGAAAGGCCTTACCTAAAAGGCACACATACATGCCCAGCAACCTCCTCTTAGCATTCATTGGCTAGAACTGTCACATGACCCTCCCAGCCATGAGGCCTGTCTTTGACAAGGTGACTGAACCCTGGCATGGCTAAACAGGCTAAATTGTGCTGTGACACAGCCCTGAAGACCTCAGCGGAGTGCACTTCTCACACAGAGCCCACTGGGCTTCGGGCAGCATCTCTCCTCCATGTGTTCGCGTTTGTTTGGTATTCCTGGCCATGCCTCCTCATGCCCTGCGGTGTGGGCAAACAAGCCCCTGTGACTGTGTTTCTGTTACTGGGAAAGGAGTGACGGGGTGGGGGGTAGGGGTGGTGGGAGAAGAAGAATCTAGCAATTCTTTCCAGTGGCTGCTTCTCATGTTGTTGATCCTGTCTTGGTACACTCATTTTCCTTTCTCTCTGTCTATGCCTTGTGTTATGCGGGTGCTTTCTGTGTTTCTGCTGCTGTTGATACCCAGCTTTAACTCTTGGTGGCCAGATAGGATACAGGGTATTATTTCAATTTTCTTGGTTTTTTTAAATTAATTAATTTATTATTATTTTTGTTTGTTTGTTTTGTTTTTTGTTTTTTGAGACAGGGTTTCTCTGTATTGCCCTGGCTGTCCTGGAACTCACTTTGTAGACCAGGCTCAGAAATCTGCCTGCCTCTGCCTCCCAAGTGCTGGGATTAAACGCGTGCGCCACCACACCCGGCTTAATTAATTTTTTAAAGATTTATTTATTATTATATCTAAGTACACTGTCCCTGTCTTCAGACACACCAGAAGAAGGCATTGGATCCCATTACAGACGGTTGTGAGCCACCATGTGGTGACTGNGAATTGAACTCAGGACCTCTGGAAGAGCAGTCAGTCCTCTTAACCACTGAGCCATTGCTCCAGCGGGAATCTAGAAATTCTTACCTGCCAATTGGAAAAGTCACATTTCTCTTCTACTTTGTGTGTGTGTGTGTGTGTGTGTGTGTGTGTGTGTGTGTGTGTGTTAGTGGTGGTAGTTCGTGTAGGTATGTGTATGTGGGCATGCAAGGGCATGCAGGGGCCAGAAGTCAGTGTTAGTGCCTTATCTTTGGGAGATGGGGGTTTCTCCCTGAACCTGGCCAGTGAGCCAGCACTAGAGCTACAGGGACCCTCTGCCACACCCAGCTTTTGTGCTGGGGGTCTGAGCTCAGGACCCCATGGTCACACACAGACACTTTACCAACTGAATCATCTCCCAAATCTCTAGTGTCACTTTTCAAGTCCTGGAGCTGGACCCTGCACGCCGAGGATGACCTGTGTCTCCGGCCTCACTATCCTCACTTTCTCGGCTCAGTTATCCAAGTGGCTCTGTCTCATCTAGGAGACAGGTGTTATCAGCTCCCCATGGGGCTGAATAAAAGGAGAACACCAGGCTCTCTACACCAGGCAGAGGGTAAGCTGTTACCAGCCTTGGCTAAAATGGAGATGAGGCAGAAGGAGGCGCCCCGATAGGAATTAGTCTGCATTAAATGGAAATGGGTAAAATTCATCTATTAGCAGAACCCCACCTCGCTATTTCTTTTAATTTGACCATATGTTGTTTATAACAGACACACCTGAAATGAAACAATCCTTAGTCTGAAACTAAAGATGTGAAAGCTAACACAGGAAGAAGCTTGTCCTAAAACATTTAATCATCTCTCTCGAGACCGAAGAAAATGAAGACAAACCAATTACTCTCATCCCCCAGAGCTCACACAGTCATGAAGAACAGGAGAGGAGCCACCAGAGATGAGAGAGGACCAAGGCCTGGAAAAGGAGCCACGAGAATTGAAGGAGACTGGGTGAGACAGGAGGGGGCTGCAGAACAAAACGCGCAGAGGGGCAAGAAGAGGAGGATGCTGCGAAGGCTGAAAGCATCTGACTCGAGACCTGGGCTCTTAAGCACTCTCTAATCTAATGGGCTTTTTTATTTTTTATTTTTAAAAATAATATACAGAAGGCTGGAGAGATGGCTCACTGATTAAGAGCACTGGCTGCTCTTCCAGAAGTCATGAGTTCAATTCCCAACAACCACACAGTGGCTCACATCTGTAGTGGGATCCGATGCCCTCTTCTAGTGTGTCTGAAGAGAGCGACAGGATACTCACATACACTAAATAAATAAATAAATAAATAAATAAATCTTTTTTTAAAAATACATATAAACAAAGTAAAACATGAGCATGTGCCTTGAAAGGGTAAAATGGACATCGAAGGCAATGGTGTCTTTTACACCAAGGTGGAGTCCACAGGGCTGGAGGGATGGCTGGGTGGCTAAGGGTGCTTGCTGCTCTTCCAGAGGACTGGAGTTCAGGAAAATGAGTGTAACAAGACAGGATCGACATCATGAGAAGCAGCCGGTGGTCCTAAGTGTTAGAGTAGAAAGCAGCACAGAGCTCTGGGACCAAGGCCTGGCCTGACAAAGGTGTCACAAGAAAGCAAAGTCAAGATCACTCTCAGTGATAAATGACGTAAAAGTCCAAGTAAACTGTAACCATAGTTCCGGGAGCTGAGGGGAGGGGTCAAACACACCAGTAACCTCACCACTCAGGAGGCCGAGGCAGGAGGATTTGTTTTAAACAAGGGAAAACAAAACAAAGAACCAGGTATAGCGGCTCACACTTATGATACCAGCACTTCAGAAGCTGATGCAGGAGGATTATCATGAGTTTGAATTCAGCTTGTATTACAAAGTAGTACAGGAAGCTGGGGTAGGAGAGTGGGGTGGGTGGTGGCACATGACTTTAGTCCCAGCACTCGAGGAGGCAGAGGCAGGTGGATCTCCATGAGTTCAAGTCCCGCCTAGTCTACAGAGTGAGTTCCAGGACAGCCAGGGTGACACAGAGAAACCCTGTCTCAAAAACTGAAATAAATAAATAAGAAAGAAAGAGAGAGAGAGAGAGAGAGAGAGAGAGAGAGAGAGAGAGAGAGAGAGAGAGAGAAGTGGCTCAGGGGATTTGTTGGATGTCATGTTGTCAAGGAGTAGTTTGGTGATGGCTAATCTTGTCAATTTAATTATATGGAGATATGCCTAGGAGATTAATTTTTGGTATGTATGTTCTGTGGCAAGGGGCAGTGCTTATGTGCCACCATGCCCATGCACAAACACAGAGAGAGGGGGGAGGCAGGCAGGGAGGGAGGGAGAGAGAGAGAGAGAGAGAGGTCAGAACGGGTTCCTTTCTACCATGGTATCTGGGGTTTGAACTCCGGTCTGTGAACTCCGGTCTGTGAGATTTGCTGCACAGTGAGTTTTTTTGCCCACAGAGCCATCTCAATGGCTCGCCTAGGAAATGAATAACATGAACTTTGAGGTCTGTTTATGAGTAAATCTCCCTCATTATTCAGCTTTTCTTGACTGAGACAAAAATGGAATAAGCAAGCCAAAAGACTGGACACGAGGATATAGCAGGTTTGAGGCCATCTCAGGCTGCCTAAAACCCTGTGCCGAAACAAAACAAAATAAAAACAAACACAGACATCTTTGATGTGTGTGGGCTTAACCACAGAGCGTCAGAGCACACGAGGCAAAAGCTGAGGGACCTGCAAGGGAAAAGATGAATCCACACTATTATAACTGAGGGCTTAAATGCTCATCTATGGAGGAGAGCCAGAGCCAGAAGTGATAAGGGCAGAGTGGGCTCAACAGCACTGAACATCAACTGAATATAATCAGCTGCAAGTCTCCACTGGTACAGTTAAGCTAGAGAAAGAGATAAAAGGCTTTGGAGTCAGGAAGGAAGAAATAGAATCCTCTCTGCTTGCGGGCGATCTGATCTTATACACAAAAGCCCCAAACCGCCAGCTAACAACAACAACAACAACAACAACAACAACAACCACCAAACCCCTATGAGACTTATTAAACATATGCAGTACAATTTTGAAGGCCATAACAATACAGATGTTTGAGATGTGTGCATGATCTGATTGTGAGATCCAGCACCCCACTGAGCCCAGGATGAGCTGGCCAATGAGGCCAGTGTCCCCCTCCTCCCTCACCACCCCCTGAGTGCTCACTGAAGAGGACAGTCTTCCTCCACAGAAGATTATTCTTCAGTCAAGAGTATATAAATGTCGGGGCTGGCGAGATGGCTCAGTGGTTAAGAGTACCAACTGCTCTTCCGAAGGTCCTGAGTTCAAATCCCAGTCAACCATATGGTGGCTCACAACCATCTGTAACGAAATCTGATGCCCTCTTCTGGAGTGTCTGAGGACAGCTACAGTGTACTTACATATAATAAATAAATAAATCTTTTTTTTTTTTTTAAAAGAGTATATAAATGTCTACACACCTCTGCTTGGACCTCAGAGCAAGCTCCCAAAAGTCCACATGTGAGGATCAGTAGCATTTCTGTTCATTAACAAAGTCAACAAGACAACCAGCTCTGCTCCACTAATAAATGTATTCGAGAACACATTTTCAGATATTTATTTATGTTCATTTTATACGGATGTGTGATTGCTTACCTGTGTAACTACAAAAGACCCTTATATGTGCATATATTTGCCTGTGCCTCATTGCCAACAGATACCAGAAGAGGGAGTTGGATCCCCTGGACTGGAGTTGCGGACAATTATGAGCCACCATGTGGATGCTGGGAGCCAGCATGGATCTTCTGCAACGGCTGAAAGTGCTCTTAACCACTGCGCCATCTCTCTAATTCCTAGGACCAATTTGGTTTTTAATTTTATGTGTATGGGCATTTGGCTTGCATGTATGTTTTGTGTACCACATGGTCCCCTGGTACCCTCAGGGGACTAGAAGAGGACTTCAGATTCCCTGAAAACAACGATGCAGACAGCTAGCTGTGAGTTGCCATGGGGGGGCTGGGAATTGAACCCATCGTCTGGAAGAGAAGCCAGTGCACTTCATCACTGAGCCAACTTTCCAGCCTCCCTGGGAGTAATTTTAATCAAAGAGATGGAAGACCAGTACATCGAAAACCATAAAACATTGATCAAAGAGATTTCTGACAGGAAGGGGACGATAACCCAAGCCATGTTCAATAAATTAGAAGAATTCACCTTGAAATATCCATCCGAGCTGAAGTGCCGCAGATGCAATGCTAACCCCTACCCAAGTTCTACTGGCCGTTCCCACAGACACAGGAAAGACGTATTCTAAGACTCACAGGAAACTACAAAAGACCCTGAACTCCCAAAGTTATCTTGATCAAAAAGAACAAAGAACAAAAAAGAACAAAGGCATCACGGTACCTGAATTTAAAATTCTTTCAGGGGAGAGAAAGCAAAACAGTACGGTACCAGCATAAAAACACACAGAAGAGAGGGCTCAAAAGTAAGTCTGGATGGCAATGAATGTTTACGTTACAATTGTTTTTTTATGTGTGTGTGTGTGTGTGTGTGTGTGTGCCTGTGACCGTGCATGTGGTTATATGCGGATGCACATGCTGATGGCGACGTGCCAACTGGACGTTACCATTGGATAGTCTTCCTCTGTCATTCTCCGACCTGTTTTCTGAGACAGCTTGTCTCACTGAACTTAGAACTCTCTGCTTCAGAGAGAGGAGCTGGGCAGCAGGCTCCAGGAGCATCCTGTCTCTGCCTCCCAGTGCTGACCTGGGACTGCAGCTATGCATCGATGTACCTGGCTTTTTATATGGAACCGGGGAAGCTGAACTCAGGTCCTTCTGCTTGGGCAGCAACCACTTTACCACCGGAACCAACTCCACCCCCTCCAATAACCTGACTTTTAAAACCAGCAAAGGACACAAATAGATATTTCCCAGATGAAAACCTGTCAGGTACCAAACCTCACTAATCATCAAGGAAATACAAATGAAACCAGAGTTACCACCTCACACTCGTGTACAAAAGGCACGGAGAGTCGGTAAGGGAGAGAGCAGAGGCTCCTCACACACTGTGGGTAGGGATGGGATGGGGAAGGTACCTCTGCTGTGGAAACTGCTCCAGAATGGAAACCGGAGCCATAAATATGACTCAACAGCACAGCATCTCAGTCTGTACTCGAGGGACGTAAAATTAGTACATCGAAGAGATGTCAGATGACCGGGAATGTCGGCACACACCTACCATCCCAGCACTTGGGAAGCTGAGGCAGGTGGATCTCTGCGAGTTCCAGGAAAGCCTGGTCAACATAGTAAGTTCCAGGGCAGCCAAAGTGACACAGTGAGATCCTGATTTGAAAAACAAAAATCAAAAGACCTCAAAGCAAACAAATAAAAGAATAATAGGAGGAGAGAGGGGAGGAGAGAAGGGGAGGAAGAAGGAGGGGAGGAGGGAGGGGAGGAGGGAGAGGAGGAGGGAGGGGAGAAGGAAGGGGAGGGGAGGGGAGAAGAGGAGGGGGGAGGGGAGGAGGATCTTGCATCATGTTCACTGGAGTATTATTTACAAGACATGAAATTAACCTAACCATCTACAAATGAATAGTTAAATTTGCTCTTCCAATAAGATGTTTATACACAATAGACTGTTATTCAGCCACAAGCAGGAATGAGGTTCTGTTGTTTGTTACAATGGAGATGAGTCTGCAGTACATCTGAGAGCAAAGCCCTAGTCAGACAAAGAGGACTGCCGCATAATCTCATCTGTAAGTGGAATCTAAAACAGCAGAAATAAATAGAAGTAGGGCCCGGCATGGCTGTGCCTGTCTGTAAGCCCAGCACTTGGGAGGTGGAGCCAGGAGCAGCCAGGGCTTCAGGTCAACCTTGGCTACATAGGAAATTTAGGCTAGCTTGGGCTACATGAGATCCAGTCTCAAAAACTAAGCAAAGCAAACCAAAACAAAATAAAAAGCCTTTAGAAAACCTCCAAGAAGCAGAGAGTAAAGCGGTGGCGGGAAGGGCTTGGGGTTGGGAGAAAGTCGAGAAACAGATATTTCACGCATGGACAGCTCCTGTTTGAGTATATAGGGACTGGGTATCTGTTCAAAAGCGTGTTGATGATCATTAATAACAATGTATCATCTCTTCAAAGATTGCTGAGAGAGATCTCCCAAGCCTCACACACAGGAGAATAATTATGTGGTGTGATGAAACATCATTTAAGTGGTAATTTTTTTGTCATTTATAATTTACTGCAATTTTAAAAATCAATTGTGCATTAATACACTCGCGTAAAACAGCTGGAAAAGCTGGTTGTAAAATGGCCACACTGGAGACTAGAAAATAGCATTAGAATCAAGACTGAAGTAAAGGGCATTAAGCCTGTGAGTTGAATGACAATATTGTTAAGATTATAATTTCTAAATTCATTTTTTCAAAAACCTGGAAAAATGGCCAAAGAGCCTGAGCCTCCCTCGGAAGACTTACTCTGAGGCCGTAGGATGCAGACAGGGTGGTATTCTCTAGGATAAACTCGTAGATCACTGAGACACGACAGAGTCCAGAAACAGATGCCCAATTCTGGCCATGTGCAATTTGAGGCCCCTTGGTCTGCAAAAACTGGAGCAATTGAACATTTCTGTTGTGGAGATTAATATTGACTCTTATCTCATGCTACACCAAGAAGTTAATTCATGAAAGACCAAAGACGTGAAGGGAAGTGACGAAACTCTGGTCTCTGGAAGGAATCCAAAGAGGAGAGACACCGTGAGGATGGGGGCTCGCTCCTCCAGAGTGATGAAATCCTAGCCTGCCTTGCTCCCCTTGTCGACTACACAGCAAATGACAGCCAAAATGACAAGACAGATAGGCTCTGGTCCCAGTGTCCTGTGTGGGTGGACCCAAGAGGATAGGAGACCCCCAGGGTGCCCCTGAAATGAATCATCTCTTTAAGCTTGTGTGAAGGTTGACAACGGGTCAAATTCTGGAGACCGAAGGAATGTTTACCTTCAAATGTCACACCAGATCTTTCCTTAAGTTTAGAGGATTCATTCTGGGAGGAAAGACATCTTCTGTGATGAAGAAATATATGTAAAGTCCAAGAATTCCTTCCAATTTTACTTCAGATTCATTTTCTTCAATTAGAGTCAAGTAAAATTAAATCCACTAAAAAAAAATAGACATATGGCATGATCCCATTTTTATGAGAGTATTTCTATCTCCCCTATCTGTAAAAATGCATAGAAATATGTCTAGCATGCTGTACCAGAAATGTTAATGATGGTTATATTTGAATCATGAAACTTGAGGTAATACTTTGATTTTTCTTTTTTGTACTTTTATACAAGGCTTAAACTGTTTACAGGGAGCATATACTGGAAATGTCGTTTTTCTTAAAAAAAAAAAAAAAAAAAAAAGCAATCCTAAACCAGGAATGGTGGAGAATCCTTTAATCCCAGCATGTAGGAGGCAGAGGTAGGCATATCTCTGAATTCAAGACTAGCCTGGTCTACATAGAGAATTCCAGGATAGTCATGGCTACATAATGAGAATCTGTCTCAATCATCACCATCACCATCATCACCATCACTATACTCATAGTCACCATCATCACAATTGCCACCCACCACCCACCACTACCAACATCACCAGTATCTGGGGGTAAGAGCCCCCAGAGTTTCATTTTCTTCCTCTTTCTCCCACATCTTCCCCATTTCTCTCCCTCTCTCCTCCATTTCTTGTCCCTCACTTTCTCCTTGTCCTGCTGTCCCCAGAGCTCGCCTCTCCCTGAGACTGAGAACACGTCACTATGTCATGATTAACCGGCCCATGGGAACAGAAGCGCAGGGCCTTTCTCTGTTGAGACTTGGAGTGGAGACATTTTTCAGGGGGCTTTGAGACCTTGGGAAAACCTCCTTTTCCTTCCCTCCTGTGAGCTTCACGCTATCAGGGGATGCAAGTCAGGTCAGTTGGAAGGGAACAGCAAGGGAAGGTTGTGGGACTGAGGGCCACTCGGGGGAATGCTCTCCCTGGGGTACTGGGGAGGGGATGGAAGAGTTGGGTCTTATCCCTGACTCCTTGCCATTCTCTTTAACCCCCCGCACCTGAAGTCACTACCCCCAACTTGGACAGAGAGAGTGTCTCAAGGCTGTGTTCCTGGACGGGCTCGCATGTGAAGAAGCATCCGTCATCAAAACGGCCCTTGTGATGTGAGCATCCCCCAGAGATGTCTGAGTCTCCCACAAGTTCTGTGGTTTGCGGGTTGAGTAAGATACAGGTCCACAAAGACAGGACGAGGGCCTTCCTGGATGTTTTCACAAGGCCAATTAAAGGGACAGATAAAGGACGGAAGCAGGTCAGGGAGAGGCTTTGAACAAAGACATCAGTGAAGCACCCACGCGTGCGAGCTCTGCAAGCTAAGCATGTGGTGGTGATGTGCAGACGGTCAGTTCACCGTGATCGACATGTCCAGGGATGAATCACAGACATTTGGTATATCTGTCCCTCAGACCCTAGAATGAGCAGACTGCTTTGAGGACCCCGTGATTTGTCACAGAAAGAAATCCAGCAGGGACCTATGCTTCTGAGCTTTTCAAGAAGAGGTGTCAAGCTCTGTGGGATGTGGGATGTGGCACTGGAGTGATGAATAAGAGAGACAGAAACCCAGGCTGCTGAGGACTGGAAGTGGGACTTGGGATGAGAGATGGCATGGCCTGGTCTTCTAATTTGTGGTTAAGAATCGAGAGCTGAGGAGCAAACACCAAGACTCACTGCCCATGGGGCTGGGAGATGTCAGCCAGTGAAGTATTGGTGACACAAGCCTGAGGGCCTGTGTTCAGTCCTTAGCCCATGTAAAAAGCCAGTGTGGTAGCCGGGGAAGTAGAGACAGGCAGGTCCTGGGACTCTCCAGTCTATAGCCAGTGATTTATAGGTTAATTTATTCATCCAAACAAGATGGGTATTTCCTGAGGAATGATACCTGAAATGACCACCTTGGACTGTATGTACGCCCCCCCCCACACACACACACACTGACACACTACAGGGTGGGGAGGGGTGGCCATGGGCTGTAATCATGAAGCTTATCCACAAGGGCCAGGGAGGGAAGAAGGGTGTAGTGGGCGAGTGAGAGATCTGGGCTGTGGGATTCTCGCCCCATTTTTGTGTTTCTCTCCAGATTCCTGGTCCTGGGCTCTCCTTCCTCTCAGATGGTGGCATGGATAGGCTGAGAGCCTCTGCTACAGGAGACCTCACTACAGGAGACCTTTGCAGTTACCTAGCTATGTGCCTAGGACTAATATACAGCAATATTAGTTACCGCTAATACTTGATAATATGTTTGTTACATGTTTATTTTAAAGGGAACTCTTAGCTTCCTCAGGGGTTCCAAGAGAAATCAAGTGCACTCTGGATGGAGAATGGCAAGAAGACGCAGGAAAAAAAACAAAAACAAAAACAGCAGATTGAAAACAAAGATGGCTGCTCCAGGCACCCTGGTGCCCAGGCCCTGGGAACAAGCCTGGGTTCTCTGGGACCAGGCAACCAAGTGCTTCTATTCCAGCTACTCAAGTGGTCTTGACAATATGTGCTTGCTGGTAAAAAAATACCAGAGGCTCAGGTTAAATGAGAGAAGGTTATTATTTTATCTAGGAAACAAAGACTTTTAATATAGGTATTTCCCAAATTCTGTGTGGGACATATATCTATACTAAAAAAAAAAAGTTAAAAAAAAGAAAGAAAAGGCGTTCTTTGTTGACGACCTCCACAGCTAGCTGAATATCCCATCTTCCTTTCATCCCTCCATCCCACACACTGACTGGGGCGAAGCCATCCCTAAAGTTTTCTTTTCTCGTCTTTATTTCCACTTTTTAAAAAATGGTTAACCCACATTTCTAGAGACTTCACCAGCCCACTGATGCAAATTAGCTCACTTAAAAAAAAAAAAAAAATCAATGTCTCTGGCTGGTTTTCTCACACAGGACTTTGTCCCCAGCAGCCATATCCTTCGAGCTCACTGCACAGCGCCCTCTAGGCCTTGGGAGGCTGCTGAGAGTCCTGCCCTTGGGAGCAGAAGCAGAGGCTGAGCCCTGGCGCCCTCTACTGGTAAGCTCCAGATGACGACCATGGGAGATGCCCAGGGCATGGCAGGCTCAACCAGCAATCCTTCAGAGTCTTTTCTGATGACAGCCGCAGATGGCCTTGCCACCGCCGCGTCTGCACCCCCTTCCTTGTGGGCCCCTTTCTGGTTACATATATTACCTGCGAAGAGGTAACATTCAGTCCCATGTCTGTTACTGTTGATTCCTTTTTTGCATCAAGCACTCACCCTGGCTCTGGCTTGTCCAAATTCCAGTCAGCTTGTCATGAAAGGCCCACAGTCGGTGTCCCACTTCCCACACCATACCGTAGGCTGGGTCTCTGAGGAAAACTGTCTCCTAGAGGAGCGGACAATTCTAGAGGGCGCTGACCAATCTTCCATGGCCTCTTTAAGGAAGGATAGTTGATATGTCTTCAGCCTCCGTATGAAGCAGCGCTGGGTTTGCCTTAGTGGCTGTGCAGAGCACAGCCCAGAGTTGACACACATTAGCAGAATGAGCGGCGGAGACTGAGGAGGGAATTCTCAAGTCAGAGTTATTTTTAAATAAATAGATAAATAGATAGATAGATAGATAGATAGATAGATAGATAGATAGATAGATAGATAAAGGGGCTGGAGAGATGGTTCAACGGTTAAAATTACCAGAGGATTCAGATTTCAATTCCCAGCCTCAACAGGGCAGCTCACAACCAACTGTAACTCCAGACCTAGGGGATCTGTCGCCCTCCTCTGGCCTCTGTGGGCGCTGCATGCATGTGGTGCAGAAGACCTACATCCACTCCTTTCATCCCAGGGAGGCAGAGGCGGGTGGATATGTAGAGCTTAAGGCTTGCCTGGTCCACATAATGAGTTCCAGGTCAACCAATGGCTACAATGTGAGTAGAAGAGACCTTGTCTTAACACCCCAGCACCACCACCACCCCCAAAAAAACCCTACCACCACAAAAAAAAAACCCAAAGACAAACAAAAAAGAAAACCTACATCTAGACAAAATAAATTGCACACACACACAATAATAATTAACAACAAAAAGACATGGGCTGGAGATGCAGCTCAGTTATTAGCACACTGCCTTGCCTAGCATTCATAGACCCCCATGAATAAGAACAAGGCATAATGATGCACACCTGGAATCCCAGGCCCTGGAGGCAGAGGCAGACGGGTCAGAAGTTTCACATCATGCTCAGCTACGTAGCCAGTTTGAGGCCACCTTGGTATATATGAGACCCTGTCTATAAATTTAAAAAAAAAAAAACGTTTAAATAAAGACATTTTATTTACAGGTAATACAAAATAAACCACGGGACAAACTACGGGGTAAGGAGGGGAGGGAGTGACCCCCACAATAACCTTCCTCTCTACCCCAGAGTAACTTATAAAAAATTAAAAAGGCCTGGGGCAGGGGCTGGACTGGAAGCACCTTTGCATGGGGGTTGGGCCTGTCGTCCTCAGCCACGCTGTTCTAGAACACGGTAGACACTGGTTTTTTTCCCCCTCTGAGTCCCAGGCCTGGCGAACACGGGGCATAGCTACAAGGATAGTTACTGGTCAATGCAGAGACTCTCAGCTAAGGACTCTGGCTTCTGACCTAAAGGGCTGGGGAATCCAGGAAGTGGGTAGGTGACTTTGGGAGCAGGCATAGGGTGGGTGTTATTGCAAGGCTCCAGCCAACTTCCTCCTGGCCGTGGAAGAGGGTCTACGCTGGGTTCGGGAGCAGCCATGTCAGGGCAGGAGTGCAGGATCTTCAAAGCGACGATGTTGTTGAGTCTACCACCTCACGGCCGTTGCAAACAGTAGGAACAAACTGGGATCCAGACCCTAGGGAAAGATAGCCAGAGGCTGGGCCTGACCCCAAGAGGCAGCAGGAGGGTAATCTTCCACCTATACCTCTCCCGTGTGTCCAGTGTCGTCTTGACAGTGCCCCATTCCCGGATAAGGAACCTCAGCACCCCGGGGAGGGGACTTCATGTCAGGGAGCTGGGCAGGAGAGGGGACCCAGTAGGGGAGGATGCAGGATGCTCACCTTGACCAAGGTTGGCGCTGGCCCTGGGGGCAGCACTGCCAAAGCGGCTGGTAGGTGCCCGGTGGCTCACCACATTCTTCTGAGGCTGGAAGAGGATGATGTGCAGCTTGGGTGCAAAGAGGCAGCCGAGCACCACAGAGCCACTGAGGCTGACGGACACGCACATCGTAGTGGTCTGCACCTGTGAGGGATGCATGTGCATGGGTCAAAGAAGGTCAAGGAAGGTCAAGGAAGGTCAGGAAGACATTCCACATGCCTGGGCCTATGACCCCTGCCTAGGCGGAGGCAGAGAAGGATGGTGGTATTGACTGAACAGTCCTTTGGCCAAGCCTCAAAGGAGGACCACAAGGGCAGTGTCAGCCCTAGTTAATCATTTTCGGAGGCACACCAGAATCCCAGCTGCGTTATGAACATGAAATGGTATGTGCATGCATAGAGGTGCATGCATGCATAGGGGTGCGTGCATAGGTATGCAAGGGGTGCAGGTATGGAGTACATTTGTGTAGACGCAAGCATATCAGCATGGGCATATGGCGTGGTAGTGACTATGTAGAGGAGAATGCGCAAGTGTTTGTGGGTGGGGAGGGCTCTACGTGTGGGCAAGACGTTTGTCCGCTCTAGATGTGCCAGGATGTGTGTGCACACTTGTAGGTGCATAAGGGAATGCGTGTGCATCTTCACATATGCAGGCATGCGTGCTTATACACAGATGTGTGCATGCATGGTTGACCTCCGCGCATCTCTGGTGAGTCTTTAGCCACTGATGATTGGCATGCAAATGCAAATCATATGCAAATGCAGGCTGAGTCAGACCTGATTCCCTCCCCAGCCTTGGCCTCCACTACCCTAGCAGGTGGCCCAGCAGGTGCAAACAGAGAAACCCAGCCCAGCAATTCCCACCCCTGGCAGTGTACCACGCCACCTTTGTCTTGGGGAAAAGGACCTACACCAGGGCTTTTGCCACGGTGTTCCTGTCCCTTTCAGTGTTAAGACCATCAGTTTAAGACCCTGGTCGGGACTCCCAAGCTGACTGAAGTCTGGGACTAACTCTCCCTGAGTCTTCATCAGTTAAGCAGGAGAGCTGTGGCCTTTGAGTCATGAGGATTAACCAAGATGATGCTCTTACTATTCAGAGCTCGGCTCACCTACCACCTCCTCAGAGAGACCTTCCAGGGCCATCTCGTCTGAAGAAGCTCTTGCTTGTTGGAGCCAAGGACACCCCTTAAGTGCCAGTTGGAACCGTTTGCTCGAAAGCCAACAACTGGAGTACAGTCATCACCTGCTTTAATTTTCCTCAGCCACCAACTGAGAGTACAGTCGTCACCTACTTTAATTTTCCTCAGCCTTCCTCCTGTGTCTCTTCCTCCTTCCCTTGCTGTTCTTCATTTGTTAACCATCTATCTCCAAATGACCCTTCACTGGAATACTGCACAGCCTGCACTCTCTGAACATATTTCTGCAACCCCAGCGACTCCCAGGTTAGGGGATGGTATCAGTCCTGACATCTGCCCCTCACCCCCCCCATGACTGACACCTGGCACCACCCATGACTGACACCTGCCCCCTCCCATGACTGACACCTGTCTTCCCTCCCAAGACTGACACCTGGCACTACCCATGATTGATACCTGGCACCACCCATGACTGACACTTGGCACCCCACCCCCACCCCCAAGCAAGTTCCCACCTCCATGGACATTTCTCCAAGCTTTCTTTCTCCCATAAACCTTTCCCTGGGGTACATTTGACTTCTTGGAGCTTTAGAGTTAACTGTAGATAAAAATGAGATGGCAGAAAAGACCAGATCCGGCGTTCTACCCTGCCTGCTTTGGCAACACACGCTCACCCGATAATCACTGGAGGTGACGTAGAAGATGGGAAGGAAAGCCAGCCAGATGATGCAGGTGGTGTACATGGTGAAGCCGATGAACTTGGCCTCGTTGAAGTTCTCCGGGCACTTGCGGGTCTTAAAGGCATAGAGCGTACAGAGAGCGATGAGGAGCACGTTGTAGGCTAGTGAGCCGAGCATGCTTGCGTCACGGTGGTTACAGCGCAATGTCACCACTTCCCGTCGCTCAGGGGCTGTCTCCTTGCCTATGCCAGGTGCCTCCACCACCAGCCAGGCAGCAACAATGAGCAGCTGGCCCGAGATAAGTGCCAGGCAGATGGCCACCTGTGAGGCGGGACTGATGAAGCGCGGCCGCTGGGCACCCTCCCGGGCCCCACCAAAGATGCGAGCGATGCGGTTGGTCTTGGTGAGGAGGGCTGAGTAGCAGACAGAGAAGGCAGTCCCCAACCCGAGGCGCCGAAGGGTGCAGACAGCCGTGGAGGGCTTGGCGATGAAGATGAAGGTCATGCAGTAGCAGAGGAAGACACCTCCCAGCAGAATGTAGCAAAGCTCCCTCCCGGAGGCCTTGACCACGGGTGTGGCATTATGCCGCACGAAGACACCCAACACAAAGAGGGTGGCAAGGGCACCTAGGCAGGCGATGGTGACAGGTCCCACCGCCCAGGCATCGCCCCAGCGGATGTACTCCTGGGGCAACTCAAAGCATCCAGTCAGACTGGCATTAGGCCAGTAGCCCAGGCCACAGTCAGCACAGGTGAACTCATCCAACCTGTACTCGTAGGGCTGACAGGGGATGCAGAGCCAACAGCAGACCTCGCCGGGCTGCACGCTCTTCACCTCATTCTGAAGGCAGGGCTCGCTACAGCGAGAGGCAGGAAGGGGGCCAGCTGATGGGGAGGCCCATGGGATGATGCTCGTGTCCAGAGTCAGACCTTCTGCCCAGTAGCCTACCTTCTGGTAGCGATAGCGCCCACTGCCTGCCCGCAGATAGGTGAAGATGTTGTAGCGGCCAATACCGTCACCAAAGCGGTCAAAGCGAACTTCGTCGTCGGTATCTGCTGGGCGGAAGGGGGCTGGAACGGAGGAGAGAAGGGAAGGCCGGTGAGGTCCTCTGATGTGACCTCAACCTTCACCTTCAGAAGGGACCTGAACTAAGAGCAGAGGCTACCTCGCTGCAAAACTGAAGCCCATCTTATTTTAACCCCAGCTCCTTTTTCTTTTTGACATTTATTTTTATTTTATGTGCGCATTGGTGTTTTGCCTGTATGTGTGAGGGTGTCAGATCTTGGAGTTACAGAGAGCTGCGAGCTGCCATGTGGGTGCTGGGATTTAAACCTGGGTCCTCTGGAAGAGCAGTCTGTGCTCTTAATCACTGAGCCATCTGTCCAGCCCCCACCCCACCCCCAAGCTACTTTTCTAAAAGACAGTTTATAACATACGATGGCCCCTAGACTTCAGCATCAATCTCAGTCTCACCCACTCTAAGCTCCAATCCTGTTGTGACTTGCAATCTTAGACCTTAGTCTTCAAACTCTTAACTGGATCACAACACATAACATAGCTCTCTCCCAAAACCTTAACAGAGATCCCAAAGCCAAGTCCGGCCTCTAGCTGCAACAGTCCACTACACCCGCCTTAGTCCCAGTCAGTCCTGACTGGTCCATTGCAAACCGAATCCCAACCTCAGTGGCCACCTAAACCCAGAGCCTTCCACGGGATGGCCACTGCCACTCTCTATCCCCTAACCTTCTGTCCCCCTGCCAGGCTCAGGAACCAGGACTACAGCCACCCCAGTGAAGAATCAGGGGTCCAGCCAGACGAGATGCTGAGGATCTCAGAAGTGAGCAGTGCTGTCTGGATTCGAACCTCCATCTTCCCAGTCTCTATTTCTTCTCCCTAGCCTCCGCATTCTCAAGATCTCACTCTCCCCAACCAAGCCCAGCAAGCTGAAAACGGCTTTTCTCTCACATCAACTCCATGAAAGCCCAGATGCTAGCCCTAACACTCTACCTGATTCAAGCATAGCTCTGGGTGTCTGTCTATCTTAGTGGAATTAGCTTCCACAGCAACAGAGCTAGCTAACTCCACCCCGCCTGGGGGGGGGGGCAATATATTGAGAGAGAGTCTCACTCTGTAGCCCAGTTAGCCTTGAGTTCACAGTCAGCCCCCTAGTGCTGGGATTACAGGCCCGAGGCATCGCACCTGAGTTTTAAACACTCAGTTGTGGGCTGGTGAGATGGATCGAGCAAGTAAAGGTGTCTGCTGTCCAGCCTGATGATTCAAGTTGGATTTCTGCGACATGAAGGATTAATTAAGGCAACAGGAAGCTAGGTGGAAGTTATTTGGAAATTCTATGCCATTTTAGATAAGGGGTCAGCACTCTCAGACTGTGATACCCATGCGGGTCCTAGAAGCCGTCTCCACTATCATGATGCTGAGGACAGCTGGCCTCTTGGTCTAAGTCTGGCCCTGTGATTCTATGCTCTGTCAGCCCCGGCAACATTTCCCACTGCACACACAACGATTCTTCCTGAACCCAAGCACTGCGATTCGGAGGCTGTTGCTTTTCTTATCTGGTACTTTAATTTCTGCTTCCGAGAACACTTTGGCTACTTTGGGTAGAAAAATCAAGATGAGGACAGGTATAGCGGTGCACAATATAGTTCCGGTACTCCGGAGGCTGAGGCAGGAGAATTGCTATGGGTTTGGGGCTACACGATGAGTTGGAGGCAAGTCTAGGCTACATAGCATGACCTAAACAGATGTTTTGTTTTGTTTTGTTTTGTTTTTTTTAAATCAAGATTAATAATTGAAATTTCACCTAAATAGAAGTTTTCCCTATGGTCCACCCTCAACCCTCCCTGATTGGGACTCTCACTTTGCCTGTGAATTGCTTGGGTTCCCCAAGCCAGATAAAGAGCCAGAAGGTAATGTTCAGCAGTAGAAAGAGTTCCTAGAGTCAGGACCAGTCCAGATTCCACTTTCTGGAAGATTCTCGGAAAGTGGAACCTCAGCCCTGACTCCAGCTGGGGTCCCCCGCTTATGGTCCCTGTGTCTTAAGTGACACGCTCCCTGACTATGTCCTTGTGTTCCGCCCTGTTTCCTTAGCCAAGTACTGGAACCTGAGGCCTGCAGGCTAACGGTCACTGGCTGGCACTATTACCATCAAACTTGACATTGAGCACGAAGTCCTTGTAGAGGCGGCGCCCGTTGACAGGTCTCATGGCATCGCAGAGGCGGGTGGTGTTGGGACAGAGGGCACGGTGCATGTTGTGCAGAGCGTGGGCCATGGCGTAGACGGCATTGACCACAAACATGATCTTTGATTCCTGTTCAAAGGGCACGGCCCGCAGAGAGTGGGCGGCGCAGTCTCGCTGCCGGAAGCTGCAACGGAACCTCTCCTCCCAGAACTCACGGAACCAAGGGTTCCTGCTGTTGTTCCAGGGGTCTAAGCTCTGGAAGTAGGAGGCAAAGTCACTGATGGGGTAGGAGGCCAGCTCAATGGTGATGGCGCCCTCAGCAGCCCTTTCACTGCCTGCCACCACACTCTCCAGGGCCCCCCAGCCGTCGCTGGCCACCCAGGTGAAGCTGGCGTTGAGGCGCTGGGTAGCTGCAAGCAGCTCACGGGCATCCTCGGACCGGGTGAAGAGCACAGCCACACGGGCGCTGGGCTTCTGCAACAGGGCTCGCACCACGCCCTCGAAGGCTGCACGGCTCATGGCACGGCCCACCTTCTCAGAAGTGGCCACACAGATGTTGCGTGCCCGAGCCTCGAGCTCGAAGGCCTCAATGCCTGTCTCTCCATAGTCACCCTCAGATGCCACGGTAGACACATACGTCCAGTTGAAAAAGCGGAGAATCTCAGCCATGGCCTTGGCTTGGAAGAAGTCTGGGGGCACGGTGCGAGCAAAGTAATCATAACGGGACTTGTCGCTCAGCTTGGCGCTGGTAGAGGCATAGCTGATCTGTGGGATCTGGAACAGCCGCAGGAGATTGGCCACCTGGGCAAGGGTAGGGAGCAGAAAGGTCAGAGACCAGAGTGAAGCAAGCATTAGAATCAGGTGCATCCCCCATACCTATGGAACCTGGAGACCATAGGTCAGTTCTGAGCAGTCCCTACCTATTAAGACCTGAGTTTGAACTTGACGTGTCTTCTAGCTGGGGATAGAGGGCTTCTCTCCTCCCCTAAGGATTGAGGGGGAGAACACCCAGGACCATGTGCCGCATCTGAACCAGATGCAGGGCAAAGGGAACAAAGAATGGCCTGGGATGGAGAGAGATTAGCACTTGGCTGCACCAGCATCAAGAAGCAGTAGGAGTCATCTGGGATACTCAAAGATGCCAATCTCTCTGTCTCTGTGTCTGTCTGTCTGTCTGTCTGTCTGTCTGTCTGTCTGTCTGTCTGTCTGTCTCTCTTTCTCTGTATGTGTTTAGTACAGGTAGTCCTTTAGTGACAATTCTCATGGGAAGTTGGACAAAAGTCACCCCAGGAAGAAAGGATTAGATTCAAGGGTCACATAGCCTTGGAAGCCCAAGTTGGTCTCCATTGGATGCCCAACCCTAAAGTGAACAAGATTCTCTACTCTACCACTGACTGCATAACACCTCATTTCTTAACCTTTGGTCTTTATAGCCAGGAGAATGGGGTTCATCCAAGAGCCCCAGATGGTGGGTAAACAAAAGCACAGGTCCTACAGAAGAGGGCTAAGACCCTGCAACTGGGATATAGGCTCTCCAATGGTCTAGAGTTTAAATATCCATCTCCTCACACATTTTCTTCCTCTGTACCCCTCTAATAAAAATCTCCCTGCACTGTGGGTTCTCTCGTTTGAATCACAAGCTACAGAACAGTTGACAGCGATCTATGTGGCAGTACCAGTGTCTAGCATGTGGGAGCTGACAGAGATACGGGCAAGATAGAGAGGCTGGAATGTGGGGGACACGCCAATGGGTCAGCAGGATCTGAGGACTAAAGACTGAGTCTCTGCTGACCGGGCTGGGGTAGGGGGGAGCAGCCTTGACTCTAAAGGGTGGCCTTGCTAGAGAAAGAGGTGGCTTGAGATAGCAAGGTGACTATGCTTACAGACAGACAGACAGACAGACAGACANACACACACACACACACACACACACACACACACACACACACACACACACACACACACACACACACACACACTCACACACATGGCCCTAGGAGAAACTGTGAAAGGGGGTTGCTGGTAAAGCACTCCAGAGTCCTCTGAAGACAGCCATAAGAGGCTACCCACCTGTCCCCATCAAAGCCAGGGCTACAGATGCTGGCACAGCCACACCCATCTCAGCAGCTACCTACCCACCTCTAGCAGTTGGGACTAGCAAGACAGGTAATTGAGTTCCCACCTATATCCCATCGCTCTTGATTCGGCTTCATCTCTCCTAAACCATCAACCCAGGTCAGGGCCTAAGTCCCACTTCTGCGGCAATGACCTCAGCCAGTCTCCTAAGGAAACTGAGGCTCTCACCGAGGTCCCCAGATAGCCCCGGGGCCCTGATTCAAGTTCTGCTCTGATCCCTCTGCACCTACACTGGACACAGACAGGAGAGGACATCGGTGAGAGGAGACCCAGTCAGGAAAGGAGAAGACCCCACCCACCGAGGCCAAAGCTGCCAAGTGAGCCCAGGGTGCAGTCCAGAGAGTAGAGAAGAACGTCAGCCGGAGCCATAGTGGGAGGTTAGCAGGGCGCCCTCTGCTGACCCCTTGTGGAAAACCAAGTGATAGCCATGGTGTCCCTAGCTTTCCCCTTCCCTCGAATTCTGCATCACCTGAAGATCTTAGGGTACCCTCCCCATTGATGCTCCCCCCAACTTCTCTTCTTCCTGGATCCCCTGCCTTGTTTCTTTGGCTGCTCCTGGCTTCTATTTGTCTACTCTGTCAAGTCCAGACAGAAGTGGTCTACTAGGGTTCGAACCCTGATTTCTCCTGAAACTCCTGCTTCCTGCTTTGCTACCACATTGATATTTATGAGCAGCTTCCCCCTGAAGCTGCTTCCTCGTCTATAAAATGGGTTAATACCGATGGCGGCTCATCCCGACTGTGCCTTACGACTTGCCTGGCTCTTTGATACAAGCTCGTCCTCTCATTAAATTTCTACTGGGAACCTAAAAGTAGAAAGTATTATTAATCCTATTTTATAAAAAGGGAAGCTGAGACATAGGGGGAAAAAAAAAGAAAGGAAGGAAGGAAGGCAGGAAGGAAGAGCGAACCTGCCCAGAGTCATGCAGATAGTACGATGGGAGCCAGGATTCAGAGGCCGCCTCATAAGCCTTTTGGGACATTGAATATCAGGTGTGTGTGTGTGTGTGTGTGTGTGTGTGTGTGTGTGTGTGTGTGTGTGTGTGTGTGACGTGATGGTTCTGTTTTCTCTCTTTTCCCCACAAGAGAAGTTTCTCTTACACATTCTCTGGAAACCAACCCTATCATACGGCCAGGGAACTTTCTTGCCATCTTATAAGAAACTACTGAAAGAAAGATGCACCCTTTCGATGCACCCATACGGGAAGTCCCTGCTCATTAGGATCGCTGGTTCACCCTTTCCAGCCCCGCTTCCTAGTGCCCATTTGGGTGATCTCCACATACCTGGATGGAGACATCACTGTAGGAGCCACCAATGACACCGGTGATAGCTGTAGGAGCGTCACTGTGAGTAGCATAGGAGCCATCAGGACAGATGTGACGGGAGCCATCAGCGCCACGGCTGAGTGAGGCACGCACAAAGTCCAGCGCCTGCTCCAAGGCGTGTGTATCCTTGGAGCAGCTGTCGAGGATGTGCGCGCCCAAGCGCACCCCGGGCAGCAGGTGGGGGTCGCGGTTGATGCGATCCAGTGCAAAAAGCATGGCCTCTAGGCGCTGTATGCCACGGTGCTCATTAACAGGTCCACACTCCTCTGCTGGGCCACCCTTCTGGTGTACAGGGAACAGCCCACCCAGCACCAGGTCCCCCTCCAGGGTCAGCACCTTCTTGGCCGGGCCCTCGGCCACAGCACCCTGCAGCAGCAGCAGTGCCAGGAACCTAAGCAGTGATTCCATGGCCCCCAAAGGGACGGCTAGGTCCAGTAGCCCAGGGTCTTCAAGGGGTGAGGACAGAAGCAGCAAAGGCAAAGAGAGGAGCAAACAGGGGCCGGGAAAGGACAGACAAGAAGAGAGATGAGAAGGGGACCAGCTCCTGCAGAGAGATAGAGAGACAGACAAACAGGGAAGAGAGAGAGTAGAACCGAAGAGTGGCTGCCCCCTTTTATTTCCAGCTTCCCCTCTGACTCCGTACCTCCCCACATCCCCTTCCCGGGTACTCAGGAGTCGTGAGGAGGGTGGTGATGTCACTGACTCCGCTGAGAAGCTCCTGGGCTACCCCCAGAGGTTCGAGTCTCGGCTTTGCCCTAATCTTGCCTAAAGATGGGCTCTGGGCCCCTACCAAACTCAGCAGAAAACAGGGAGGGTGCAACTGGAGGCCCAGGCAGAGGGCAGGGGTTCCAGCCATTGCCAAATCCTACATAAACCAAAGGGCCTACACAAACCTCCTGGGAGACCAATACTGTAGTAGCTGAGGCCATAACAGTCACACACTCAGGGTCTGGTTCCCATCCTGAGCCTTGGATTCCTAGAGTGGGGACATTGGAAGACCCACCACAGAGAGTGGGGAGTCTCTATGGGATAGTTTCTAGCCCAAGAGAAACTAAAGCCCAGGTGAACACCCAGGGTCCTAGACTACGGTTCTTAAAGGGCCAGCCCTCAAAGTCTCCTGATTGAGAACAGAAAGGAGATCCTCACTCATCCCAGTGAGACAGCAAGGTGGCCTCAGAGAAGATACTGTGTAATTAAAGGTCTTCTGTCAGCAGAGTAAATAGATATGGATGGATATATATACATGCCATGGATGGGGGTCAATTTACCTGGTGAGACCTCTGAACAGTACCGGAGCTGAGTTGTGGACGCCCTAGCTTTTCATAGGAGGCTGCTGGAGACTTAGCGTCTGTCTCTCTTCACGCACTCCAAACCCAGCAGACAGTCACTTCCAGCCTTCCCTTTCTCAGCCTTTGACTGACCTTAGAGTTCCACTCCCATCCTCTTTACCCTGCATCTGATCATCTGTACCTAACCATCCACCTTACTACATTAACCCTACACAGGCAGGCTCTTGAGATCATGCAGACTAGGAGAGGGACATATCGTTCCTCAGGATTGGAAAGGAACTACAGCTAAAGAGGACAGCAACTACTTCAAGGACCCCCATCCTGGCCACAGCGACTAGGGCTTCTCACTGGACTAGTCTGCTGGTGCCAGGGCAGAGGACGGGAAGCCTGAGAGGACCCCAAAGAAGCAGCTCAGCCAGGCAAACAGGAGAAAGGATCAGGGTTGAAGACTAACACAGATGGGCCAGAAACCCAGGGGAGGCTCTGATGGACTCTGAGGCAGAGAAGGAGGCAGAACCTGGGAGTCCAGCAGCCGAGGGGCAGGACCACAAATATCTGATGAGAGGGCAAGCAAGCCTGAGAGGCTGAGACAAAGACAGAGACACAGACAGAAAGAAGGACCAGAGGACGTTGGAGCAGGAGGAACTGGAAAGCGCGATGCAGGGCGTGCGTTCTCTTGGGAAGAAAGGCGGGGTGCCCGGGACGGTCTTCCCGCTTCCCGGAGCTCCCAGAAAGCGCTGTCTGAACGTCTTGGCCCGGGTGCTCCAGAACTCTAGGACCCGCGGGGCCCCGGGATGTGGGGTCAGGGCTAAAAAAAAGGTTGGCAGTGACGGCGGCACTACGGGCTAACCCTACCTGGCGCGCCCAGCTCTGGCGCGGGGCTCCGGTTCCCGCTTGCTGGCTCTCTCGCTGGCTCTGCGCTCTCCGCCGGCCCGCCCTGCCGCTTTCAATCGCGGCCTGCCCCGCCCCCGGCCCCGGCCCGCCCCCAGCCCCTCCTCCGTTCCTCCGGACTCCCGGTCCTCTTCCCCACCACCCCCTGCCACCCCGCCCCAATTTGGCCTGCACCTCCGGCTTTGCCGGACCTCCCCAGGGTTCCCAGCCCAGCGCCTCCAGCAGCTTCCAGCAGATCCCGCTCTTGACAGGTCCGCAGGGCCTGGAGCTGTCCACGGTGTGGTGCTGAATCCCCGGGCGCTCCCACTGTGCGCTGGAGCAGGTGCCTCTCAGCCCCCTCTGCCCCTCAGTCAGACTGCGACCAGGCAGGAACAGATGAGACAGTGGTCTGGAAAGGTCACTGAGCTAGCAGGGTGAGCACGGTGTTATAGGCTCCTATATGCCACAGAGTAAGAGGTGGACCTTGGGGCTGAGAGCTAACACTGAGGCATAGATAAAAGGGTACACAGGAGGCAGGTGGTGAAGTGCTTGGCTTGTTGCTGCAAGTCTGCCCTGTTTTCCCATCCATTCTCTCCATGCAGTGACTGCAGCTACAAAGTAGACAGGCCCCGTGTGAGAGCTAAGGCCTGAGTCACTAGGAAAGAAAAGATTAGGAGGGGGAGGTCAGAGGATGGGCCTCCCCTTCCTTCCCGAAGATGACCTTTAAAGCTGCTGCCCCTCCCCCACGAATCTCTGCTCCTATGAGCAGAGGGCATTTACGGTAGAGATATCAGGCCATGGGGGTAGAGGGGCTTCAGGGCAAAGGACTAGGATCAACCCCGAGGGACCCAGTGAGCCAGGGTTAGGGGTTAGAAGGGCAGGGAGTGGGGGTTAGAAGGGGAGGTGGCTGAGGAAAGGCTCCAGGAACTGGCTGCTGCGTAGGAGGGATCGGGAGCTGGAGCCTGAGCAGGAGCCCGAGCAGAGGGAGGACAGCTCTGAGAAGATGCTTGCCTCCTTCCTCCCACAGCAGGATGGGGAAGGACACCCCTGGGTAGTGTCAGGCTGTGCTGAAGGATCTGGGGGGAAGGTCTGTGCTGGGACCGGGCCTCAGAGCTTGTCCTATGCCTGCAGCATGTATGCACCCTAACAAGCACTACCCTGCACTAGGGTACAGCATCCCCACCCAACCCTCCAGCACTGACCTGTCTTCCACAGGTGTCAGTGGTAGCAAGGTCAGCTCAGATGTGTGCGTGCCATGCCATGCAGAGACCCCCTCAGGTACCTCCTGCATGGGCATGTGGCATTTGGGGGAGGGAATGACAAAGATAGGCCTTTTCCCTGGACACAGAAACTGGATGCCCCGTTGCTCTGTAAAGACCGCAGCTTTTAAACACAACAGACACATCAAAACCCAAACAAACAAGCCCAACCGAGCAGAGGTAGCAGCAGGATGAGGGTTCAGAGCTGTCAGACAAAGCTGGGGAGACAGACACACTGTCTTCCAGACCCAGCTCTGCCACCGCCTGCTCTCACCCTTTGGCTGGCTCAGAGCGTCTGCTCCCTGGGGTGAGTGAGTGATGGGCCAGGCTCTCGGAGCAGAGGGATTGACAGCAGGAGGTGCTGAGGTGAGAAGCTGCACAGAGAGCCTAGCTATACTTCCAGCCCACTCACCAAGGCGGCCTCGCCAAAGACACAGGACTTCGTACACAGAGGTGGATGTACACAGAAGCAGCACAGGAAACCTGTCTCATGGCCTGAAGCAAGCAAGCTGCATTATCCCACTGCAGAACAGATGTACAACACTCAGCCATGCATGCAGACCTCTCCTGGCTGGGCACATGGGGACATACTTCACCAAACAGGCATAGCTGTGAACATGTACACAGCTACACATATATAAAAACAGCCATAACCATACATGTGGACAACCAAAAACCTGTGTATACACATACATATATATACAATTGCACACACGGACTTGGCCACACAGCCACAAAAAGGTGCCCACCCCAACAGAGCTGTAATCACAGATACACAGTTACAATCATAGCTTTATACATGGACACAGTAAAACACACAACTTTTCACATAAGCACACACCACACGCACACACAGTCACACACAGCTGTCTATATACCAAACCCACATAAGTGGTTTCATCTGGCTAGCTCCACATAGCACGATAAATGCAACCATATACACAGAAAGAACAGCAACATTCGCACACAGCCAACCATCTACACACAAACAGCCATGCCCAACCACAGCGACATTCTTAAGCTCACAGGGACCCAGCCTCACCCACAGTATATGTGAACATGCCCAGGAACAAGGGCACTGGGCAGGCCCAGCATGGATGTCTTCACCTGCTGGGGCGGTCCCAGCAAGAGCACAGGCACACCAAAGCTGCAGACTCAAAGGTAGCTCTTGGATGCAAAGAACCTGTGAGTTCCCTACTCCTGAGACCCGGAGGGCGCTCTTTGCTCCGCTATCCAGCAGCAGGGAAAGCCCCTCGGGCTACTGCAATGCAGGGTGACTTTCCACTGGGGTGACAGGGCAGGGAATGAAGGTCCTCTAATATCCCTCTGATTGGAGAACTCAGGCATGGTCTTTTCAGGCGTGGGAGATCCTGCCCATTCCTAGTCTATCCACAAAGACTCCCCAAGATAGGACAGACAAAAAACAACTCAAATCCAGGTGAAACAAGAAAGTAATTCACTTTATTCTGGGTTCTGGAAGCTCCAATAAGAGTCTGCAAAGTTGGCAGCCCAGGAGGCTGGTGCAGATAACAGTCTCTGGCTCCTTCGGCCCTGGGAGCCAAAAGGGCAGTGAGGAAGGAGGGTTAGGCTCGGAGCAGGGCAGCTCAGGCTCCTGGTACTCCCAGCCCAAGCTAGGCAGGTTAAGGAAAAAGAGGGCTGGAGAGTTTGCTCAGTTCCTTAGCAAACGCACCACAGGGGGCTGAGGGCTTATCATTACTCCTCATCCCTCTCCGGGGTGCTGAGCTCCCGAGGGGGCCCCAGAAGCTTGGCTTCGGGGTTCAGTCGGGGTTCTCCCAAGGGTCCCTCGCCCTCCAGGTCCAGCTCCTCAAAGGATGAGCCACTGGCACCCGATTCACTGTAGCTGTGCTCGCTGCGGTTGTCACCATCGTCCCAGCCACGGTTGCTTGCTCCAGGAGAAAGTGTGGTGGCTGAAGTCTCCCGGCTGCCAGGGCGAACCTCCAGGCTGACAGAACTTGCATCACTTGTATCAGCTCCTGTGGCCAGGACAAGGGAGCACAGGTTAGTCAACTACCACACACTAACTGTCCCTTCCTTCAGGGCCACAGCAAGGGCTCTCCCACCAGCCCAGGAACTGAGCATGCAGAGTCGACTCATGAATAACACAGCTGCGCCCGCCGGCTCAGGAGGCCCATTCCCGCTGCCCTCTGCCCTCTGCCCTGACTAGGGCTGCACTGAGAGAGCCAGGGGAGTGTGCAGGGCAGGAGACAGAGAGGAGCAGCTGGCTGTGCACTTCTCTCTTACCCTAGATTAGCTCCAGCTCCTTGCATTTCCACAAAGCCACTGACCCCTGCCCCACATCCATTAAGGGCCACTCAGCCCCAGGGTGAGGAGCTGAGGTCCAACAAAGGAGACCCAAATGCCATTCATTTTCAGGCTTGAGAGTGCTTTGTCCAGGGACAGCTACAGAGCATTGCCCAAGAGGCAGGAGGGCTGAAGAAAGGACCAAGAGGACTCCTCTCCAGTCCACGCTCCCCACCCCCCATAGACCTCCGCAAGGAGCCGTGATTTTCAGGACATCAGCTGGCTCCTGCCTCTTATCACACTGTACCTCCATATAAAGAAGTTGAAGCAAGAGGCTGAAGAAATCCTAAGAAATGCTCAGCCAGGAGAGAGCTAGGATTATGCATTTTAAGGATTTTCTCCTAATGTGCCTGGGTCAACCCACCAAGTGCCCACTCCAACCGTTGGCACTCTCTAATCGGCCTTCTACCCTAGTATGTCTTACAAGTGCTCCTTTGCATACCCTGCCCAGGACTTATGCCTTGGCCATCTCTACAAACTAGAGGCACTGATTGCAGGCAGAAGGTGGTGAGGAGGAACAAAGAGCCCTACTATGTGCAGGACTCTAGATCTGGAGATAGCCCATGTGTCATCTGAAGTAGCAGAAAAGAGGGACAGCTGTCAAATCTGTTAGACATCATGGACAGTGAGGGTGGGCTGCTTTCCTAGCTCCTGCCTCCAGGGGAGCAATTGGGCACTGCTTGGTATTTTCACTGGCCTTGAACAGTCTGTCCCTGAGGCTGAGCAGGGGGTAGGGTAGTTAAAGGTGAAGCAGTAAGAGGGTCAGCTCTGCTCTGCTAACCTATTCTGCCATCTGAGCAGAGGTGAGATGAGCCCTGGAAGTGTAGGACTGCTGGCCCTGTGCTCTCCTTCTGCAGTGGCCTCTGGTACGGCTCCCACAGTAGGAGCACAACACAAGAGCAGTGAGTTATGGGTAATCCCGCTGACTCTGGGGCGGGACTCTAGGTCCTCACTCATCTACCAAGGGCTACAGGTCTGAAAGGCATAAAGGACGGGGGTAGTTTTCCCCTGACCCATTACTGTCAAGTTCTATCTACCCACCCACCTAATGGCTCACCCGAGACCCTTGGATATAGGGTCTTCCCTTCCCACTCCTGGGCTAAGAGTAAGAGTGATCAGAGGATAGAGCCCAGGAATGCCTCCCTTCAGCCCAGGCCCAAAACATCAGATGAAGATGGCTGTTGGGAACAGATGGACTCTACTTACAAAGGAGCTCTTCAAGGCAGAGGAACGGCAGCCTACAGCCCACGGAGGGAGGTCCCTTTGTCAAGCCTATGCCCCTAGAAAGAGGGCCCCAGGAAAGGCAAAGGAGCACCTAAATCCCCAGGGCTGCTGGGCAGGGGTGTGAGGCTACCACCTTCACCCAGTTCCTCTCTTTTCCTCTGCCAACAGCCAATGCAAGGAGATCAAATATTCATCGCTTCTGTGGAGCTAAATAATACATCAATGTAATAACAGGCACAGGCAGCTAATCACCCCTTTTACCTCCCAGTCCAAGTCAGAGGCCCAGCAGGGAGGCAAGGAGGGACAGGCCAAGCCTTGGGTGGCCAGGCAGCCACCATGCATTACTGTGTAAGTGGCATGCACCTGGAGAGAGGCTGCCCTGAGAGTCAGGACAGCCTCTGTCAGAAGTGGGCAGATCCCACAGCACCCACAGTGGGGAGGACAGACCGAGGACCTGAGGGGTGTGGGAGCTGTGGCTGCAGCCAGCTGTACGGAGTGAGAGCCAAGCCGTCCGTTAACACTCCTGGCAGGCAGTGTTTGGGAAGGAAGGGAACTGGGTGGGTGGGCCAAGAAGGCAGGAAGCAGAGGAAGGTTGCAGGAAGGTCAAGGCACACCTCCTTTTGCCTCTGGGGGCTGCCTGTGCTTGCTGACCTTGTGCCATGTCCAGTGCCCACAGTAGGGGCACCAAGAGTATCTGCCAGGCACTACTAAGCAGAAAGGAGCAGTATCCCACAGAGGTGATTAAATGACAGATGAAGTTAACTATGTTAGACACTAGCCCCAAGGGAGAAGAGACCGCCTCCCAGTGCCCTGGCTGCATCAGCCCCGGCCAACACACGTCTCTCTAGAGTGACCTTGGCTGCTGAAGACTGGGTGAGCAGAAAGACTCCCAGGGAAGTAAAGGAGGGTAGTTCTTTCCCCACAGCCCTGGACCATCCCTAGACTTTCTGAGTCACGTAACAGAACAGTCAAAAGTTGGGGCCCCTAGGATTACCTGGCATGTTACCCACAGGGTTCCTTGCCCATGGGTGTCACACAAGATCATGGCAAGGTGGTGAAAACAGGCAAGTGGTTTGTGGGCCTAAACCTGGGCATTCTAGCTACCAGCATGGGCTGACTTTTGTGGCATCTTGCTTCCTCTTTTACCTTCAGACCTAGTCCAGTCTCACTTCCTGACGAACCCTGCCCAGATGCCTTCCACCTGACTGCCTAGATTGGTAAGTATTCCTGTTAACATCTGAAGGGAATTCAGACAGGGTGGTGTTACCTGGAGAATAGGTGTGAATCCATATCTATGTGGAGGTGCATGTCTGGCAACAGGCAATTCTGTATGCAGGTCCTGGTGTGAGGTCACCTTCCTTCCTTTGCCAAGTAGAGTCTACCTACAACGCTAGCTTTGGCAGAGGAGCCTCCTTAACTGTGTCCTTAGATGTGCAGATGAGGAAGGGACTCCAGGCAGCTATAGGCCCACCCTACTTTCTCCACCTTTGGTACCTGTGCCATCCGTCTGGGTGTCAGTGGCCTCCGCAGGCTCCCGGCATTTCCGCTCTGTCTCCTTCACCTCTGGCACGTAGAAATCTCCTTGCCGCGCCAGTGGACACATGAAATGGATCTTGTCTTGCTGGTAGATCTCCAGGCGAGGGTGAGCACACAGCTTCCGCTCCTACCAGTGTTGCAAAATGAATATAAGCACTACAGGGTCCTGACCAACTTGTCCCACAGGAACCTGGGGGCAATGCCTGCTGCCTAGTCTTTCTGGAAGGTCAGCTCTATTTCACTGACCTCTGAAGCACCAGGGCGAGGGTGTGGTCCTCTGTGCTTCAGTGCACGGACACTCAGGCCGTTCAGATTCAGTAAAGACCAATCTGGGCCCGCTAGTCCTGTGTGTGTCTGTCCAGGACTAGTCCTGTGTGTGTCTGTCCAGGACTAGCTAGCTAGTCTCACAGAGCAGAGGGCAAGAACCCTATGAACTATGGCCTTAGACACTTACGCCAGGGTCTGACTTTTTATCCTAGAACTTTATGGCCTGATTCCGTCTCTCCCTTAGACAATGACACATAGATATCAGGTGAGGGCAGTAGTCCTGAAGCTGAGGCCTCTGGACCCTGTCTATATATGCACTACCACAAACTGCGTTTAGCCCATTCCCATGGCTAGGTCTTCGTCAAGTTTTAAAACTATCAAATATGGCTCCCGTGCTTCTTTACACCTGATCCCAGGGTTTCTCTCAGAGGAAGAAGCATAATCTGAGCTGGAGGGACATGAGGGGGGACACGAGATGACACTGAGTATTACCTAATGGGCTAAAGTACCAGCTTCCAGGTCCCCAAGTTCTGACAGGCACTCCACTCCCCTTTCCCTGGACACAGACCATTACTTCTTACCCCCTAGTGCATCAAAGCAGCAGACACATGCCAGAGCTACCCTTAGGCAGGCAGGAACAACCAGAACAGGGAGCAAACGTCTCTCGCTGTAGAATCTGCCCTCCCTCTCCTGTGATGGCACAATTACCCACCAAGACAACTGTGAGGCCCCTGCCCTGTCACTGCTCACCCGCTAACCTTCACAACATGGCTATTTATAGCACCTGCCAAGCTCTCACCGTGAGCTCTAAAATGAGCCTTCCACTTAACAGTAATGAGGGACTTATCGCCTGGCTTGGAGAAGCCACTCCAGGACTCCACTTGTCTGCCTGCTTGGCCAACCCAAGGGTTGAGGAAAGTCCTCCAATTAAAAAGAGTCCATGGAAGGAAAATGAAGGGATAAGAAGTCTGAAAGGAAGACCCAGTTAGGACCCTCAGTGCCAGCGAGAGCAAGAGAGCGAGAGAGTGAGAGAGAGAACATCCAGGAGGCCAGATGGAGGTAGATGGCCCATCCTAGGTCAGCAACAGTGCAGATTCAATCTCCACTAGTAACCCAGGCAAAGCCTTCCCTCCTGAGTATTCACGCATTCAAACACAGAGGCCCACAACCTAGCCCCAGTGTGTCTAAGGTCAGTGAAATAAAGTCCATTATTTTTACTAGCTTTGACTCCAGTCTTTCATGCCAATCTGGTTACTCTCCAGGCTTCCTCCATAGCCAGGCTCATGCCATCACTAGATATACCTTCTGGTTGTCTTGTTTTTGATGGCTGCCTTTGTTTCTGGACATGCTTACTAGAGCTCTAGTTCTCAGGAGGAGCCTGAGGACAATGTACTGTCAGGGGACAGATGACACTGCAAGGCTCTGGGACCCTTCCAAAGCCAGCACCTGAGGACAGGTACCCGCCAAACCTGAGCTCCATTCAACAATCTGGGCCAGGCTGCCAAAGACACGGGGGCTCCCAGAATTAGACTCAGTTCCTACCTTGGCAGTTAAAAAGAATGAAGGGGTCCCCAAATACAGTCAGAGCATTTCATTCACCAACATCATCAGACTCCGAACATTTAAAAAGGTCCAAGTGGCAGCATCAGAATGACCAATGGCCATCTCAAGACCAACAGTCAAGTCTGTGACTATCCAGATTCCAGAGATGAGGAGGCTCATACCCCACCCTGACCCTTACCAAACTCATGGTACCTCCAACCTTTCCTTCCGGAAGAGTCTGACAGTAATAAGAAAGAGGGGGTAGTGCTCTTTCCACCCTCTCTTCTAGGCTGGGCATCAGGGTGGGCAGCACCAGGCAGCCACCCTGTGCCACCTGTTCTGCCAGCCCCCTCATTGGCAGGCAGCTCTGTGGCTGCTCTGCGCATCTGCCTCCTCCGGAGAGCCCAGCTCTGAAGTTGCCTGGCTGTGGACAGCCTGTTACCATGGAAACTGCATCCTCCATCCTTGCCATCGCCTTCATCTCAAAGCCATCGGGAGAACAGAGGGAAGGGGGAGACAGAGGATGGAGAGCAAACTGTGGCCCAGCTTCAGTTCTCTGCCCACCCCTACCTCTCCGCAGCCTCCTACACAGGGAGCAGAGCACTAACTGCCCAGGCCTGCTTCAGACCTGGCTCTCCCTACTGAAGGGAAGCATGAAGCTAATTAAAATCCCATTGCCTGCTCAACTCCAAATCATTATAACACGTTCTGGATCCTGTCAAGATTCAGACTCAGGAGCGGCAGAGAAGGGGCAATAAGAAGGCAAAAGGATAAGATTTCTCTGTTAGCCCTTGGCAAGGAAGGGGCTTACCACCATCCCTGCAGTCTCTCCCAGGAGACTACTCTCCCCTCTGTGCTCTGTCCATCCTGCAGGAGTGAGTCTAATGGGAATTAGGGATAGAGCACTGGGGCAGAGCCAGCATATGCCCCTCCCTGAGTGGTCAGGCAGAGAGAATGAGCCTTTCCCTTTCTAGCCAGGTGCAGCCTCTAAGGAAAGAGAGGATAGCCATGGGCTGGCTCCTGGGTCCTCACTGCACAGCAGGAGCTGCTGCCCAAACAGCATGTCGATGAGCCAGGAAATATTGGAAAACCATTGGAGGAAGGTGAGGCCAGCTGCCTCTCCCTCAGCTAGCCCCAGGGAGCCCTTGGAGAACAGACTGCCAATGGCCAAGGACACCAGCTCAATGCCACAAGAGCCTGGTATAGCTGGAAAAGGGAACCTGGATAGGCCTGAAACCCCAATCAGCCCTGAAATACCACAGCCCAAGAAGCCAAAGGTAGGCAGAAGCAATAACCTTTCCTGGCCACGGGGTTGTTTATCTGAAGCAGCTCATTCACACACACACAAACCATCAGATTCTCTCCACAGTCTACTCCACCTAATGGGAGAAGTCAGCCAGTCGCGCAAAGGTTTTAGCAGGAACTTCGAGAAACTGGATTCAGGAGTACCAGCCCTTTAGACACACCCCCAGGCCTTCTCTCCAACCCGGGGCCTTCCAGAGTTGGAAATAAGAAAGGGAGACATCACTTATCAGAGCATCCCCACCAATTGTGCCACACTCCACTAACACAGACTACCTACCCACAAGTGCTGGGAGACAAAAGACAGAGCAACCACATCACACAAGGCAACCGCCCTGAGGGTCACCTCGGCTACCTTGGGAGCTTACTCTTCGCCTCAGCCCAAGTCCTCTTGGGCAGGGTTAAGTATCTGCCCGCACCACCCAGGGCTCCCACAAGTGTTTGAGCTGGTATGATGGGCCAATATGTTCTGCCAGGACCCACAGGTAGATCTTTCTGAATTCAGGGGTAGGGAGGTAAGAGGGAGGACCTGAACAATCTTTATTTTGTGTTTTGCTTTCAGAACATCAGCCTGTGTGTTGCTGGTTTTAGTTAGAGGTGTGGAAGGGCAAGGGACAGCAGCAGCTAGGCCAGGGTAGAAACAGAAGGAGAATCTCACCTGTGGGATGCTCTAGGGCTGGATGTGCTTAGAGCTAGGTGGCAAATGCCTCAAACTGGGGAGCCGTGGGTGCAGGCCAAGGACTATGTCACACATCTCTTACCTATGCTCCAGGCCCATAAAGAGTAAGTGTGCCTGATGCATCCTTCTTACCCCGTGCTTCCCTGGGTCCCTTTGCTCATCCACTGCTGACCAGTCTTACCCCTCTGTGCCAGGCTGGACAACCAAGAAGCCACACAGCCAGCCAGCAGCTGTTGTATCCCACCCGAGGTGGGGGCTTCTCCTCGCTGGGGGGAAGTGATGCGTGCTCATTTTTAATTACATAGACACTGATAGGCAGGCTCCCGCCTGCACACAGCGGTCCTCGCAACTGGGGGCTCAGACCCTGGAGGTCCCTCAGGCAGCCGGTCTGCAGTGCATGTGCAAAGTGCTTGGGGGAGGCACAGCAGGAGGCTGCAGCTAGAAGACAGCACGTTGTGATTATGCTGCCCAGGAACTTCCTGTCGACTTCCCTCTCCATGCTCCCCTCTCATCTCCACCAGACCTCGGAATAGTTTCTAGCCTGGAACCTAAACCTTTCTGTCATGTCCTGGGGAACTCCAAGACCAGCAAGGAGAACCTACTGAAAAGTTAGAAGAGTACCCTCCTCCTTCCCTCCCTGTCCCTCACTCCACCCTACTCCTATCCAAAGCCTGGAAAAGTACAAGCAAAAAAGACAGGGAGGGGAGAGAAGGGACAGAGCAGCCAAGAAAGCCCCATACAGGTACCTACATCTTAGCCTAGCGACTAACAAGTGAGTGGTTCCTTCTGGGCCCCAGGGTCTCCAATTATAAGATAAAGAAGAGTAAACCGTTTCAAGAGAAGCAAGAACTAGGAAAGACAAAACCCTGTGATTTAAAAGCAGTGCAAATGTGGAAAACCACAAAAGAAGGCTGGATGAGCCTGCCATAAACATGAAACACAGAGGTCACTGAAGGATAGCCTGCCTGCTTCTTTGTGTGCCAGTCAACAAACTAGAAAATGCAACAGGAGCAAACACCAAGACCTTCTTAGAATTAGGTTTGACTCGGGGCCAGCCCCTGAATGGCAGAGGATGACAGAGGAGCTGGGCAGGCAAGGCCAGGCCTGAGCAGGAGCCTGGGGAAGACTGCAGAGGGGGTGAGTGTGAAGGAGTGAGGTGGGGAGGTGGGGTGCTGTGCCTGGCACCCCAGGCCGCTGTGCCTATTGCCGCTGTTGCCTGAAGACTTTTCATTTTCACCTCAGAGCCGGCAGCTTGCCACACAATTTACACTTCTGCTCCGCTCCCTGGTGCCACCCAGATCCTAGCTTCCTAGGTGGCTCACGGAGCGGGTGCTCCATACCAGTTAGGCATTAGGATGTGCTAGTGACCAAGGAGCGGGGAAATTAGGATCCCTTGGAAGCAGATATCTGGGTCATAGGTCCTCACAGGTCCTGGTATCTGGGTCATAGGTCCTCATAGGTCCTGGTATCTGGGTCATAGACTGGGAAGCCTTGGACTTGCAGCCATCCAGCCTTTCCTTCCACCAGGACACAGACAGCCAATATGAAAGCCTAGCTCAGCTCTGCGTTAGACTTTCTGGGCTCTGTGGAAGGGGAGCAGAGTCTAGGGAGCCTGGAAGTGAGCAGCCCATGGGCATTCAGCCAGAGCTCTGGGTGGGTCAGCCACAGGATACCATGGCTCTACCTTCCAGATTGGATGCTCCTAATGATAACCCTCCTACCAGAGCTTACATATAGTTCACTGTGTCTCCAAGATGCAGTGTTTATGTAGTCAAGGACCTTGAGCCCTGCTTGGCTGCTTAGTGCACATGGGGTCATGAAGCCAAGCACCGAGGAGCCAGAGTCAGGAACCAGAGGGGAAGGATGGGTGGGTAAGTGGGGCAGAGAAAATAAGAGAGGGGAGGAGAAAGGCAGCCCTGATTTCCCAGTTCCAACTGGCACCCTGACCTCTCTCTAGCTCTCAGAGACACCCTCCCTACCTGCCTTGTTAGACATGCAGCTTCTCCTTATCTGAGGGTGTCATCAAAGGGCACACTCACTCTGTTCTATGGAAAAGTTCTTTCCTCTGAATTCTGTCTCCCCACCCACCCAGTCCAAAATCCCAAGTTTTCTTGAGAAGAGTAATGGAATTTTTCCTTGGTAAGTCCCATCTGCCTAGGAAAGGTGTTCTCTCTGAACTGGTGATGGTCCATATAAGCAGTACCATCCAGACAGCCTCAGTCCCTAGGTCCCACAGGACTGCCCAACTACAGTGCCCAGGTAGGCATCTCCAGAGTGCTGGTTCGCATCCCACCCCAGCCAAGGCTGGCTTTGTGCTTTCAGTCCTAGGGGAGGGGAAAGAAAGGGTAGACCTAGAGAACCTGAAGAGGGGGAGGTCAGTGCCCCGCGGTCCCCGTATACCTCAGTCTTTAGAAACAGTTCCCCGAGGGACACGAGGAGCAAAGCCTTTGCCTGTCGGAAGGTTTTCTTTTACTTTTTGGCTTGGTCATCTAGGAATAGTCACTACTATTCCCAGATAAGTTCTGTTTCTCTTACTAACTATCCAGTTATTCCTTCTCATCTGCTAGCACTCAAGTGTCCGGCTCTGAATCCCAGCCTGGACACTGTCACTCAGAAGATATACCCCTTGGCATGATGGTAGAAACTCAGATAACATCTGTGGCTCCCTGGTATTTGCAGGACCCAACCCAATCGTTGGGGTATAAAGTCTGGTGCTCCACCTGGACACTCTAGCCTCAAGTGGATTCTAATGTCTCTTCTGGAGACATTAATGTCTTCCCCTTAAACAACACGGCCTATCCTTACTACCATGCCAAAGTAGTTGCCTGTGCCTCTCTGTGAGCCTATTCCTCCCTCTCCTCCCTACCCCCAGACATGGCTAACCCTTGATGATGGGAATGAGAAAGACTCTAGGGGCTCGTCGTCTAACCCAATGTCCTGGGCTACCAAGAGTACCCTCCTCTCCGTGCAGGCGCAGGCCAATTAGCAGGTTGTGACTCTGCCTGCTGACCTGGCTCTAGAGACCCAGTGAGAGAAGCCAGGAACGAAGCAGCCTCAGTCTCACCGAGGATGAGGAGATCAAGCCCAATCGGGTGCCTGGAGCAGCTGCTTCCTGCCCGAGCAGCTGCAAGGCCGCCATTAATGAGTGCCTGCTGGGAAAATGGGAAGACAGAGCAGCACCCTCGGCTCCACAGTGACAATCAGGGCTAGAGACCGAGCGAGTGTCAAGCTGGTACTGCTCCTGTCCTGTCAGGCCCACCATGGCACCGTTCCAAGTATAGCCCAAACTCACAACTCTTCTGCCTCTTGGTCCCACCTCCACTCATGCCTGGATGCAGCCACTACTCCATCCCCTGACCTTAGGTAACCTCCCCTTCTCTGGGTCTCTGGCATCTCTTAAGACTTCCATGATTATCTTCTAACCAATCCCCATGCTCAGAACAGTGCCATCCATAGGAAGGGCCAGCAAATAATCCTGAATAAGAGACCAAGCTGAATTGACTGTTGGTGCTAGGGAAGGAAATGGCCTCTGTGTGCTAAGCACATGCTTCATGCTGAGCCTGACTGTAGCCTAGCTCCTTATTAAAGTGAAGCTGAGAACCTCATCATGTTAGCTGGGCCAAGGGAAGGAGGGAGGTAGGGAAGGAGGGAAGGAGGGAATATGACCAGATCTCAAATTTCCCACAGGGCTCCCTCATCTGGATTCCCACAGCCAGGACCTAATATGTCTCCACTCACGTTCTGGACCCAGCCCCACTCACTCACTACCTCAGACATGATGAAGCAGGTTAAGAGGACACAGATACAGGGTTCAGAGCCTGGTGGGCAGAACCAAGTTTCTGAACAGGCTGCTGTAAGCTCCATCCAGCTCATCAGGCTCACTCACTTCCACAAGCACCCTGCTGTGCCGCTGCTCCTGAGATCCTAGCTGGTCCAACGAGCACCCACCACTTAAAAGTTCTGTTGCCTCCACTCCAGACAGAACCCACCCCCCAACCTGAAGCCCCTAAGGCATCCATTCGGCTCGAGTCTCCAGTCAGAGCGATGCTTCTCCAGAAACAAATGGCGTCCTTTGTTCTGCCTGCAACTGAGCCACACCGCATCTTCAGAATCCAGAATAATCTTCTATCTGGCAGGGGTGGAAGGGGATCTTCCCAGGGGTTCAACTAGTACAGAAGTTTACAAACCAGTTGAGGCTCAGAAACCCTCTTCTGAACAAAAGGCTAAGATATCAGCTGGATTAAAGAACCTTTAGACATTGTTATTACAGTTGAAACAGGAGAGGTCTAAGCTGCCAGCCACAGGGTACGTGAGAAGTACTGGCTTCCTTCCCACTCTAAGCCCCTGTCAGGGCTACCAGTCAATCTAGCTGTCCCAGGTCTCGGCCTCCATAGTCCCCCTCATAGGACACCACCGTTTTTTGGCAACAACTCCTGTAGCTCCCTTTCTAATACTATAGTGAAATGGCCACATGTGGTCTCTGGGGCCTGCCTCCTAGCAGCCACTGTGTGAGCAACACTCTGTCTCCCTAAACTTGGGAGAAGATACTTAGGTAATTTTTAAAAATAACTTTTGGATATAAAAGGCCCTAGAGAAAGGGTCTATGGAATAGATTTTGAACCTCGCTGAAGGGGGAATAGCATGGGACAGGGTAGTCAGATGGCTTGCTCAGGCCAGTTTAATCCTCTCAATGATTCCGATCAACTGCCTAAGCCAGGCATGAACCATGGCCCATGCTAGGCCCTTCCATATGCAATCCCACACACAGGACCCCATTTCTACCATTCAGACTTGTTCTACCCTGAGGAACTTGGGGATGTTGCCATTGCTCTACACTCATATCTAGATCATAGCTTTTCTGTAGTCTTATAATTTGAAGGAAGTTCAGTTTCCTCCTGTAGCTGCCTGGGACATAAGGAGCAGTTTCCACCTGTTCCAGAGACCACCTCCTTGTACTTCGATGAAACAGCCTAGCCAAGCTGGGACATCCTTTATATACATAGATGGCCACTTGGTACTCAGGTAGCCCTTCCCTAAACTGTCCCAGAGTGCTCAGTCTGGAGGTTTCTAGTAGTATTTTTGAAGACTTCTACAGCTCCGTCTGCTAGGTTGTCAATCTGAGGAAGGCTGGCCAGAGAGTCAGAGGCTGTCACACAGATCACAAAGATGGGTTACAGCCATCCCTTCCAGAAACCAGGGGAACTTCTCTTTAGGCTCCTTGTAGTGACCCGCAAGTCCTTTGCTGTCCCATGAGACCTCCAATGTCCCACCCCAACTTCTGGGGCAGCACGTGAGACTGCCAAGTCAATCCTCCCCTATTTTGGCAACATGATCAGATAAGCCTTCCTCATTCCTCAGGAAAGAGTGCTGATGACTGCTGTCACTTCATCTGAAGAACGTTTATAGCAATCCCATATTCGGGGGGGGAGGGGACATGTAGGGGTGTGTGTGTGTGTGTGTGTGTGTGTGTATACAAAGTCAACAGTAGTCAGCTGGGGCTGGGAGAGTCCTAAGTGCTGGAGTCTCATTAGTAGCCTTTCTCTGACCACAGGGCAGTGGGAAGAGGCAGGGGTGGGAGGCAGCCTTACTCTCTGTTCCGTCTTTCGTGCTGAGAGGCACAGGGCCACCTCCTGTAGATTATAGGTTATGGCCAACCAGACTCTTCTTCATCTTCCCTTCATTTTAGTTCTCCAGAAACCAAAGTCAGGCTAAACACAGGACAGGGATGACCCTCACACTGCCCCAAACCTCTGGCTTTTTATCCCTGCCCCCACCCCAGTAAAACCAGCCCAGAGCACAGCTAACAGGCTCCCACAGGGGGGGGGGGAGAGGAAGGGCTTTCATCAAAGAGATGACGTCAAAACCAGCCAACTTGTAAAGCAGTCAGAGGCCGGGAAATTTGGACAAAGGTGTCTAAAAATAAACCCCCGAAGCCAGGAGAAAGCTTTGCTGGCTGAGTCGTTTGCTACCATACCCCATGCCACACAGCCTGTTCTAAGGTCTGGAACCCAGGAAGTATCTCCCTGAAGATGCTCTTCCAGATTAGCCATCAAGACTAGAGATGACAAAGACGAGATGGAAAACACTACATCAGCTCTCCCTCAAGTGCAATGAACGGTGACCCCTGGGGTCCCATGCAGAGCAGGGCTAGAACATCTGTGTCTCACTTCCTGCCACCATATGAGACCTCCAGTCTCACTTGGACCCGAAGCACACCCTTTCTAGCAGTGCTCCGGGGACCATCTTCCAGCTCACACAGGAAAACTCACCCTGTCTTCCCAGCCTCTGACCCAGCACCACAGACACCACTGCTTCTCAGCCGCTCCCACAGCACATGCAGTCAGCAAGCAGCACCACTGTTAGCCACAGAATCAGTTTTGTTGAAACTTGCTGCCTCTTGTAGATCCCTCAGTTCAGTGGGAAGCAACACTATGCTTTCACCTACCTTAAGAAAGGACACAGCCTCTGTGACACCCCCAAACCATCTCTCTCAGCTTCAGTCTGACGGCTTTAGCCTAACAGTTTTACCACAAAACACAGCTAACCTCTGTGCTGGTTCTGCGTTGCTAAAGTTACTGACTTCAGTGTCTTATGTCCTAGACAAAGTAATTCTGTCAGCCCAATGTGTCTGAGGGAAGGAGTGTCAACCACCAAGAGGTGGCAGCCAAACCTGTGGGTCCTTCCCCTCAGATCCGACTGCCTCCTCAGGACATTCACAGCCCCATAGCCCATGCCCGGGAACGGGGCGGCCCATCTTCAACAGAAGGCTTCAACTGGATACCAACTGGTTGTTAGGTTGTTTGGCTTTTGCTGCTGGATTGGATCTAGGACCTTATACATGCAACCCTTTCCTTAGCTCTCGGGTTGTCAAGTATCCAAAGTGGTATAGACAGGACAAGGTTTCAGAACTCTTGTAGGCACAGAGACCCCCGTCCAATCTCTTCCTACAGACAGGCTGTGGCACCAACATTACTCCCTTCCAGGTCAGAAATGAAGGAGGCGGGGCCTGCCATGGCTGTTCAGGTCCTGGGGGTGGGGAGGAGGGCACACTGTCAAACGTAGCATCAAGGCCAGGTTGACACATGGACACTGAGAGCTCTTTAGGCCTCAAGGAGGAGTGGGGCAGGGTGAAGACAAAGAGTCAATCTGACCACACTGGGGTTCTGAACAAGCCCTTGGAGATGGTCTAACCCCAAAATCTTAAGCATCTGAGCGAGATGCCGAAAGTCTCTGCCGTATAGCCTAGCCACCCTGGACTGATCCATGAGGGCCTTAGAGAGCTGCTTTCTCCAACCACGTGTGTCCCCTCTGAGTCCCCATCCAAGGGACTCACATGCTATACCTATGTCTCACCTTGATGTAGGAATCCAAGGCAGGATGGACTCGGCGGGCAGCCAGCCAGATGGATATGGGGGTGGTGTAAGGGAAAGTAGCTATTACCACATGGCTAGGTGCTGGAAAGGAGAATATCTTGAAGCCAAATTTCTGATAGAGGTGGATGAGCTCAGGTGAGGGCGACCCCTCCCCTTCACTCAGGATGCTGCCGACTGCACAGCGGCACTGCTCAGGAGGCACCTGTGGAGGGAGGCAGGGCACGGGATCAGCATCATGCAGAGGATGGAGGCCTTCAGACCCAAGGTTCTCTGCTTCTGGGCTAATTCAGTCCTAGACGAACCACCTGCTCTGTGACAAGCTACAGAGCTCTAGATACCAGGATGAAGCTGGTATTCCTGTACTAAAATCAACTATGGCTCGTGTGTATGCATCCCATTGTAGGACTCTCATTTATTCCTTCAGCAAACAAGCTAACTGCAAATACAACTTGAGTCATGGTGTACCAAAAAAAAAAAAAAAAGCAAGGAAGACAAGACTTGGTCTCCGCCCTCAGGAGCCCTGGGGAGAGGGAAGAGCGAAGAGACATCTGAGCTATCACCCTCTACACAGCCCGTTAGTCAGCAGCTCTGCTGAGGGGCCTCCCAGCCTCAGCGGGCAGCCAGCCCAACTGGAGAGCTGACCCCACCTCCCAGAGGAGCAAGCTTTACTAACAGACACCTTGGAAAGCAAGGCAGTGGAACTGAGGAGTGAGAACAAAGGAAAAGGCCTCTAACAGCCTTCTCTCTTGGTTTCCCATAAACACCAGTGTGTGTGAGCATACACAGTAGAGCACACAGGACAGAGCCCAGGACAGGGATTTGGCATTTGCTATAGAAGATCAGGATGTAAGATAAAAATTTAAGTTGAAATCCCCTCTAGGTTCACAGATAGAGACAGTCTCCATCACAAGGGTTCTAGACCTTTCCCCTAAAACCTGTCCATTTTCTAAATCCCTTCCTGATTTTACTCCAAACTCTTGGTCCCCCTCCCCATGTCTCCCAGCCCCTAACCCTGTTTCTTTCTTTCTCTCTCTCTCTCTCTCTCTCTCTCTCTCTCTCTCTCTCTCTCTCTCTCCTGATCTTCTCTCCTATGGCTCCCATCAACCAGAGGCAGTTGAGTTTGAGTTTCCAGCACTTCCTAGGACTGACCCAGGGATTATAGGTCAGGGCTCACTTCTGGCAGCAGATGGTGACAACCTGTCCAACCTCTGTTTCTCAGGTCTATTTTCCTACCATCTATGTACAGCTCTTGGACTAGGCACCTAAGGAAAGGTCTTCCTAAACCCAGGACATTTACCACAGATCTGGACCTCAACTCTGCACCATTCAATCCTTCCCCAGCAGGGCCCACTGAGCTCTGATGTGACAGGACACTCCCTACCTGCACTCATTTCCTTTCCTGTACACTTCCTCAGCACCACAGTCCCTCTCACACATGTGTCCCTACCTTCCCCTTCCAGTCCCATTCACACCTGCCACCAATCTATGGGGCCTTTCCTAGCCCTGAGCCACTCCCTCTACTCTGGCAATCTATCCTGCCTTAGAATCATTTTTGGGGAATGTGGGCACCTGTTCCAGGCTCCGACCTGTGAACAGACCCTATGGGGCTAGCCAACTCTCAGGGTTCTGACTGTGTTGCTTCCTTGAACAAAGGACAGCAAGCAGAACTTAGAGGAGTTTCAGTGACAGGCAATATAATGTAATGTTTATAACCAGAGCTACAAGGCTGGCTGGGAGTAAAACCTGAGTCATGTGATCCCGCCCAAGTCCTTCCCCTGGCTCCTCAGAGACCAATTCCTTGATATTTCCTTACAGGCCTTTCATGTTAAAAGAGATAGCTCACAAAGGCTTGACATTATTGAAATGCCCCATAACCACTTTTGGCTATTCGTAGCAATAACATGGGCCTAACAGCAGTCCCTTGACCTAGAATGCCCTCCTACGCTAACTCTGAAGAGAGACCTTCCCCACCATCATCGCATCCTTCAGGTTCAGTGAGACTTTGTACCACCTTTCTTCTCCTGAAACTTTTCCCAGATTTTGCTGTCTTGTCCTTCTCAAGTTACTGCCATCCTACTCTACTCGAACGAGTCACTGCTGCAGTACCATATCTTGTCTCTAGATGGTGCACCTGCACCACTTACACCCTAAGAACTGCAATGGCCATACAGGCAAGGAAGTTCCCACCCACACAGGTCTGGACTGGCCAAGTGACTGACTGTACCTGCTGACCCCTATGTATGGCATGCCAGGTGGGAGAGAGGGTAGGAAAAAAAAAAACTGTTAACAAAGGTTAGAGGGAAAAATGGGTGTCGGGACACTTGCCACTTGTGCTTTCCTCGTTATCCTTGCCTGCCTCAATTTGGGTTCCAAGGTCTCTCCTGGGATCACTTCAGCAGGTCCCATGGAACTACCAACTCAACATTCTTCTGACTCCAAAAGATGTCTGAACACACAATTAGAACTTCTTGATGACTCACAGTTCACATCTATGGCAAAACTAAACCAAGCAGGCCAGGTGTGACACTCAACTCACCTCAGGACCAGTCATCAGCAGGGCTAGGACCCAGATGGGCTGGCAGCCACTGAGTACGTGGCAGAGGGAGGGGCAGAACCCGGCTCTGGCCCAGCCCACCTTGCCAGCCTCTTCTCCCACCACACCCCCATATACACCCACATGGAGCTATTTGCAGCCAAACATGCCACGTCGTCCCATGCTGCCTGCCTTTGCGTAAGCTACTTCCTCTGCCTAAAATGTTCCTCTTCGACCTATTTGAGTCTTCTTTCTGGAAAACTCTAGTTCATCCTGTAAGACTCAGCTCAATTCCTCTCCTCAAAGCCTTTTGATATTCTCTTGTGAGCAACCTCTCCTCTCTGACCCTAAATATACACCGAGGGTACAGGTCTTCTACTACACTGCAATGGAGCCTTCTCATTTCTCCCTGACCACTCCAGGCCTCACAGAGAAGTCTAGGATACTACAGAGAAAATTCCTCGGGTATGTGGAACAATGGTGCGGGCATGAACACAGCTGCTCACACAAACCCAGCCCATAATCAAATAACCTGGCAAAAGGGAAGTGTTCCTCTCCAATGTAATACAGAATAATGTGGAATGGAACATAAGAACTCCCTCTGGGGCTGGTGAGATGGCTCAGTGGATAAGAGCACCCGATTGCTCTTCCGAAGGTCCTGAGTTCAAATCCCAGCAACCACATGGTGGCTCATAACCATCCGTAACAAGATCTGACGCCCTCTTCTGGAGTGTCTGAAGACAGCTACAGTGTACTTATATATAATAAATAAATAAATCTTAAAAAAAATAAAATAAAATAAGCATTACTTATCAAAAAAAAAAAAACAACAACTCCCTCTGACTCAGTCTCTCCCAACTCCACAGTTAGGTCATTATTTGTCCCCCCCCCCCAGCCAGTGCTCGGACAGTAGTGTAAGAGCACAGCAATCCTACCACCTGCTGATTAGTACATGCAGCGCCAGAGCTAGAAATCAGAAGAACTAGGTCACCTGCAAGGAGAGATGACAGCTATGAAGATAATCCAGGAAGTGGCAAAGCTGGTCCAATAGCAGTGCTCCAGCCCAAGACAAAAGGCCACACCTCTTATTTGTCTACTTCTCCCCCTTACATCAGACATTTCTTTGGAGTACCTGTGACCAGCAAAAGCTGGACCAGAACTGCACCGGACCAGATCCACATTAGAAAGACAGGACAGTGTGGAACCACCACCGCTCTGAAGAAAGAAAAGCCCACCCAGGAAAACCAAGCAAAGCCCCCAGCAAGACCAAGACTAATGAGGAAGAGGCAGGGGCATGCCAGGTTTCAGCACATCTCTTCCAGCACAGCTTCCTCAGCCCAGGACTGGAAGAGGGCAGTTTTTTGGAAACTGAATCTTTTAGGTATGAGTCCATCTTAAGGCTAGCCCACTGCCCCTACCAGAGCGGCAGGCCTCTGACAACCATCAGGTCACGGTGAAGAAGTTCTTCTTGATGGCACTGCCTGGCAGAGACCTCAGAAGGGTAGGAACAGGACAAGATTGATATCTTTAGGGATTCAAAAAAGAGAAATTATGTCAGCTGGCCCACTGGGTTCAGTAGAGACGGCCAACCGCAAGCCCACAACCTATACGGTCAATAGGAGTAGGTGTATCATCTAGTAGTCCAAGCCCAGAGGACCGCATCTGCCAACTACAGATGTATCCTGGGGTTCCTTTACCCAGACCCGGTGTACAGCTCGACACATCATGCCATGTGTTCAACTCCCTTGGTATGTGAAGGAACACGGGGTAGCAATCAGTTGGAATATGGGCTGATGCCAACAACCAAGCCAGAGGATAGGACTCATACTCAGAAGGAGGGAAGGAGTCATTGGGATATTAACTCTAAAAGAGGTTCTGGAACCTTCTGGGAGATCCCACCTTTAGTTCCGTGAGAACCTTCCTCCTACTCCCAGAAGCATACCCTCCTGAGAGCGGCCACCTGACAAGGCCTTACCACTTGCTGCTTTCCACACATCAAACCCCAATGTTCTTCTCAACCTTGTTCCTGAGGCCCAGGATACCAAGTTACCAAATGTCACACTGGGAGGCAGTGTTGGGGTCAGGGTTCAAACCTAAGCAGACAGGCTCTGACATTGCAACATCCAACCCGCAGTCACCTGGGAATGTGAGAAGTCAGTTCCAGCTATGAAGACACAACAGCCTTTCCCTGGACTGTGTCTCTTCAGACTCGGGACCCCTGGAGCAGGCGCTCCTGAAGGCATAAAAGCTCAGTGGTACAAGGCTCACAGACAGGGCTGCTGTCAAACGCACTGTGTACCTATCAGGAGCCAAGCATTGGGCCTTAGACTTATCAATCTGATGCCACAAAAATAAAACCTGGGATGGGGTGTGTGTGTGGGGGGGGGAATGTATTAAGCATGAACAAGGCCCTGGGTTCAATATTCAGCCCCTCAAAAAGAAAAAGGGCCCAAGATTGGAAGGATTCTTTCATCCCTGTTTGATACATGAGACGCTCACCAAGAGGCCAAGTGACTCACAGAGAATCACATGTGGGGAAGCAGCTGGAGCTTTGACTCAGACCTAGAAGGGTGGCTCTGGAGTCCTCCTCTCACTCCACCTCCCAAGGGCAGAGGAGCTCACCTCGCGAGATCTCTCCCACGTTTAACTTACTACAGAGCAATAGTCTGGCTGCACCTGGCAGAAAACATCCTCAGGTTAATCAGAGTAGGGACAGCCTGGGCCCTCAGGAAACAGCAACCTAGCCCGTATTTCCACTTCTCTGTTGAAGAGGTCAGTCCTGGAAAACTGCCTCATTATCCTTTCCCGGTTCCACCTGACCTACATGCCATCAGAGAAGGTACCCCAAACCCCACTGAGTATTGAGGAGGGGGTGCAGACCCAATTCAGACCTCTTAAAACTCTCAGGCCTAGACCTGCTCATTCCCCGCCTTCATTCTCAGTGGACTGATGGAAAGAGAGAAGCAGAGTATTCTGTAAGCTCGAAATGCCACCCGTCCTCCATCGATCCATGCCTGGGAAAAGCACGGTGCTCGGTAGTAACTGTGAGCAGCAGACCCCGGCTTGCCCAGGCCAGGTAAACACAACTAGCACCACCCCCTCGCCTCCCACAATGGTAGCTGGGCAGGCTGCAGAGGTCACAAACAGCGGAGGAGCTGTGGGAGGTGGGACATGAGCAGGAGCGGCAGACAGATAGGGCAGACTACAGGAATGCTGACAGCACCTAGCTGCAAGGGTCTATGTGCCTGTGGGCCACAGGAGTCAGGAAGGAGTGAGGCGAGCAGGGTCCTCCCAGTCCTTCATTTCCCTCCAGCACAGAAGGCTCCCAGAGGAATTCATCTCAGCAGAGGAAGCTTAACTCAGTTTTCCACTCTCCAGTGTCCAACTTAGAAACAGGGCTGAGGCGTTCTCTAGCGGAGGTAGTGTGAACCATCAGTTATGTGTGAACCATTAGCTGTGGGAAGCAGGGCAGGCCTGTGAGTGTGGCCTCGAGAGCTCACTCCTACCCACCAGCTTCCTTGAGGAGGAAACAGTCTGTATTCCATGACCATTGGCCAACGATGAGAGAGCATGTCCAGGCCTGTCCACTTCCTGACAGGCTACCTCCCTGTACCCTGTACCCCCAACTATGTTAAGGCTTTCGGGGCCAAGTGAGAATGGAATCCCTCCTCCTGCCTCACAGAAACCATCTGCTCAGAACTCGGGGCGCAAGCACCAAATGATATAAAAGAACTTACAGCTACTGTCCTGCCTTGAGGGTGTTGCAGAATCTGCTACTGTCTAGACCCACATCAAGCAAAGTGGAACTTCCCTAAGACTCTCTCAGGAACCATCCTCCCCTTGCATAGCTTGGACTAGGAACGGTCATGTCTAGGGAGCTGTCAGTTCACACCCCAGCAGAGTGAACAGAGTATGTTCACATCTCAAAGCAGATCTCTAACTACTCACTTCTGCCCACACTCACAGAGAAGACCATCTGACTCCTGCTGTACTGCGTCAGGAGGGTTAGAGGTGGTGACCCAAGAGGTCAGCCTATATCCTCTTTCTCCATATCTACATCCAAGATGGCCACTGGTAGTAGAGGCAGTTAGGAAGTGACAAACAAGGGTTCTCAACTTTTCTAAGGAACGAAGCAGGATCTCATCTCTAGACGTCCACGTCCCTGAAACCCTCATCCCAAGTGGTTTTGCAGCCTACGTGTTCAGCAACTATTTCTCATGTTCTCCACGGTGCCTGGGTGTCAAGCCAAACAGGTCAGTACCTCACTCACGCCTCTTCACCCATCTCCTCCCCCACCTATTACACCTGCCACAGCACCAGAATGCGGACCAAGTGGTCAGATGGATGGCTGTGAACCCCTGAATCCTGGGAGTTCACGATTCCCTAGACCTTTGCAATTTCCACTGGACAAGACAATATCTAGCTCAGGAGCACAAAGAGTCCCAACTGTCGCTGTGTCACCCCAAGTGCATGCCAAGGTAAACGCCTGCTCTTGTGGGTATCTTCTGGAGTGATCGAATTAGGGAAGTGAAGAATCTAAGTGGCCACTTTAACCTCTTCACTCCTCTAGGCTGAGCGGATGTCCACTGCAGGTCAGTCATGAGAGTTTCACCACCCTTCCCTGTTAACCACCTGTTGAGAGCCATGTGCTGGGGTGCATGTCTCATGTCTATTACTGACGCAAAGCCTTGCCAGCCTATTTATGAAGCAAGTAAGCATTTTCTCAGGATGTTGCAGAGGAGAAAACAGAAGTGCAGAAAAGTTGTGATATGCCCAAGACCACCCAGAAAAAAGTAATAAGCCATAATCAGAACCCAGACTCCCAGCTTTAAGGCTATACTCTGAGGACTCTCTTCTCTGAATTTTCCCTGAAGGCTTCCTAAACCCCCAACTCAAACTCCTCTGGACACTGAGTCTGGGTGGGGTCTTGTTGTGAAATCATCTTCACGGAGCTGAGCACCAGGTCTAACTCATGTCCAGAGTGCAGGCGCGGGGCGGGACCCGGCCAGGAGGGGGAAGCAGGACACCCTTATTTATTTCACCTAGTGCTAGCATCCCAGTGAGGCCTTGTCTGCAGGCAGTCTATAGGGTTTGTTCACTTGAGCTTTCCAGGCAAGAAAATCCAGGCTGAGGAGTCCAAATAAAAATTCCCCAGGGCTTAGTTTGGCCTGGCTCAAAAATTGAGGCTGAACAGACCTTGGCAGAGCTGCCGGCCCAGCCAGCTGTGGGCAGCACCACCCCATAGCATGGCAGGAAACTACATTGGCAAGCCCTGACTCACTATAGGCTTTAGTACATCCAGACGCCTACTAGATACCAGTGATGCTGGCTTAGTCTCTGACCCCAGCATCCTCGGGCTTTCTTAGTAGCTCACTTGGCTTCATTTGGCCCTCTCCCAACAGGTAGCTTTAAGTCTACGGAAAAGCCTGTCACCGGGTGGGAGAGGACCATCCCAGAGAGGTGGGATTCCAAGTCTCATGCCCAGAAACTGCCCTCTCAGTCCTCAAGAGCCCACAGCCCCTAGCATGAGCTGAGAAATGAAAACTAGACAAAAAGGACTTAACTCTAGAGAACAGGCAGATTCTGGCTGGCATGGCCCAAGAGCATGGCCTCAAATGGAGATAGGAGAAGGAAGGACAACAAAAGACAGAACCAAGGTCCAGACAGAAGCTAGGGTCTAAGGGTCTACTGCATCAGACATCCTTGAACAGATGTGAGCCAAGGGGCACAGATGTGGGCAAGTGCAAGGCCTCGGGATGCCTACACACAGTGGTTAAATCTGCAAGGGGCCTTAAGCCTTGAGAGAGGGTAAGTGCAGGGCCAGCTCAGACTTCCCTGTCCTTACTCAGAAAGTCAAAGCTCTCCTACCCCAACAGGCCCTGGCCCAGGTCCGTCAAAGAGGCAGAAGCCCGTGGAGGCTCCTTACCGTATGGGGGTTGTCATAGTAGACAGCGATGGAACGCAGCTTGGGAGAGATGCTGCAGCTCTCCGTGAAAAGGTGCCCAGTGTCACCATAGGACCCCACGTGGAACTTGTAGGCCATAGTTATGTTGCGGATTGGGGGTGATCCAGCACTCACTGTCACCCCAGTCAGCAGTCCTGAATAACCAGCAAAGGCCAGCAGCGTCAGCAGCAACAGCAGCGTCAGGGCCCCAATCAGGCCCAGTAGTAGGAGATCCGGCATGATTCTTTCTGGGACTCCCTCTCAGCACCCCAAGGCAGCTGCAAAGGAGACAGAAGGGAGAGGAGGCTGGTAGCCTGCTCTAACCCGGCCTGCCTGCCTGCCAGTCCAGCCTTAGTGCTCTGGCCCGGGAGGGGGAGGGGCCACAGGTATTTACACACAGTGACCTAGAAGGGAACTACAAAAGATGACTGAAGCCACAAGCCTCTTTATTTCTTAATCACAGCCACTGAAGCTCCTGGCACAGCTCTGCCTGGTACTAGCAGCCCTGCTCATACCTGGGGAAACTGAGTCATACTCCAGGCCCTGACCAGACAGGAAATAGCCCCCTCCTTTGCCTCTTCCTTCCTGAAGTTGAGCCACACTGCCAGTCCAACACCCTCAAGCCTCATGAACTACTGCAGAGAGAGAGAGAGAGAGAGAGAGAGAGAGAGAGAGAGAGAGAGAGAGAGAGAGAGAGAAGAGACACCTGACAGGTATGCTGTAAGGAACGAAACCTCAGGGAGAAATGAGCCACAGGAAGAGAATTCATGAGTTTTGTCTGTTTGTTTGTTTTTGTTTGTTGTTTGTTTTTGTTTTTTTGGTCCCATCTGGTCTCTAGGGACCTCTCTTTCCAACAGTGTAGCTATCCAAAACTACAGGAGACCAGATCAAAACAGCCTGAGAGAGGCAAGAACAAAGTTCAATCTGGGCTTCCAAGACTTGAACCACTAATGCTAATAAGCTTCATTCCACTTTTGCCAACCCACAAAGACTAGAAACAAGAGAATAAGAAGAAAAGGCCGTTAGAGGTGGAAACACAAGAGAGGGAAGAGCGGGAGTTACGCCTAATGACAGAGACAGGGAGAGTCTATAGGAGTAAGCCCAGGATTACCAGGGAAGCCAGTGTGAAACATTCTAGGCCGACTCTTACAGAGGGCGTTACCTGGGTAGCCCAGGGTCAGAGCACACAGAACAGTTAAAAAGAAAGAGAAACATAAACATCACCAGGAAAACATTCTTACTCTAGATATTTAAAATTTCTCCTTAAGGAGCTGCAGGGCAGCAGGTAAGGGTGCTGAGTTCAACCCCAGAACCTGGGCCCCACACCACTCCCTTAAGTTATTCCCTGACCTGCACACCACCCACATATTGTTTTAAGGGGCTGGGGAGATGGGTCAGCAGTAAACAACACTGGCTGCTCTTCCAGAGGACTCAGGTTCAATTCCTAGCACCTACATGGTGGCTAACTACTGTCTGTAACTCTAATTCCAGAGGATCCAACACCACAGGCTTCAGGCATGCAGGTGATACACAGACACATATGCAAGTTTTAAAACACCCACCTGTACACACACACACACAAACACAAAATTAAGCTTAAAAAATTCCATAGTCAGGCGTGGTGGCGCACGCCCTTAATCCCAGCACTTGGGAGGCAGAGGCAGGCGGATTTCTGAGCTCAAGGCCAGCCTGGTCTATGGAGTGAGTTCCAGGACAGCCAGGGCTATGCAGAGAAACCCTGTCTCAAAAAAAAAAAAAAACAAAAATAACAACAACAACAAAAAGTAAAAGGTTTTAGAGCTGAAAAGACAATGCTTTATCTATCCCTACAGAAAACTTAGCTCTATTGATATATGAAGATTCTGAGTGTAAGATATGCTAAAATCTGTTTTTGGAGTCAATGAGCACACAGAACTGGTCTTACAAAGAAGCCAGGACACTCCCACTGGTCTCCTGCACCCTGTAGGTCGGCCTGTAAGCTTCATTATCTTTTCTGCTCTCTCTGCCCTACCTCCGGTTGGTTTCATTCTTCTCTTCTCTGATACTGATGATACCAAATCTTCCACTCATTCGTGATATAGGCTAGGCACTGTCTGAACGCTGAAACTCACGGACTTCACTAATCCTCAAAAGAATCTAAGAAGGTAGGTACACATCAGGAAATAAGTGTGGTTGGAGGTCAAGATGCTTGTCCAAGGTCACACAGGTATTACACTCAGCCACCTGGACCAAAACACAGGCCATGGGGACCCAGTCTGACCTCAGTTCACTGACAGTTCTTTCCCTCCTCTGGTTTCCAAAAAGGCACTTCATCTTTTGGGCCTCACTGATCTCAAGGCTAGAAGCTCTCAATATCTAGGCCATAGACTGTCTTGGGAGTGATAAGCACTGCTCCACACTCCCGTTTAAGGGAACTTAGCTCCCAACCTTTCTCCTCCTTCCATTTCCCAAACTGTTCAGAAAAGAGGGGCTATGTTTCTGCCCATTCCCAGAGCTTTGGTCAGCCAAGGAAGGAGAAGTAAGGCAAATTTCCCCACACCCAATGGAGAAAGGCAAGGACAGGGGATGGGAAGGCTCACCGAAAAAGCCAGGCTCACTTTTAGCAACTCATAGCATCCAGTCCAGCAGGGCTCCAGTACTCCGGCGCTAGGGGGGCAGAAAGGTACAGTCATCCCAGCCCCAGACACAGGCAGTGAGCAAAGCAGGCCCTGAGCAACCCCGTTCCAGGGAAAACCCACAGAACGGGACCCGTCTACAGACGAGCCAACCCCACCCTCAGATCGCGCGGGGAAATCAGGCCATGTCCAGCTTCACAACGTCATGCCTATGATCTTCACCGGGCCCGACTACCACACTTGGCGCCAACGCAGCCCCTGCTGCTGACCTTGGGCAGCGTGTGCCCTCTCCTGGGCCTCAGTTTCCACTAACGTCAGAGGCGAGGTGCAGGGCAGATGACTTCCTTGGCCCGCAAGCGTCGGAGTAGGGGCTCGGCGCAGGCTTCCGGAGGCCGCTCACGTGCGCTCTGCGGAGGGCCGGGCCCTTAAAGGGACCTGCGCCGGCGAACTTGGGTGCTAGCAGCCGAGGGGCTCGGGGGTCGCCGCTTCGTGCTGTCGACTTCCAGCCGCCCCGGCTCGCCTCACGGCCTCACGCACCTCTCTAACTTCGGACACGCTAAAGTTTGGAGCGGCGACGCGGCCGCAGGAAGCGCTGCTGAAAGGTGAGAGCCCCGCCCGTTCCCCTCCAGTCCCACGGACCCGGGACGTTCCCGCACCCGGCACCGAGGCAGGATCGCCTCCCCGTCGCTTTCAGGCCCGGGAAGCAGGCCGAGCCAGCTAGCTGTGAGCCAGTCGCGGGGCGGACAGAGGGCGGCTCAGGCCGCGGGGAGCAGGCGGGAGGGGATGAGGGGGAGCCCCGGCAGACACCCCGTCGGGAACGCCTCGCCTCTGGCCCCGCCCTCACCTCAGCGGCGGCCCCACGGACGCGGACGGGCGCCGGAGGAAGATGGGGGGCTCAGCCGTGGAGCCTGCGTGCGCTTGTCCCTCACGCTCGCTCCGCCCCTTTCGCGGCGGGACGTGACCGTGGCTGTGGGCGCGTGCGCTCCAGATTTGGAGGGCGGAGGCCTGCCCCGCCCCGTCTCCTTGGTAACATGCACGCCTCCTCCCACCCCCATCTGGCTGGGTTGGGCCCACAACACACATTCCTGCTTCCAACGAAGGGGACTCCTGAAGGTGACCAAGCACCAACCAACCGGTACCTCAAGCTACCCAAGCGAACCTGGCCGACAGGGAGGGAAGGGAAAGCGCAGAGGCGAAGGCGGGCTCCAAGCACCGGGAAAGTCAGCCTGTTTGCCTGCTCCAGAAGCCCAGTTAAGTTAAAGCGGGACTGAATAGTGTTTGTGCATTTTAGAGAGGATCAGCAGAGCGATGTCGGCCTCTTACTGATTGAACCACTCTTACTATCGCCACCTTCTCTCAGAGCCTTCTCAAGTCTGGCTGCTTGCTCAGGTCTTAGCAGCTGAGGAAGCTCTGAATAAACAAAGAAGCTCTGAACAGATCTCTGGAGAATGCAAATATGTGTCTCCACTCAGCCACCCATCGGATTCTCTGAGCATAGGGACGACCATCCCTCCATCCAACCTTTATTACTTCCTACTAAGACATTTCCAGGACATGAAAACACTGAGCGAACCAAATGAAAGCCTTGGCCTCCAGAAGTTCACTCCAGGGAACACCTCTCTTCAACGCTTCTCCTTTGCTGCCCTGGCTGTGGCGGCCGGGAGTTTCTGCCTAAGATAACTTAGGTGACTCCCTAGCCAAGTGTAAGCTCCTTCACTACAGGTTCAATCTCAAGCTAGGATCTGATGACCTATGAATCTCAAAGCACTGTACTGAGGGCACCTCCTGAGACGCCCAGATCTATGGTGGAAGTGAGGAAGGCAACTGTGCTTGTAAACTTGGCTGTTTATAAATCTTGATGCCAGACAGGCTTGGCCAGGGACTATCTTGGTACTTCTGACAAGGTTGCTTTTTGGAAAGTTGATCACCTAAAGAGCATATAAGATGATTTTGGAAAAAGCCAGCAGCCACGGGGTAACATGTGATCTTGAACGTCATCCACAAGACAAATGCCCCAATGCTCTAGACAGTCTGGTAAGAATAAGCAGCTGGCTACTCAAAAGTCTTCAAGGTAGAGAGAGCAGGAAAGTCATTATAGCTACTTTACCTGTGAACATCAAACATGGTAATGATTGGCTGCTTGAGGCAGGTGGACTGTACACTAGATAGGGTTCTTGAGACACACGAAGGGCACATGGCTCAGGTTCAGAGCACATGTTAATTCTGTCTCTCTGAAACTGATTAGCCTGTGTCAGGAAATCACTGTCAGGAGGCACTCTTTCGTCATCCTGCTGTCTTGGCTCACTTCCCTTAGCCTGGTTGGGAACTCCAGAACTCAGTATCAGAGTTGCAGGTATGCCTGAGGAATGTCAGCACTGTATTGTAGGAGAGTTGTCCTGCAACTGGAAATCAGCCCACCAGACTTCATCTCCCAGTGCTTCTAACAGTGCCGGCTATCAAGTGACCACTAGGGGGCAGCAGACTCCTTTGCAAGGCCCTATGTACACTCCTACCAGGTCTGAGACCGGCCCACCTTACGTTCCCAGACCTCTCTCGATAGCACAGACCCACTTAGTCTAAGTCCAGACTTACTCTTCCTCTTTCCCAGTAATCACCAACTGAGGCGCTTTAGTTCTGTGTAGATTGCCAGAGGATATGTCCCCGGGGCGGCTCCCCTTAAACTTGCGGGGGTTAGAGGGAACTGTCCATTTCCTCCCCTCTTCCCATTCCAAACCCTGTTAGAGCCCCGCCCCCAACTCTGCCCGAGAATATCCACGCAGTGCTCCCACAACTCCCATCCCCACTGTCAGTATGACTGAAACTGGTTTAATCCAGCCATCCAGCCTTGAATGGGCTGCCCCATAGCTGAGGACTTAACCGGCTTCAACAACTCCAAGTCAGCTTCATTGTTCTACCAAGAGGAGGACAACCCTCTTGGTGAGCAGAAGCCCAATGACCCTACCAACAGACTCTGCTCAAAGCCTGTCCCATCCCACCTCATGCGCTGTCCAAGTGCCATTATTCTGTTAGGTTCATTAGTACCCAGCTAAGCCTCTGTCCAGAAAATTTCTTGACCAAGTATCTTGAGTTTAAATTTTATTTTACAAAAAGAGAAATAAAGAAAACTGATAGGCAGTTATACTGACTTACAATTGTTCTGTTCTGTTTGCTTTTTTTTTTTTTTTAAAAAAAGTGACATGAAACACAAGTAAAAATAAATACGTCATAGAAACAGCCAGTTGCCCAGTCCCTGGAGCAGACGTGTCTGCCCTGCTGAGAGAGGAGGGGAAGCCCATGATCACACCAGCAGCTGGACCACCCAGCCACAGATGGTCCTCTAAACCAGGCACAGGTCCTGGGCCTCAGGGGCGTCCTGAGGAAAGACGACGAAAACTAAAGCCAGGTACCAGAGCCTTGGGGCAACCTCATCTCCCTCCCCCTTCCCCCAACTCCTCTGGCAGCAGTGTGGCCTTAGTGGTTATCTGTTGCAACCCCTTCAACCCACCTGGACCCTCTCTCTGATCCCTCTGAAGAGGGTACAAGGAAAAAAAACCTGTTTTGGGCAGACATGAAGGAATCTTCTGGTGAGTCCCCAGCCTGCCCTGAGTTACACAACCAGATAACAGTCATTTTACACCACAGTGCACATGAGCACACACATGCAAACACATACATACATTCACTCAAACACAGCTGGGCTGAGCTCTCTTCCAGGGAGGGTCCTGGGTCAGGTCACAGTATGAGGTCCTCTCTTGTCTGAATATCATCCTAGTAGTGGTAGCAGAGAGCGCCAAACCTCCCTCAGCCCTCTACATTGTAGATTACGCAGCCTGCCTGGCTCTCTCTCCCCAGCACACTAGATGACTATAGCAAACAGACTCATGGCAGGGGAAAGGCGCAGACTTGGGTCCCTGAAAAGCAAAGAAGGTGGACACTGCCTGCTTATTAGTTATCATTATAGGACTCACGTATTTCATAAACGGCTTAGAGCCAAGCTAGTGGTACAGAACAGACGTTGAGGGATTACACCGATTTGGATACACAGGGGCAGAGGAATCAGTGGAGAGGAAGGGGTCTGAAGGCGAGCAGTGGGCAGGTCAGCACTCGGCAGACTGGCCGTTTACAGTGCTGATTTCCTGGGAACAAGTCAGCAGAGGAGCCAGAAAGTCATCCTTGGGGGTGGGTGACCTCTCCCAGCAGCAATACTGGGAAAGAGCAACCTAGCTGAGTGCACAGAAAACCATGGTCAGGAGACCTGGGCATGTGGAAAGCAAAGGGAGGCGGGAAACAAAAGGTCTGTGTAGGAACAAGTAATGTAACGCCCCAGAAAACCTTCCCCCGCAGATAAGGACTCAGTTCCAGAGCAATGGATGTCACACCTAAAGATACTGACTGCTCGCGACTGGCAGTCCCACCTATATGGTTGATCTTCTGTTTCAACTCATCAGCAAAGCATGCCCCAGCTCTTTGCTTCATGCTCCCAGAGTAGGAAACTTCATTTTTAGTTGTAAGTCATAAATATATGATCCATACATTAATTCCTAGAAGAGTTCCAGACAAAATGTTTAAGCCAGGAATACAGATACTTAAGTAGCGTAACTCAAGGGGTAAGGACTTCAGAGATAAGCCATTAAGAAGGATCTGACCTAATGTGGTTCACTTACTTTCCTGAATAGCTACTCCATCCCTACCAGAGGGGACACAGTAGACCTAAGGGACTCAAGTATCTTAAGTGTCATCCTGCATCATTTAGTAATGTTACAGATAATAGGAATTTAGAATACACCAGAAAGACTGGACTTCTTGAGAGACCCTTAAAACATTCCATGAAAGACAAATAGAGAGAAAATATGCAGGGCCTGACCTTTGCCTTTCCCCATGGTCTCACTGTATACATAGTCCAAAATGGTCTTCCTGCTTCAGTTTCTTGAGGGCTAGAATTACAAGTATAATTGGTATACCTACTACCTCCTCGGGTTTCCAATCTAAGCACAATAGATCGTGAGGTTCCCGCTTCTCTCATCACATGCTCATGCTTGCTGTGCATGCACACTTCCCCACAAGTCCATTTGAAAAGCAGGATATTTAGGGTTGTTGGGGGAGGGGAGTTGCCAAAGCCCATGGAGCTAATAAGCAATTCAATCTCCTATGATCTCACCTCCCACCCTTATACAACAGAAGCTGCATGCAAACCTTCTTTAGCCAGGAGGTCTGTCTAGAGTTATGGCTGCTGCAAAGATGAAGTACGCTCTAAGCCTGGGATGACTGCTGGAGTGTACGGCAGTCGCGTGTTACTCTCAGAATTCCCATTTACTTCCTGGCAACTTAAAAACCTGTTCCAGTTCCCTACTGAAACTGTTTCTACTAATTTTCTATTTGTGAACACCGAAACACTCCCTTTCCTGGCTAGCAGGGCATACACACAGATATATAACTCTGGGAACTCAGTATTCCAAGGTCTGAAAGGAGTCCATGTAACACAGAGACAACTCTGGGAGCACAGTGTTCCAAGATCTGAGGGGCATCCATGTAACCCAAACTCTGAATGTGTTCTACAAGTTATAGAGATCTGGACTAGCTCACCCCCACTGTACCAGCCCCAACCTAAGAGCCCACTCCAATTAAATGCCTTGACTATTGATTCTTGGACTACATTTGACCGAGAAAGCACTGGTTGAAACTATTTTTAAATTGTTACAAATAATTTGCATAGCTAAATTGTAGATCTAAGGCTTCTATGAGTAGAAGAGTTAAGTCTGATAGGGTGCACATGAAAACAGAGAGAAAGCACAAGTCCACTTCGGTGTTACTGGAGAGTACACATACCCCACCAACCACCTCTCCCCTTGTCTCTGGGACAATCCCAGTGTCTGCCTTTAAGCTCCCTCCTTTCTCCCTAACGATGAGAAGTTGCTAGTCAAGAGTCACAGGCAGTGGTTAAGATACTTCCTGGACTAGGAGGCAGATCTAGCCATTGCCCAACCAAGTTGGAGCCAAGGGAAGGAGGTAAAGCCAGACAGGAGTTATTCATCAAAGGGCTGCATGGGAAAGCCTGGGAGACAGGGCTACAGACACAGGACACACCAGTAATAGAAAACAGCCAGTGTTTATGTTTAAGCACTAGACACCCCTGCCGTGGTATTTGGAACAAGGGAAGGGAGACCAGAATGACTTGTGTTCGTACTCTTTTTAAAACAAAAGCCAGACGTAAGACTCCTACAGAGGAAGGACTTCCCTGTAATACTTCAGCGAAGATGGAGGGACCAGAAACCAGGCCCAGACTGATCACCTGATATGCTAGGAAGACCAAGACAAGTCCCAACTCAAAATCTATTACCTCAACCCAGGCTACCTACCCATAGCTTCACTTTTCAGCAGAGAACTGGCCTGTGAAATCATCAGAGGACAATAGTTCCAAATGTGGAGGTTACTTACTTCCCAGTAGCAAAGTCCATGATCCCAAGTTTCAATTTCTATGGAATGAGTCTCATCACCCCCAACTAGCCAGTCTCAGGGAATCCCTGATTTTCCTGAGAGGCCATCTCCCCACAACACAGCTGTTTAATAAACTTTTGGTTAATTCTAATTCTCTTTCCCTGGTAAATTAATTCACCATCTACCTCGGACCCTTCTCTCTCTTTCTGTTTTTGACCAGCAGCTGGGGTTCTGGAATATTTTAGAACTTCCTTTACTATCTGCTATCTTCTTTATAACCCCCACCCACCACCCTTGCCCCCAAATGAAAATAATAAATAATTGTCCATAAGAAATAAATTAACATGGAGCTTTCTAATGGGGACGGAAAGAAGAGGAAAGGCCACCAAGACAGACAGCCAAAGGGGTTCAGTCCTGTCTTGGTGAAGCACGTTTTTTCCAGCCACAACACCACCTCACCCTCACACTGCAGTGCACTTCGTGCCCACGTGGAAAGGGACATCTGCTCAGAGATGGCCACTGTGGAGAGAATAAGAGATTGGAAACACTCTCTTTCTCATGATTTTCCCCAAGTTAAAAAATAAATGTGGGACTCAAGTTAGCCCGGCCTTCTCTTCACCTAGCTAGAAGGAAACTGGCTTTCATGGCTCTTCTCCTGGACTCACTTTGATGTTCAACTTAGTAGCGATAAACCACCACATTCTGATTTACACTTCAAAAAAGATAAATTCATTTCTTTTTAGTTTACCTCTTAGTTTTTCCCCTCCCTGCCCTCCTCCCACTTTCACCCTTATTCTGCTACATACATGTTCTCTCTTTCATGCATGAGTACACACACACACACACACACACACACACACACACACACAGCCTGGTTTGCTTCCTTCCCACCTCCCCGTGGAATCAGTCTGCTCCCCATGCCCACCCTCAGGCCAAACTAAGTAACTCAGGCAAATTTCTTGGGAGAGATGTTCCCAAAGGCAGAATGGGATATGCACTTCTACACTCAAATGGGCATCTAAGCAGACAGCATAAGAAAGACGGGAAGGAAGGGCAGGCTGCCACACACCCCATCCCTGTTTTCGGTCCCTGATTTCCCACTATTACAGCTCTGTGGAGTTTCTGGGGTCTTTTCTTTTTTCTTCTGGCGAACAGCAATAGAGCCTGCCATTATGGCCAACCACTCTCCTTTGTCTTCTTTTCCCTCCCGCCAAGTACCCTATTTTCAGAAAGACCAGGTTCATTGCCTTGCAGTTTGGTGGGCAACCTTCTAGGGGCCCCAAGTGAGGTGTCAGAGGCTTCTTAGCTACTTCCCAGTGACCTCTATCACATCGTCATCTTTATCCTCATCATCATTGGAGCTGAACCCCACCTCGGCAACCTCATGCGAGTCAAATGGAGGCACCTGGGACCGGAGGAGGCCACCAGCTGGGTAGCCTGCATGTGGGGACATATAGCCTGGGTAGACAGACACACCCCTCGAAAGGTTGCTGGGCAAGCCGGGGGAAGGGAAAGGCGCAAACATCCTGGGCTCGGACAGGAGTGGCTGTGAGAATGGGAGTGAATAGCTGGGTAGCATCCCTGGCACAGAGGGGTTGAGCATGAAGGAGGGGTTGCTGGCAGTGACTGAGGTAGCCGTGGAAGAGGAACTGACAGGGCCTGCTGGCACCAGAGGGTCAGTAGTCACTGGAAACACCAGGCGGGCATCTGCCAGCAAATTGGACAGCTGGTAGTAGGAGGGATTACTGCCCATAAATAGGGACTTCTCCCCAGCCTGGGAGGTGAAGGGGGTGGTGAGGTTATGATTTAAGGAGACAGGCGGCATTGGAAACCCGCCAGAGACTGGATACCCATGCTCATAGGGCTGCACGGGGGCTGGCAGATGGCCCTTCCTGGACCGTCGACGGACTGATTCCTGGGTGACAGACGGAGTAGCCAATTTTCGCTTATGGCCCCTTAAGTCCAGCACTGGGTGCCTGCCACCACTGGGCTGGCCAGTCACCAAGAGGGAACTATTGAGGCAATGACCCCCAAGGCATGGCTCAGTTCCAAGAGCTGTCCCAGGAATGGTGCTGTTGTCCATAAGTTGGCCCGGTGGACCAGGCAGGGCAGCACTGATGCTTGGGGAGTTCTGACGGGATTCCCGAGCAGCGGCCACATCTGCATACTGCTGGAGTTCACTGATGATTTCTGGGCTGTCGGGAGAGACCGGCCGGGCCAGCCCCTCGGGATCAGGGGCTTTGGGTGATGAGGCACTGTGTCTGCCATTGCTTGTGGACGCAAGAGAAGGCCCCTGGGAACCTGCAGATAAAATAGAGGTAACTGAAACCAGTATGGCAAGGGAAAAGGAAGCCGCGGGGATCCACAGTCCTGCTGAGTAGAAACCTTGTTGTGTGATACTTAAATCCAGCCGACTTCCCCTCTCTCAAAGACAGAAATTTTTTGACTCCAGAAAGAAGTTGTGAGGGTTTATTTTGACTGTCATCTTAACCAGGATCACGAATACCCTTGGGAATAATCTCTGGTCATGCCTGTGAAGGAGCTTGTCCACGAAGTTAACTGAGGTAGAAAGACCCATCCCAACCGTGGGCAGCATCCTCCCACGGGATAAGGCATGAGGCAGAATAAGGGGAAATGGAACCGAGCAAGCACTCACAGTTGTTCCTGTTTGCTGACTGTGGACATGAGGTGCCCAGCTGCCTTAAACTGCTGCTATGACACCCGGTGAGCTTAAACATCCCCTTGGGCTGCCCGCTAAAAATCAACCTTCGTCCCATTACATCTCCTCAGGTATTTTGTCACAGCAACAATAAAACTGACACATAAGCCTACCCATGGAAGGACATGGGACAATTCCACAAGGTGAATCCTAGGAAATAGTGAATATGAAACAATGGGAAATTCTTTTTTTTTTTTTTTGAGGCCAGGTCTCATTATGTATTTACCTGGCTGGACTGGAACTCACTATGCAGCCCAAGCTTACTTCAAACTCACAGAAATCTGCCTGCTTCTGCCTCTGCTTCCTGAACACTGGATTAAAAGTGTGCACCACCATGCCCAGATGGAAATTTTTTTGTAAAGGTAACTAGTCAGATTTTTATCAAGGGATTTAAATATACAAATGAAGTTAAAATTCAGCCTCTGCAAGTTAAGAAAAAAAAATCTAGCTACTATAGATAATTTGGAGAACTAAAAATTCTGGATAAAACTTGGTATTATGAGGGCTGGTAAGATGGCTCAGCTGGTAAGAGCACCGACTGCTCTTCCAAAGGTCCCGAGTTCAAATCCCAGCAACCATATGGTGACTCACAACCATCCGTAACAAGATCTGATGCCCTCTTCTGGAGTGTCTGAAGTCAGCTACAGTGTACTTACATATAATAAAAAAAAAAATTGGTATTATGGATTATGGAATTATTGTTAATTTTTCTTTTAGTATGACAATGAAGTTGTAGTTAATAGGTCAATGTCCTCACTCTTTTGTTTTGTTTTGGTTTTGTTTTTTGAAACAGGGTTTCTTTCTCTGTGTAGCCCTGGCTGTCCTGGAACTCACTCTGTAGACCAGGCTGGCCTCGAACTCAGAAATCCACCTGTCTCTGCCTCCTAAATGCTGGGATTAAAGGCGTGCACCACCACGCCCGGCAAATGTCCTCATACTTAAGAGATGGATATTTAAGTATTTATGGATAAAACAGCACGGTTTCTTCCACTTACAAGTGATTCACATAAAAGAAAGGCAGGAAAAGACAGAAGATTAATGGGAAATTAAAAATCCTTTGGTCCAGGTACAGGGACACAGATACTCAAGAGTTCCCTTCTTCCAACCCACAGGTGAAGGCTAGACATCACAGCTAGGGCAGTCTGGCTCTCCCATCTCAGTGCTGGGTAGTACATAAAACAACCACCTCTCTTGAGGAGAACTTGGCAGGGATCCTTACCATTCTTCGTTTGCCGTGAATACACCCTTGACCAAAATCCTACTGATTTTTTGTTTGCTTGGTTTTTTGTTTTGTTTCTTAGGCTGGCCATGAACTCACAGTGATACCCTTGCCTCTGCCTGACAGTGCTGGGATTAAAAGCATGTACCAATACCACCCAGCTCAAAATTCCTACTTCTAGGAGAGTGTCTCCCCACACCCACATGCCAATCCTAATAACCTAGATGTAAATCAATAGTAAATTTTCACTGAAGCATATCTAGAACAAAGAATAAGAAATGAGAAATCACTGGGGAGTGAAAAAAAAAAAGGAATAAAGTATAGTATATTAGTGTTTATTTTAAAATGCAAAGAAAAAGCTATACCTATTTAAAATGCAGACAATCTTATTTGTAAGTATACACACAACCCTGTAACCATGTATTTAGAATATCTTTACAACAACAAAAAAGAGGAAAACCTCCAGGGAGGACCAAGAGCTGACAGGGAGGAGGACCTCCAGGGAGGACCAAGAGCTGACTTGGAGGACAGAAAACTTACTTTTCATCACCTTATCCTTTTTCATCTTTTCGATTATAAATCATATAGATGTTATTTATGTAAAAAGTACATTAATTATAAATAAGCCATACAAATGCTGTGTGGGTCAATAGAAAGTTATAGGCTGCCATACCTGAGGCAGCCATCCGACCATCTTCAGGGGCCTTTGGTTTGCCGGTCGCCCGGACAGCAAAGATGCGTCCATCACTGGTGCGGATGTATGTCCCTAGGAGATAATGAGAAAGACCGTCAGGAGCCTACATAGAATACATCTACTCCTGAAAAACTCCAGGTACCATGGGCTGGTAAAACCTACAAAATCACTGCACCCCACAAACCCCTACAATAAGGAGAGGATAAGTGAAGTCTGCATTCACAGTGACTCACTGATCCATAAACATCAATTGCTAACCTACCACATGCCAGGCAGTTTTAATACTTGAGTACTTAAAACAAAAAAGGGCCTGTCTTGTGGAGCTTAACTTCTAAAAAGGAATGCAGGTACTCCAGAAAGTCCTCAAGCAATGAAGGGAGTAAGGAGGACTTGTGAAGAACAAGCTCTGTGCTCTCAGGCACTCTGGGCCTGTATCCTTTCCCTGGTCTGGAAGATGAACTCCGACTGCTTCAGCACCCTCTGTTGCTCAGCGGGGAGAGCTGTACTCTGTCCACCAGTTCTTTTCTAGGAAACCTGATGCCCTCTTCCAGCATCAGGCGCATATGTCCAGACAAACTACCCACACATGTAAAATACATTTTTAAAAAATATTTTAAAAATATTGTTATTCCGTTTATTTACTGTGTGTGTGAAAACAACTTGCTGCTCCTGTCACGTGAGACCCAGGAATGAGTCAGGGTGGGTCATCATATTGGCTCAGTAAGCCCATTGGCCTCACCCATATTATCACTGCACTTCAAATAAAGACTTCTTAAAAAAGAAAACGCGAGGAGGGCAGTGGTGGCGCACGCCTTTAATCTCAGCACTTCGGAGGCAGAGGCAGGCAGATCTCTGAGTTTGGTCTACAGAGTGAGTTCCAGGACAGCCAGGGCCATACAGAGAAACCCTGTCTTGAGAAGAAAAAGAAAGAAAGAAAGAAAGAAAGAAAGAGAGAGAGAGAGAGAGAGAGAGAGAGAGAGAGAGAGAGAGAGAGAGAGAGGGAGGGAGGGAGGGAGGGAGGGAGGGAGGGAGGGAGGGATTTTCTGGAATTTCCCCTTGATTTTCTTTTTTTTTTTTTCCCACTAATTAAAAACATAAAATACATTATGTTTTATGTTATAACATAAATAAAAACATTCTAGCTTTCAGATATAGTACTAAGAGCAGGCTAGATGCGACACACATGCCACAGTTAAAGGCTGGGTACCACACTAAGGAGACAGGTAAGGCTGGGTCAAGTCATCTGTGGCCCCATGTGCTCTATGCTGCTTTTCCTCTAAGCCGAAAGGTACTTGATCCAATGCAGGCTAGGGCAAAAAGCTTCAAGCAGCTTCATTCAGCAATAGAACTTAGTTACAGGCTATTATGAGTTTGGGTGCAGTGATGCAAAAACAAAAACAAAACCAAACAAACAAAAACAAGCCCCCAACCCCAGAAACCTACTATGGGAACGAGCTCAGCTGCTTGCATCCTGACACTACTTAACCCACGGTTCTCATCTCAATGATCTCATCTTCCTCTATAAGGATTACTTACTTACTTACTTACTTACTTACTTACTTACTTACTTACTTACTTACTGGGTTTCTGTTTTGTTTTGAGTTGGGGTCTCACTATGTAGCTCTGGCTGTCCGGGAACTCAGTGCATAGATCAGGCTGGCCTCGAACTCACAGATATCTACCTGCCTCTGCCAGTCAAGTGCTGAGTCTATAGGCATTACACCCGGTATCATATTGGGCTTTTAAAAATTATCACACTAAAAATTCTGTTGTGAAAGCCATCTGTACTAATTCATGTACGGCATACACTTCCTAGCTGGGGACCACCATCCACTCCTGGCTCAAGGAAATTGTGTGTAAATGACACAATGGCTTACAACCCACTTCACAACTCTTCTCAGTTTTGGTCTCTTTATGCATAGTAATCCCAAGGTTTCTGATAAAAGCAAAACATACAGGAACATGAGACCTCCAATTTCCTCTAAGTTCAATGTCATCTCAGAAATGCCACGTCCTCTTGTCTCTCCCAACTACAAAGCTCTTATGGCTAACTCCTGTCTCTACCCTCTCTACCTTAAACCCTAAGATCTACTGATGCTTAGCTTAGCACTCTCACATGCCCTTCGCTGGGTCCTCACCTTTCGTCCCTCGGATGATGTGGATGCTCTCACCAGCATTGATTCTTGCCTGAACATCTGTGGAGCTGTTGAGTCCAGGAATAACAATATCTAGTGAAAAACAGAGCGTACATTTAGATGACACAGGGCTTGACTGAAGAAAAGAAGGAAAATTAAAGTCTCACATCCACTCCAGGTCCTGTCTTTCCCACAGCCTTTCTTCAGAGCTAGACCCAGAGACAGTGAAACAAACAAGCAGAAACCTTCACAACCGTCTCAGCAAAAGAGAACCACGACAGCAAAGCTGCTTGAAATTGAGCCATCTTCCTTATCAAGTTCCTTTGTCTTAATTTAAAAAGTCATAAGGCTTTTAGTTAAAAAAAAAATTCAGCCCCAAAGGTTATTTCTATTTTTTTCCACTCTGAACTATTTGCATAAATTTGTTCCACATCATTTTAGGTAACAAAAGTGGTATGATCTTCCTTGCTGGCACTGCCCCACAACTCCTAAAACTGCAGAAGGACTTTAAGATTTAGTTGAGAAATAAAATTATCAGGAGTTTTGTTTAGTTTATTTTCAAAACATCAATTAAGATGTTCTCATCAAAACATATATAGCACAGATACTTCTAAACAGGAAAATGAAAGCTAAATTCTGAAATATTTTCCTCCCTAGTCACTCTGAGACTCAGAACTTCAGAGTTTGGCTGAAATGCCCAATTCCCCCATCGCCCTCTGGTCTACCATGCTCAATCTACAATAACTGGCACACAAAAAAAGCAAGTGACAGTTCAGGTTTCCTAACTCTGTAGGCTGGCTGACGTTTTATACCCTGCAAACATTTAGGCAGAACTCAGCACATTCACATCTCTGAACACCTTCCAAGTCCAAACCCATATTCCAGCAACATTTCCAGAATCCCTGTGGTATTCATAGAATTCCACTCACAACCATTCTAAAACAACAAAAACCCAGGACATTAAGATATTTCACCAGGCAGTGGTGGCTCATGGCTATTATCAAAGCACTCAGGAGGCAGGCAGACCTCTGAGTTCAAGATCAGTCTGGTCTATAGAGCAAGTTCCAGAGTATACATAGTAAAGAGTATACATAGAAACTCTGTCCCCGCTGAGAGAGAGAGAGAGAGAGAGAGAGAGAGAGAGAGAGAGAGAGAGANAAGGTTTTTATTGCAGATCCGAGGGATCTGGAAGAGTCCAGAAAGTAGTAGACTAAACAGGGCCAACAGACTGGAGCTGGCCATAAGAAAAGCAGAAACATACATACATACACACACACAGAGAGAGAGAGAGAGAGAGAGAGAGAGAGAGAGAGAGAGAGAGAGAGAGAGAGAGAGAGAATATATCTTCATTTTTATTGATAGTGCCAATATAGGAAGGTGTCTACGAAAGGTGTTTAATGAACACTTATTGAATGAACAAAATACAAAAGACAACACTGGGGTCAGTGAAGTGTCTTAGTGAATAAAGGTGCTTTATTGTCAAACCTGACAACCTGAGTTTAATCCCTAGGGACTGTATGAACACTGGTACACACATAAACACTAGATAGATAGATAGATAGATAGATAGATAGATAGATAGATAGATAGATAGATAGATAGATAGATAGATAGATAACACCTGCTGTTATTGCAGAAGACCCAGATTTGGTTCTGATCGCCCACATGACAGCTCAAAACCATTTGTAACCTCAGTTCCAGGGGATCCAACATATATTCTTCTAAGGCACCAGGGACACATGTGGTGCACTTACATGCATGCAAGAACACCCATACACATAAATAAATCTTAAAAAAAAAAAAAAAAGAAAGAAAGAAAAGAGGGGGGTGTGGGGTTAAGATAAGAACACTGACTGCTCTTGCAGAGGTCCTGAGTTCAATCATACATGGTGGCTCACAACCATCTGTAATGAGATCCAATGCCCTCTTCTGGTGTGTCTGAAAACAGCTACAGTGTACACATATATAAAACAAACAGGGCTGGTGAGATGGCTCAGCAGGTAAGAGCACCTGACTGCTCTTCCGCAGGTCCTGAGTTCAAATCCCAGCAACCACATGATGGCTCACAATCATCTGTAACAAGATCTGGTGCCCTCTTCTGGAGTGTCTGAAGACAGCTACAGTGTACTTACATATAATAAATAAATTAAAAAAAATAATAAATAAATAAAAGAGAGAGAGAGAGAGAGAGAAGAGGAAAAGAGGAGGGAGGAGGGGAGAGGTGGGTAGTAGGTAGGTAGGTTAGGTAGGTTAGGTAGGTAGGTAGGTAGAGACATCATCCCCAGAAGGGAAAGCAGGAATTCTGAATTCCAAACCTGTCGTGGTGACCACTTTCTGCACAAGGACTCCTGCCCGCTGCAAGTAGTTGATGGGGAAGTTCATGGATGTATTTGTGCTGGGGGCAGAGCTTACACCGCCACTGAGTGGGACATGCCGGGGCATCATGGGAATGGGGGTGGACTGTACAGGACGAACGCTGGCCACAGGCTTTTCATCACCCTTCAGTGTTGGCTGCCTGCAAGAAAAAGTCAAGCACATTTACAGATGAGCAGAACAGCCACTGACCTACTAGGGACTGTCATGCCCTGTCACCATAGCGATCACTGAGAGAAGCATCGGAAGACATGCAGAGGATAGTCAATTCTAAAGGCTACTAGAGGCATAACTGAACAGCAGAGACACAGTCAGATGTCAGTGGAGCAATGCCTTTCAGAGATGGAAAGATACCATCCTCTTCTTTGGAACTTGGACCAACTATATCAGGAACTAGATTAAAATTTTGGAAGATAAGATGATACAAAAATGTAAAAGGAAGGGCAAGTTCTTGATAACATTTAAGTTGAAATCTGAAGGGGAAAATTTACCCTGACTCACCTGTGTGATGCCACATCTGCAAGTGACCATCAGGGACATCTAGCCCAATTACTCATTCTCGGATTCTCTCACACACATTCCTCAAACCTGAGTAAGTTATACATTTACCCTTCTCTTTTCCAAATTACTTTTCATGATGTTCCTTCTGGCTCCTGTTTGAGTCGGTTTCCATACTTTCCCTCTAGTTATGACCACCATACAAAAGCAGCAACAGCAAAAGCCTTTGCACAAAGCCAGACTTCTCGATGACACAGTACTACAGCCACATAGAGAACTGGCTGTGTATTTCTTACTAACAAAATGCCACCCAGGGTCAACGGTGCACTCTTCCTGGTTCACCATCTTTTAACTAGATGATGGTCTGCAATAAAGTTCTCCCCAATTCAAGACCAAAATATTGCCACCCATCTATTCATCCATTCACCCACCCATCTATCCATCCATTCACCCACCCATCTATCCATATCCATTCACCCATCTATCCATCCATTCACCCATCTATCCATCCATCTACCAACTCACCCATCCATCTACTACATTAACTTTCTCTTCCCTCCACCTGCATATCTGTATGTCTGTCTCTCCTCCCGACCCTGTTTGTATGTCTGTCTGTCTATCAGTCTGCCTCCCCTCATTACTACTTACATATTACTGACTGGCCTCAAGCTCACCAAGGACAACCTTAAATTCTCCTCCTGCCTCCACATGCTTCGATTATAGGTGTGTGCAACACATTTGCTCTTCTGATTGGAGATTTCTGAAGAAACTTTCTTTTCCTGAGCTTTTAAATTTTTATTATATTTGTTGGTACTTCCTACCACAAGACATTTTGACTGTCTGGTACCCTTTCTCAAGAGTGTTTTTACACTTGATTTGGAATGACTTCATTGATTCTTTGTATTTAAATGCAATCTGCCAGGTTATGGGTGAATACTTTATATATAGTAAATGTTTAATAAATAATGAACAAAAAATGATTATTACTGTGCATGTGTGTACTTGAAGTGTTTATGTGGGTACATACTTGCCAAGGCATGTGTGTGGGAGTTAGAGGACAGTTTTATGTAGAGTTAGTTTTCTCCTCCGGCTTACATGTAAGTCCCAGGAACTGAACCCAAGCCCCAGGCTAGAGACAGAGTACTCTATCTGCTGAACATCTTACCAACGCTACCTGTCAGTAAGCTCTCTGAGGGGGACACCCTCTTGTGTGTACACATTCCCATATGACTCAAAGTTGGCCCATAAGAAAGTCATCTTATACCATTCTTCCAGAAAGCTCTTCTGAGAGGCAAAATCAGCAGCTCATTTCTTCAGCCAAGGATGTCAAACCAGAGCAGTTCAGAGCACTAGTGCAGCTGAACTGCTAACACCTGACCCTACAGCAGGACCTTCCTTCTAGAGCAGCCAAGGAACAGGCTGTAGATTCTCCCTGTGAAATAGAAATGGAATGACGGGTCTGGTGCAGAGCAGCCACTCTTCCTCTAGCAACTCACCAGTTCCTCTGACTGAAGGCAGGGATGCTGGTCAGGCTCTGGTCGCTGGCAGGGTAATACTGCGCATACGATGGGCGGGTATAGGGTACTGATGTGCGTTTGTCCTCCTCATAGCTTTTCTTTGCTGCTTTCTTCTCAGCTTTGGTCAGCTTGTGATCTTTGCGGTTGAGGAGCAATGACTCGTGCTCAAAAGGCTCCTGGAGATGCAGAGGACTTGGGTTTAACTACTAGTCTTTGTGCAAATACCACTAATGTACAATAAACCTTATTTTGAAACCAAGAAAAGGTTGGTTGTCTCTAACACTGGCAAAAAGCCTGCTTATAGGCAAACAAGCATGTTCTAGCAATAGTGCAGTTCATGGGCTGGTGAGATAAATCCTGGTGACCTGAACTCAATTCCCAGAATGCACATACAGGAAAAAGGAGAGAATAGAACTTTATGAAGTTGTTCTCTGACTTCCACATCTGCGTCATGGTAGATGCACGAATTCACACATATGTAAACGCATACACATACTCTTAAAAACTGAGAAGGCCCTGGAGAGATGGCTCTGGTTAAGAGTTAAGAGCACAATTACTCCTGCAGAGGACCCAAGTTAAGTTCCCAGCATCCATATTAGGCAGCTCACAACTATTTGAAACTCCAGCTCCAGGGGAATCTGACACCTTTGGGCTCCACAAGTACCTGATACTCATATGCACAGGCACACGTGAGTGGGTGTACACAGGCACGCACACGAGATCTCTCTCTCTCTCTCTCTCTCTCTCTCTCTCTCTCTCTCTCTCTCTCTCCACTGCCCCCACCCCCCTTCTGTTAGGAAGATTCACAGTGGCCAGGTTATTGTGCATGGTTGACTCTAAGCTCAATACTCCAATGCCTGGAGATGCTGGGATCAGCAAAAGAATACTTCAGTTCCAGTTGTGTGTATTAAATAGCACTTTAGAAGGTAGCAGGTGTTGGGTCTCGCCCGCCACCCTCTAAGCATTGTATTGCGCCCCTTACAGACACGCTAAGAGTTGCTTCCCTGGACATCCCAGAACACAGCATCCTTGGACCGCCCACTGTCAACGCCCACTCATCGCCCGGACCAACCACCAATGTCGTCACGCCTACTCGATTGGACCTGCGTTCTAGACACAGCTCTGCTGAGGATTGGACCATGCGCCATTGGGACATTAAGACATGAGACATTGAGAGGTACACTCAGCAGAGACAATGGGACATGCGGGAGAGGGTTGGGTTCTCCCGCGTGTAATTAATAAATAATATTCTTTCTTGCAGCTCATCTCTATTTTAGGAAGTTTAGCTCTTCAGTACGAACCCAGTCCATACAAGTAGGTTTACCAAACAAGCTGTCACTGGCTGAGTTGTCATACCAAGGACTCCACATACATGAGATGCTTACCTTGGTGATGAGGTGAGGATATTTCAGGCAGGCAAGTTGCAAGACTGACTCCTTGATCCCCTTTATATCCAAAGATGTTTGGGGAGCTGGCTCCTTCTCAACAAAGTGCAGCAGGTTTTCCACTTCCTTCCGGGTAAAGTTCAGCATTGGATTTAGATCATCCACTACCCGATCTAGAAGGCAAGAAGTAAGAACAAAGTCCGCACTCGTCAAAAAGCCTGAAAACACAACTATGAGGTCAGCAGAGAAAGTGGCTTAACTGACAATAAGGAAGCCTTCCAATACAAAGGTCAAAGGACAGACAGAAGATCCTGGAAAATGGAATGTCATAGAAAACTACCAGCTCCTAGTAAGCCTACATCCCACAATTTGAGGTCCAGTACCTTAATGGACCATCAAGTGATGAAGTCCGTCACTTGAATTAGAATGATATGGGAGGAACTTCTGGCATTCTGTGACTCAAAGCCTATCTGTGGTCCCATGCCCTGTTCCTCCCCTCATACACTTCATCCCTTATAGGAAAGAGGCTGGTACAGAAGTATATCTCGACTAACTTGGAAAATGGCCCACCTGACATGCCCTGCTTGGAAATCTGCCGGTCATAGATCTTCTTTTCAAGAGTATAATCAGCCACAAGTCGATAGATGTGACAGGGCTTTTTCTGGCCATAACGGTATACCCGACATACTGCCTGGGCATCATGGCAAGGGTTCCAGGAAGCATCGAATACCACCACTCGATTGGCACCAATCAGATTCACACCCAAGCATCCGGCCCTTGAAAACATAAGCCAACAGCCATGCAATCCTTAGGTTTTGTTTTTTTTGTTTTTTGTGTGTTTTTTGTTGTTTTTTTGAGACAGGTTTTCTCTATATAGCCCTGGCTGTCCTGGAATTCACTTTGTAGACCAGGCTGGCCTCAAACTCAGAAATCCACCTGCCTCTGCCTCCCGAGTGCTGGGATTAAAGGCGTGTGCCACCACGTCCGGCTGCATCCCTTAGTCTTAAGGATGGTTTTCTCAGAAGCTTTGCCTTCTGTGACTCCTACCCCAGTACCACTCCTTGTCTTAAGCACAATAAACTCAAGAATTTTCATGTCCTGATAAATACTGTTTGCTCCCCAAGCATTGAGAAGTGTGTACCCTGATGTCCAATTCAACAGTATCTATAATTCTTCATCTCTGTAAAGGGTAAAGCCCTACAAAAGGTAATGTCTGTAATACTGGGCTGGGAAGATGGCTCAGGGGTTAAGAGCACTGGCTATTCTTCCAGAGTTCAATTCCCATCAACCACATGGTGGCTCATGACTGTCTGTAATATCCAATGCCCTCCTCTGGTGTGCCACAACACTGAACTCACATATATAAAATAGAAAGAAAGAAAGAAAGAAAGAAAGAAAGAAAGAAAGAAAGAAAGAAAGAAAGAAAGAAAGAAAGAAAGAAAGAAAGGAAGGAAGGAAGGGAAAGTCATGGTTTAAAAAGAAAGGGGGGGGGGCTGGAGAAATGGTTCAGCAGTTAAGAGCACTGACTGCTCTTCCAGAGGTCCTAAGTCTAAGTGCAAATCCCAGCAACCACATGGTGGCTCACACCCATCTGTAATGGGATCTGACGCCCTCTTCTGGTGTGTCTGAAGACAGCTACAGTGTACTCATATACATAAAATAAATAAGTCTTAAAAAAATGTCTATAATAAACTCTGTGCAGTATTTTTACTTTAACATCTAGGAGGGATGAAAGACTCATATATACTAGGAGTGGTAGCACAAGCCTACAGTCCCAATACATGGGTGGAAGGGTCAGGAAGATCAGGAGGAGCTACATCAGAACCTATTTGAAACAGAGGAAAAAAACAACCCCTACGCTGTTGAACACTGTCTTGGTAGAAAGCTACGGATCCTTCAAGGTACTTGTCACAAGACAGAAAACATCAACCTTTTATAGTTACACTACACTTTAAATTTATTTTTTGTTTTGGTTTGTTGTTTTGTTTTATTTATTTTTTTTTTTTTTGAGGCAGGACTCACTGACAGAACTCAGGTGGGCCTTAAACTCAAAATCCTTCTGCTTCCTGATTGCTAAAACTGGGCACTTTCTTTTTAAAGCATTCTTATTTATATCAATCACATTATCTAATGTGATAAAGCACTCCATGCCATAGAGAACTCCTGAGAGAATATCTAATTATGACAATTATTAATGAAGGCCTCAAAGAACTTTATAACAATGTGGTGACTACCTTCATAACAACTTCTCCTGGGGTTTCCTTTCTGACCTCAAAAAACAAATTACAAAGCTGAGCAGATCTCATCTCAGATTTAGATAAGCCTTTGTGGTACCTGCCCAGATGGCAAATTGCATGAACTCACCTTGTAGAGAGAAGGAACAGCCAGGTGGTGAGGTTGTTGGGATCATTGAACTGATTAATGAGCCGCTCCCTCTCAAAGGCAGGGGTGCTACCATCTAGCCCTGGGAAGAAAAAAAAGTGAATAGATGAGGGCAAAGAAACTCAGCAAAGTCACTGGGCAAATGTTCAGGGTTTAAATTTTTTTTTTTAAATTTTTAATTGCATGTATGTTTGTGTGTCTGTGTGTGGGTATATGCATGTGAGCATAGGTGCCTGCAGAGGTCCCAGATATCAGATTCCCTCAGAGCTGGAGCTATAGGTGTCTGTCTGTGACCTGCTTAACATGGATAGGATCTGAATTTCTGATCCTCTCCAAGAGCAGCATGAGCTCTTAGCACCACTGGGCCATCTTTCCAACAAATACCATGGATCTATGGTCTATGTCCTAGGCATCAACACTGTGAAACTACGTGTTTACTCCTCACGCATTGAGAAGTGTGTACCCTGATGACCAATTCAACAGTATCTATAGTTGAGAGTGATTCTCACAAGTAACACAATACTAAAAAATACAGCCTGGCAATGGTGGGGCACATCTTCAATCCCAGCACTCGGGAGGCAGAGGCAGTTGGATCTCTGAGTTTAAGGCCAGCCTGGTCTATACAGAGGAACCCCATCTTCAATGTTTTCCCCTCTAGTGAATTCAGGCTAATGTCCAGACCTAAGAGTGCATTTGACTCACCTACGGAACTCAGAAAATGGTGACTCAGGCTGCCACTCAGCTTTATGGGACTCCTAGTGCGTGCAAAAACACTAAGGATTTTGCATTTCAATGTGACAACATTCTACCAGTCTTCTTCCTTAAGAGAGTTTTTTGTTTGTTTGTTTTCTTTTCAAACAGTGTTACTATATAGTCCAGGCTAGATTCCACCTCACAACCATCTTACCTTGGCCTCTAAATGCTTTATAAGTATGTGCCACCAGACCCAACAAGACACGCACTTGCTATAAGGCAACATAAAACAAAAACTCAACCAACCAACCAACCAAACAAACAAACAAACAAAAGTCCAGAAGGGTCAGGTGTGGTGACGCACAGCTCTAATCCCAGCACTGTGGAGGCAGAGGCAGAATGATCCCTAACAAGAGTTCAAGGCTAACCTACTCTACACTATTAGTTCCAGGCCACCCACGGCTGCATAGTGAAAGCCTGTCTCAAAACAAAACAAACAAAAAGACTTGAAGCAGTGTCATCCATTGAGAACAAAAAGACAAAACTTGAAAAGTGGAAGACACGACCATTAATACTGTTAGAGGAGGCCCAGGTTAGTTGCCCGGTGTCAGTGTTCTCAGTGAGGACCCCAGTCTACTTCCCCACTGAGTATGCAGTAGTGACACACAGCTCACTGCTGTCCCATTGGACACTCCTAGAGAAAACACAAGCTCTGAGCCTTCATTTCTGTGCACCATTTCTGTAGGCCAATGACTCTCAAAGGGTAATTACTCCACCCTCACACCTCCAGGGGACAATCTTACAATGACTAGAGCATTTTTAGTTCTCAAAGTTGAAGATGCTACTGACATCAAGTTGGGGGTAAAAAAACAACAACAAATATTACTGAATATTATACAATAGACGTATATAGCCAAAGTCTGGCCCAAATGTTACCATGGTATTTCTGAAATTTTATTATTACCACTTACTTAAGGAATCTGTTTAGATACCTTTCTCAATCAACATCATGTCTTCCATGGATTTAAATATTACAGATATAATATATACATGGTTATGTATACCTATAAATTATACATCTGAAAAAAGGATCCCCCCATCACACTCACAAACTTTCATCCTTGGGTATTTAGCTCCCCCATAGAGAAAGTATGACCTAGGTATATACTCACTCTGACCCCGATGGTCATTAGGCCACAGTGGTCCTAAACTTTCAAATTCATCCCCTCCCGCTTTGAGCCACACACGGTCACACACGTCTGGACCCCAGCACTTGAGCTGTCTCTGTAGCCCTAGCAGTGTTTTTTTCTTAAAGACTGCTTCTTGGTGTCTCCCAATTTCTTGGCTGATCACATATTTCTATACACTTAAAGAAGAATAGAGTTGGAGAAGAGAGAAAGAAAGGAAGTCCTTAAATAGATATTGCCAAGACTCCAGAAAGAAAGCAACAATAAACTCACGGAAGTAGCTGACATTTCGAATCCACTTCTGTGTTCCTTGCCCCTCGGCACCAGGCAGACAAGGCATGTCTCGTTTCCCTAGGAACTCCTCGATGAGAGCCAAGGTAGAAAGGCTCTGGCTGAAATGGAAAAAGTAATTCAGATGGTTCCAAACCCTAAGGAACTTTGTTCTTACACTCCTGTGCAACCTTGTAAGTGGAGTTCCCACAACCTACTCCCTATGAGGTAGAACTCCACTAACCACAGCCAAAATATTCTCCCTAACCCATAGATTTATGAGCACCGACCCATAAAAACAAAACAAAACAGAAAGCAGCCTAATAAACAAACAAACAACTATTTCTCTAATTCTTTAATTTCTCAATTGAAAATTCTGGGGTTTAACTCAGTGCTCAGCAGTAGGCAGCAGTGTAATCTACATAGAGACACAAATGAGTCTGTGAGCCACAGTCAATCTCAAGTATCTCAAGTATTTTCCTATGGAGACAGACCCACTTGACTGTTTTCAAAACATTTAGAGAGCTGGGTTAATGAAAAGCATTATGAAGGATTGACTCAGCGGTTAAGAGCACTGACTGCTCTTTCAAATGTCCTGAGTTCAATTCCTAGCAACCACACCGTGGCTCACAACCATCTGTAATGGGATCTGATGCTCAGCTCTTCTGGTGTGTCTGAAGACAGAAACAATGTACAAGAGAGGGGGGAGAGATTATGAAAATCAGGAGGCAAGCTTGAATCACTACTGACTGTCACATGTGGAAGCCCTCCCTGATGCCCCCCAAACCAGGGTCCTTGGAGTATACTGTGGCCAAAAGCAATCTACTTTATGCCTGTTTCCTTGCATACAGTCAGATCTTAATGAGACACAAAGCCCCAGCCAGATTGACCCTGGCAAAAATACCACATCACTAACATGGCCTTATATGTAAAACCTAATTTTAAAAAGGGCAAAGTGGGAGATCAACAAACATGCTCTATAAAGGGCAAAACAGAAAACACTTTAGGTTTAGGTTTAGGCCCACATATAGGTCCTTTTGTTTGTCTGCTTTATGTTTGGTTTTATTTTGTTTTTTTGAGACAGGGTTTCTCTACATAGTCCTGGTTGTGCTAGAACTCTCTATGTAGACCAAGCTTTCCTATAACTGACAGAGATCCACCTGCCTATGTTTCCCAAGTGTGGGGATTAAAGGCCACCACAGCCAGCTGACTACAAATACTCTTTATTCTTTGTATTTCTTTTTACAAGACTAAAAGTCTTAAAAAATAAGAAAACTTTTTTTTTTTTTTTTTTTTTTTTTTTTTTTTTGTTTTTTGTGATTTCTCTGTGACAGGGTTTCACTTTGTAGACCAAGCTGGCCTCGAACTCAGAAATCCGCCTGCCTCTGCCTCCCGAGTGCTGGGATTAAAGGCGTGTGCCACCACGCCCGACAAGAAAACATTTTTAAAAATGTTCTTATTTTTTAAAAAATAAGTGTACCTAGCTGGACTTGGTAATCTAACCTTTGTGGAAGGCTGAAGCAAGAGGAGTACAAATTCAAGGCCAGTGTGGCTTCAGACAACTTAATGAGACTCTGTCTCAGACTTTTTTTTTTTTTTTTTTAAGATTTATTTATTTATTATATGTAAGTACACTGACGCTGTCTTCAGACACTCCAGAAGAGGGAGTCAGATCTTGTTATGGATGGTTGTGAGCCACCATGTGGTTGCTGGGATTTGAACTCTGGACCTTCAGAAGAGCAGTCGGGTGCTCTTATCCACTGAGCCATCTCACCAGCCATTGTCTCAGACTTTTAAATGCAGGTAGAAGAGTCAGGCATTCAAACCAGCCTGGCTACTGAAACCCTGTCTCAAAAACCTAAAGAGGGCTGACAAGACACCTAGCACATAAAGATATTTTCTGCCAAGCCTAGTGTACTTGCTTACTTTGAATGAAGTTCCAGTTTAACTCCTACCACCACAAATTTAAAGTAAGATAAAATAAAAAAATAAATATAAATAAACAAAGTAAATACATAGATAAATGCTAAATTAAAAAAAAAAGAAAGAAAGAAAGAAAAGGCTAGCCAGGTTTGGTCTGGGCCACAGTCTGAAGGACTAAATAGAATATTTAGAATATGTTTTCCAATGTCAACACGTAATTTTAAATCTTTTCTGTGGGTAAGAGAAAGAACCTGGGCTAGGTGGTGGAGTGTAAGAAAACCCTAACTACAAGTGCTTGGTTACAGCACACTGGAAAAGGCAAAGGGCACGATCATGCTCAATGGTCTCACTCTGCAGCTACTGCACTCGCCTTTCCTACAGATAGCAAGCATCTTCTCACCTAAATACAAGAATCTTGTCCCCGAGCTTCACGCTTTCTTCAATCAGGTGGAAAAGCAGTACCATCTTGGGAGAGTTCTCCAGGACTCCAGTCTGATAATTAGTCAGAAGATCCTTGGCCTGCAAAAGAGAAGCAAGGAAGATTGGGACAGACCCAAGGCTGAATGGGTAGAAATAAAGTTCTCTCCTTGTACTGGCTAGTTTTGTGTCAACTTGACACAGCTGGAGTTATCACAGAGAAAGGAGCTTTAGTTGGGGAAATGCTCCCATGAGATCCAGCTGTGGGGCATTTTCTCAATTAGTGATCAAGGGGGAGAGGCCCCTTGTGGGTGGGTGGGACCATCTCTGGGCTGGTAGTCTTGG
>NC_034599.1:99883295-99890659 GCF_900095145.1 Mus pahari
GGAAGAGCAGTCGGGTGCTCTTACCCACTGAGCCATCTCACCAGCCCCCCCAACTTGCTTCTTGGTCATGATGTTTGTGCAGGAATAGAAACCCTGACTAAGACACTCCTCTAAGGCAGTGGCCTGGTAACTACCTTTAGCATTCTTTGCATAGGCGACTCAGGGCAGTGAGTTTGTAAACTATCCTCTCCCCAGACTGCTCATCAGCATCCCTCCTCAGAAGCAGCTATTGCTACTGAAGGCTCTGATTGACTCACCCATTCATATGTAACAATGTTATTGCCCCGTTCCTGGAAAGGGTTAAAGCCAACTCCCTGTAGGAACTTGCTGTTGGTTGCTTCTCCCATTGAGGAAGGCAAGGCACTATCTTCTCCCTTGACTTTTGTGCCCTGTGGTGGGCAGCGGGCACTGGTTCCCGCTGAGCCAAGTTCCTCCACATCTAGGTCTTGCTCATTGGCTAGGTTTTCCTTCTGAAGGGCTTCATACAGCACATCAGGATGGTTCCAGATCTACAGTTAAACAAAAGAAAGGTGAAGAGCAGAGAACATTCCAAGGGTGTCCCAATATGGTGACATGCTCAAACACTTGCTACAGCTCGCACTGCATACCCACAATTAATATACCCCAAATATACCTTTCCTAGTCTAAAAGCTTGTATTTCACTGCTAGCTTAGATGACCATGACACATGAACAGGAAGTGCCACTGTGTTCACAAAAGGGTTGTGTCACTAGCAATTCATTCTTAACTCAAACAGGGAAAGAATGCTTTGTTTTCATTGTGTGGCTACATTTAGCTACTATACAAAACAAAATGAATCCCTCCCTATGAAAGAAAGATTTCTGATTGATACATAACCAATCGGGTGTAATTTGAGCAACAACTCCTAGGAAAAGTTGAGATTCCTGACAGAGGAGAAAGAAGGAAGGACCACATAACCCAGACACTATCCAAAGAGCACTTCTGCTTTTGTTTCTTGGCTCTGGTCAGGGCAGTGGCTACAAAAGCAGTATTCTGAAAGCCATGTGTCATGGTACTTAGAAGGTTGAGGCAAGAGGACTGCCAAGAGTTTAAGGCCAGTCAAGAGAATGTGGTAGAACAATGTTTTGGAAGACAAAAGAGATATTTTGAAATCCCATCAATTGCCAGGTGTGGTGGCACATACCAGTGATCCCCACATTCAGGAGGCTGAGGCAGGAGGATTTGAGTTCTGAGACAGCCTAGACTATATAATATATAATATATAATATATAATATATAATATATAAATATATAATATATAAATGAATAGATAGGTGGATGAATGAATAAATGAATGAATGAGTGAGTGACTGAAGAAATCCCACCTGATCTCAGAGATATATCTTCAGCCAACTTATTGTGAATTGGGAACAATATCTAACAGATGTTCCAAAAATATATCCAGAAACACTAAGTCAAAAAAATAGGATCAACAGCAGGAATGAGAAAGACCTCAACCTATTAAACAAAGACCAAACAAAAGGTACTTTGTATAACTTTTTTTGTTTTCTACTTTTTGGAGGCGGTGGCTCCCATGGAGCTCAAGCTGTCCCAGATCACTATCCCTATCTCGGCTCCTGAATGGTAATTAAATCACAGGCATATGCCAAGAGGTCCGCCCTCAGTCATACAGCAGTAAAAACTCTCTATCCTACAATGGTCCTCTATCACCCTTCTTTTCCAAGACAAAAAAAAAAACATTAAGAAAGGATAGTTTCTGGGGTTCAGCACAAAAAAGAAGCACTGAGCATATTACAGAAGTAGTGCCCCAAGAAGTTTTGTGGTATACAATCAGCAGTGTTGTGAATGAGGGCAGCCTATTAGACTCTAGTCTTCCTTCACCCAGAATTCCCACGAGGATCCTGCCCTAGGACTTCTGTGCACCCTTACTTTCCATCCGTTCCCTGCGGGCCCCACTTACCTTGCAGCATACACAGAAAGCCTTCAGAGGATTCAGCCCTAACCAGCCACTGGTACCACAATCCCGGAAACGATCCATGAATTGTGTGTACAAATCTCGCTGGATCTGAGAAAGCCGCACCAGGATCACATTCTCTTCTTTGGCAGGGAGGTGAATCTTCAACACAGTGTGGCCTCTCCTACAGAGGCAAAGAGATCAAAAGTGGCCTATAGGAAGCACCCAAGAACTGTGGCTGGGATCAGTTGAGGATATAAACAAGGCTTTACACTCTTGCCACACCATTTTCTGGAAATCTCTTGACATGCAATGCATCCTTATGTTGGAGCAGAATGGTACAGACAGAGTGACACTGTCCCGAGTCACAGCTAACGGGGTAATAACTCCAAAGGGAAGGCCAAAGGAACTAACTCTAGGTTCTTGCCCAAATTCAGGGATACCTCTCTGAGATTTTTTTTCCACATTTGTCACTGTACCAGGAAGAAATGAAGAGCTGCTTTAGGTCAGCCTACACCACATAAACTGAGATGCTACAACTGGTAAAGCAATATTCTAGAATCATATTTATTCTTTTATCAGATTCAGCAGAATGCTGGCTCATTCCTTTTTAAAAAACAAGTTAAAACAGGTATTTTCAACAACTTTAGATGACTCTAGCTTGAGCTCACTGCCTCAGCCTCTTGGGTGCTAGGAGACACAGTCCATCACATTCAACAAAACAACTTGTGAGTGAAGAGCTTATGGGACAAACTAGAGTGCTAGTCACTCAGTTTTATTGCTGCTTCATGAGGAAGGGTCCTCTAGTGGTGGTATTTTCCCTTCATAAGAGCTTTGGCATGCCCACTACCCATAGAAGGATTCAGAAAACAAGGCCTTACCTCTGCACAAAGCCCTCCAGGAGGCTGTGCAAAACATGGCTCCGGTAGCGCATGAGGCGGACATCCTGAGGTGTGCTGTCAATGCACTGCCCGTTTAGGATAGGGCGTTCAAACATGTTGCTAAACTCCTGACGAGTACCAAGGAAATCTGGGCGCACAAAGTCCACCATGCACCAGTACTCAATGAGGTTGTTCTGTAGAGGGTAGCCAGTCAGCACTACCCGCCGACGAGAACGGATGTTCTTCAGAGCCTGTGAGGTGCTGGCTTGGCAATTTTTGATGCGGTGTCCCTCGTCACAGATCACCACATCAGGACCAGGGCGGCATAAGGCCTTCTCAAACTCTAAGGAGGGAAGAGGATCCGGAGTCAGAGGGTGAGAGGGCCTGCTCTTAGTCAATAATATGAGAAGTAGGGGAGAGCCCTGGAAGAGACAGAAGAAATGAAGGAAGCAGGGAAGCAAGAGTCAGCCCCCATTGACAAAAGGGAAGCAGCCAGATAAGCTCCTACAAGTCCTGTGTGAGGCTAACCTAGCCACTGACTCTTTCATTAATATCTTCTTATCCTCACTCCTTAACTTTACTTATTCACTTTAAAATTTCCTTTTTCAAGCTAACATAAAAATTACTTGCAATCCTAGGATTTAAATCAATTGGAGGACAGGGACTGTGGGTGGGGGATCCTGCATGGATTCTGAGTGTACGATTAAAAATATGTCTGGATAAAACCCATAGGAATAACTTAGACACCACAGTGGGCTCTTTCTTGTTATCCACCATTTTGGGTCCTTCTGAAGGCTGGCTGATAGGGGCTGGTTAAGGACAAGGTCTCACAGTCACTCTCCAGTCACTGTAAATGACACGTTCACCCTGCCACAGATGCAAACCCAGGATAGACATACCACAGAATGAAGACTTATAAAATGAATGGTTTCTAAATCCTTAAAAACTTTCAATAAACAAAAGCTCTTTAATAAATAGAATGGGGGGCTGGTGAGATGGCTCAGTGGGTAAAAGCACCCGACTGCTCTTCCAAGGGTGCAGAGTTCAAATCCCAGCAACCACATGGTGGCTCACAACCATCCTTAACAAGATCTGACTCCCTCTTCTGGGGTGTCTGAAGACAGCTACAGTGTACTTACATATAATAAATAAATAAATCTTTAAAAATAAAATAAAATAAAAAATAGAATGGGCACTCAGGAGGCAGAGGCAGGCGGATTTCTGAGTTCAAGGCCAGCCTGGAGGCCAGGACAGCCAGAGCTAGACAGAGAAACCCTGGCTCAAAAAAACAAAAAAAAACAAACAAACAAAAAAAAAGGGTACCCATAGGTCAGTACATCTCTCATTTCTCATCAGAGACCTTTAGGGCAATTAACACAGAGACCCACAATGGGTCAAACATGCAGAGTAAAGAACTGTAGTGTGTTCAGCCATAAATCACATAAATCAGTCAATCTCTCTCTCTCTCTCTCTCTCTCTCTCTCTCTCTCTCTCTCTCTCTTGCACATACACACATCACACATCACACATCACACACACACACACACACACACCCCACACACCACACACAGAATACACACAGGTATCTTTGTGGAAGAAGGGGTAGAAAGATTGTTAAGAGGCAGAGATGATAAATAACTTTAAGAAATCTGTTTTCAGCCGGGCATGGTGGCGCACACCTTTAATCCTAGCACTTGGGAGGCAGAGACAGGTGGATTTCTGAGTTCGAGGCCAGCCTGGTCTACAGAGTGAGTTCCAGGATAGCCAGGGCTATACAGAGAAACCCTGTCTCGAAAAACCAAAAAGAAAAAGAAAAAGAAAAAGAAAAAGAAAAAGAAAAAGAAAAAGAAAAAGAAAAAGAAAAAGAAAGAAATCTGTTTTCTGGACACAAGAGACTAGCAAGGATAGGGACTCACAGTTAATGAGATAGTGTGCAAAAAAACCCAGGCAAGCTCAAGCCAGGGGAACTCTCGGCATGGAGGAGGAGAGGTGGGCAGGATTCCCCACATTAGCTAAGCTGCTACTGGTACTTGGGAGCTCCTGGAAGAGGGCCAGTCAGTTTTCTTTAATGATATCACCTCTGCAGGGTCCACCACATGCACTCCCAAGAATAACATAAACTGAATTTTAGTTGCAGGGACAAGGGTAAGAGTAGAGCGGACGGGTGTGTGGGGGTGAAGGGTGGGGGTTGATGACTAAAATACATTGTATGAAATTCTCAAAGAATCATCAACATGTGTGTGTGTGTGTTGATTTTACTAATTATTCATTTTATTTATATTTGAGTGTTTGTATGTATGTATGTCTGTTTGTACACCATGTGCATACTTAGTGACTGTAGGGGTCAGAAGAAGGCAATGGATTTCCTGGAACTTGAGTTATAGACCATCATGTAGGTGCTGGGAAAAACTGCGTCCTCCAGAAGAGCAACAGTGCTCTTAACTGCTGAGCCATCTCTAGAGGCCTAAATAGTGTTTTAGTTTGTTTGTTTAAAGATAGAATAAAACTAAGCCAGGTGGTGGTGGCACAGGCCTTTAATCCCAGCACTGGGGAGGCAGAGGCAGGCGGATTTCTGAGTTCGAGGCTAGCCTGTTCTACAGAGTGAGTTCCAAGACAGCCAGGGCTATACAGAGAAACCCTGTCTCGAAAAAAAAAAAAAAAAACTAATAAAAAAAAAAAGACAGAATAAAACTATGAATGGTCAACTGAGATTACTCCTTCTTATAAATTCACAAATATCACTACTCTTATGTCTTAATATTAGCTTTGGAGGATTTTTGTTTGTTTGTTTGTTTTGTTTTGAGACAGGGTCTCACTGTGCAGCCCTGGATGGCCTGGAACTTACTATATAGAAAAAAAAAAAAAAAAGATGGCCTCAAACTCACAGAGATCTGCCTGCCTCTGCCTCCCCAGTGCTGGGATTTAAATATGTACACCACCATGCCGGGCCCTTGTAAGAAAACAACTTATGTTTTCTTAATACTTTTTCACAATATCTCTAAGAACTGGTAATGGCAGCAGTTACGACACAAAGCCAGGGAGTGTCCTTTGAGTCTAGGTGTGGCTTCCAGAAATTGCAGTCCTTTCTGAAAGGCACTGAAGGTTATTCCACCCAGATAGCTGGTTTATGTTAACAATTCATTTCAAACCTAACTGGTACTGGTGGCCTCTTCTGCCCTGCCATCTCCAGGAGCATCCCCAGGATAAGCCAACCACCCTGACACCCCCAGGATGAGTCACCCACCTCTCCGGAACTCCTGCTGCCGGTCTTCTTCATCCAGATCAATGATGACGGGGTGAGAGCGTTTCTTGGTTTTCTTCGGCCTACTTGTGGCTAAGGACTTCTTCAGCGTGAGTAGTCTGTACATCTCATACCCCATCAGCAGCACCCCACCCTCTGAAACCCAATCAGCCGTCACTTTAGCACGGGATGCCACCGTCCTGCAGAAGGGAGAACTGTGTGAGTTATACGCTGTTCTATAAAGTTGGTTTTTCTTTTTTAAAAAAGGAAAACAGAAAGAAAATATTGTTGTTTCAGCTGCTAATCAGTAAGATTTTTTTTTTTAATCAAAGCTGCATTGATTTATATCTGGAATGCTTTATTGGCAAAGATTTCATTTGGCAGCAAGTACAAGGTAAATTAGCTAACCAAGAACTTTTCTAGTATCCCAGAAATACTACTTTATACTGGACTGAATCATTGATGAAGGCTAACCAACGAGAATCAGTAATTCTATGGAAGAGGGCAAAAGGCAATGCTAAGGCCTTGCACATATACGTACAAAACACCATTCCAGGTAATTCCCATGGTAAACACAAGCCATGGCAAGAAAGGCAACACTCCACCTTTCCTCTGACCAGGATTCAGTGATAAACAAAGGAGAACAGAAAAGTACAAGGGCAAAGGCAATGGAGAAGCACAGCCCCTTGGCGGTGCCTCTGCTCACACCTGAGCACTAAAACCTGACAGAGCAGGGCAGGGAGCAGCCACCCAGCCGCCTGCCCGGTCACTCAGAGTCTCCTGTCTGTGATGGGTTCACTGTGTCAGGTTGATACGGGGAGGCTTTATTCCTTACTCAGTGGTACAGATGTAGGCCAGATTAGACAATATTAAAAGCAATATGCACCGGAAATGTGTCTATGTTGTAGACATTTTATGACAGAAAAGCATCCTAGAACAGAACTAAGAAACTTCACTCTTCCCGGGCTGTTCTGAACAACTGTGTGTGCTGGGGATGAGGGGTGAGCAAGAACAGAGACAGAAACATCAAGAAATCAAATCTGGGAAGACAGAGACACATACTTCAATAATCCCAGAGAAGTCTAAAATGAATATGACAGAGGACAGGTAGCCACCTACTTGTGTTCATCATTCAGGATATGAACTTTAAAGAACCGAGGCTGCACTTCTTCAGGCTTGCTGTCAGCTGGGAGGGATTCAGGAGCCGGGAGCCACATGTTGAACTCTGCCAACCAATTCTGAAGAGTGTTCACCTATGACAAGCCCAAAAGAAGTGGTTCTTTCTTTTTCTTTCTTTCTTTCTTTCT
>NC_034599.1:99891173-99901076 GCF_900095145.1 Mus pahari
CTCTCCCTCTCCCTCTCCCTCTCCCTCTGTAGAACTCAACAAGTTTTAGGTACCCAGAGATGTTCAGAGGGTGAATTAAGAGCTCTTACCGGCACAATGGCAAGGACTGTTTTGGCTGGCGTATGGCGGAAAAGGACATCAATGAAGGAGATCACTTGCAGAGTTTTCCCCAGACCCATGCTATGGGCCAGGATACAGCCAAAGCCACTACTGGTCTTAAACCTCTCTAAGGACTCCACTAGGTTATCATATAGGAACCGGATCCCACCAATCTGACAAGAAGCAAACCACACAAATGTCAGGAACACTACCAGAGATCAGGGGTGCGCAGTTTGACTCACTTGGGAATGGTCAGTAAACAAGCATGTATTTATGTCAGATGTTGGTATGACCCTGACTGGTCTACAGAATTTTGTCACTCCAGCTAGTGACAGTCATCTTGGTGATACACAAAATAGTACTGACCTTATATAAAGTCCTATAGGAGTTAAAGAGTCTTCAGTATCAGACTCCTGACAAGGTCTTTCAGTCAGCCTGGCTGCTCTGTGCTTGTGTTATAGGTAACCCAATAGTTCTTGCTGTGGGAAGTTCTGAAACTGAGTCAATCTCTGACTGTGTGGGTGTTCACTCACTGGTCCTAGTTCCAAGAACTGGATCAATACAAACTATTATATTCTCAATTTTCAGAAATTCCCTAAAGTCTGACTTTCTTTTGAATCTATGTCTCTCAAGATTTTCCTTATTGATTCATCAGAACCAAGATGTGATAAATGACATTTTTAGTATTTATTTCAGTGTGTGCTTGCGTATGTGTGTGTGCCTGAGGACATGTATGTATGTGCACCATGTGCATACAGGACCCTTTGGATGCCTTGGAACTGGAGTTACAGACCACTATGCCAGTGCTGGGACCCAAACCTGAGCCACTGCAAGAGCAGTATGTGCTCTTAACAGCCGGGCCTCCCCCAGTCCCTACAATGATTTCTACTAGACAGGGCTAGCCTGAGGCTTATCTTGTTCCTCTCCCCACTGTGTTCATATTCAAAGGACTCTTCAAACATCAACTGGATCAGGATTTTCCAACAGCTGCTTTTGGGATCCAACAAGTACTTTACAGGCTAGAATACTAATAACCAGAAGCAGGCAATGTCTGCAGCAAGGAAAAGGCAACGAGAGGAGGAAGGAGATGGCTGTACCTGATGAGGTTTCACAGCCCGTGCCAACTGGGGGGCCAGGAAGACATTCTCCTCCTCTGGAGGGTGATTCAGGTTGACAAGGACCCGCCCGAGAGCATCATGCTGGTTTAAGGCGTCATTCACATGGGTGCCGCCCTTCTCCTCTTCCTCGTCCTCCTCACTGACAGACTCACTGCTGTCCACAATGTGCAGAGTATCCTCCTCTCCAGAGCTCAGTTCAATCACCTCTGAGTCAGGGAAAAACATCAAAGGAGCAGAGTACTGCGGTTTGTCAGAGCCAGAGACAGGGAGTTAGCTAAAACTTGTCACCACTTCAAAAGAAATGTTTCTAAAGTGTTTCTTTCAGAGACAAGGCAAGCTAAGTTAACACAGGGATACATGCTAGAGGTAGACTCCAAACCAAATGAACAAGGACTAGAGTTTTCAAAAGTATTTCCAAGTCAGGTATGGTGGTGTGATAAGTCCCACACTTGGGCAGCTGAGAAGCAAGGGGGTTACTGTGAACTCCAGGCTAGACTACAGGGTAAGACCTCAACACCTCCACCACTAGCAATTAAAATGGGAGGGAGGGAGGGAGGGACTAAATGTAAAGAGAGTAAGGACCAGGAGGAAGTGGATGGAGGCCCCTCTGGCCTGACCTTACCGTCTCGACTACTTTTTTCATCCTCACTGCCACTGCTACTGTCCAAACAAATGACTTCCTGGGCTAAGACACGAGGAGGGAGTTGGGGACCATCACTAGCTCGTAAGACAATTTCCTCTGGAAAAAGAAAGATGGACATGAAGGCATTTAGGGCCAGTGAGGTGGTTTAGTGGGTAAAAGTGCTCGAGGCCAAGCCTGGAGACCTGAGTGTTAATCATCAGGACCCACATGAAGAGAGCCAATTTCTCCAAGTTGTTCTCTGACCTCTACACATGATTCACAAATGTGCCTCTACACAACACACACACACACATACACACACACACATACACACCAACTAAAGTTAAATTAAAAGAGCAAATAAAACTCCCCACATTCAGCTCAAACATATTTCCAAGTGCTTCCCACCCACTTCCTCTGCTGCTCTAATGGGGGAATGATCACTGAGAAGAGAAGCAGAGGGAAGCTAAAAAAACCCTCCCAGTCTCACTTCCCAGTTCTCCAGGCATGCTAAGGTCTAAAGCTACAGGAAAACAACAAGCCTCAATAAAATTAACCTGAGTAGTTTCCATCTATTTCCACTTTCTAAATAACAGTGCTTCTGACTCTGAAGGGCTGTCAACAAGCAAAGGGCCTTCAGGGTTCCTGCTAGACTACAACCCAGACCTGTCTGACCACGCTGCAAGCTAAGGGCCTTTTCTCCTGGAACAGGTGGTCATTCCTAACAAAAGGCTGCTTACCAGGCAGGAACTCCAAAGGGACAGTAGGAATGGGGGCTGCATACTCTTTCCTCTGCTGCTCCAGGCGCTTTCTTCTTTCCAATTCTTCCTGCTGTGCTGCTTTGGTAACGGGCTCCAACTGATCCTCCCGGAGTAGCTTTCTAAACATTAAAAAGAGATTTCCCTTCAGTTAACTTAAGATTTGTGCAATGTAGCTGGGTGTGGTTGTGCAAGCCTTTAATCTCAGCACTCAGGAGGCAAAGACAGGCAGATCTGAGTTCCACACCATAGCACTACATAGTGAGTTCCAGGACAGCCAGAGCTATAGAGTGAGACCCTGTCTCAAAAACCAAGCCAATCCAAACAAACAAGATATAAAAATAAACAAAAAACAAACCAAAAAGACTTGGGTAAAGCTCAAAGGTTCTGCAGTACCGCACTTAACTCATTATTTGTTGTCCTCGTGGACGGCCCTACCAATCTGACTCTGCATATTAAAAAGCCGGGCTGTCTTGGTTGGTGAGAACAGCTGCTGTGCACACATGAGACCTGAGTGGAAATTCCCAGCGCCCACCTAAAAAGCTGGCTTGAGCATGTGATGTGAACACAAGATGGGGCAGGGCAGGGCAAAGGCAAGGCTGCTTGGGCTTGCTGGTCAGCAAGTGCCTGGCTTTTCTCCTGTGCTGTTTGAAAAACATCGAGCTCCAGGTTCAGGGAGAGACTGTCTCAAGGGTATAGTGTAGAAAACAAGAGAGGGGCTGGAGAGATGGCTCAGGTTAAGAGCACCGACTGCTCTTCTGAAGGTCCTGAGTTCAAATCCCAGCAACCACATGGTGGCTCACGACCATCCGTAATGAGATCTGACACCCTTTTCTGGTGCATCTGAAGACAACTACAGTGTACTTAAATATAATAATAAATAAACCTTTAAAATACTGAACATCCTTCTCTAACCTCACATCTCCCCTCCCCACACCCTTGCACACAAAAATAAAAACAAAAAGACCAAACGTTAAAATACTGTGGTTTACATGGGGGGGGGGAGAAAGAGAGAGAGAGTGTTGTTTTGCACACATAAGGACCTAAGTTCAAATTCTCACCACCCATGTAAAAGCCAAGAGTGGCTGAACATGTTCTTAACTCTACTATTAGGGGCGACAGGCTGATCCTAAGAGCTTCTGGCCAAAATGAGTGCCCTATTCAATGGAAAAATCCCATCCCACAGCAACCAGGTGGAATGCAATAGGGGAAAACTTTTTGATGACTTACTATGGCCTCCACACATTCTAGTGCATGCACTATGCCATAAACTCACAACACATGGGTATGCACATGTGTGTGTACCCACGGGCCAACCCACACACACAAAGTTAAAGTTGCTAGGCAGACAAATAGGGTAATAGGGATTCTGTCTCATTATTTTCTAAAGTTAAGAGTAATACTTTCAAGTTTCCATCCTATGTTTTGAAAGCTATGGGGCAATGCCAAGCTTGATAGCCCACACTTTAATTCCAGCACTTGACAGACTGCAGTATGAAGATTACCACATGTTCAATGCCAGGGCTACATAGTGAGTTCCAGGCAGCCTCAGCTATTGGGTTAGACCCTATCTCAAACAAACAAATGAAGAACAACAAAGTATAACAAGTGGGGAAATGATGTTATTTATTTTCCCTTATAGATCAAGGTGTTATTTGGCAGAGAGAAGGGTTGTTGAGAATTTGGAAAGTTAAGAAAGTTTTATCTCGTTATCTTTTAGGCCACTCTTGGGTCAGCCTCCACCTATCTGAAATCGAATTCCAAGGAGAGGATGACTCAGTTTTATTGGAAGTTTTCTGTTGTTGCTGATTGTTTATTGATCTGTTTTAAACTTCATGTCCTGAGACATAAAAGAAGAAAAGTCTAAGTCAGGGGACCCTACCATCATCAAGCAGCCACCAAGGCCTCTCAATGGTCAAGTGCTGCTGGCCCCTACACACACACACACACACACACACACACACACACACACACACACACACACCATTCCCTACATTCATTCTGTGCCTTAACAGTGGGTCTGAACTGCCCCTTCACTACTGTGTTTTTGGTTTGGGTTTTTTGGCTTGGTTTGGTTTGGTTTTGTAGTTGTTGCTGTTTTGAGACAGGGTCTCCTTAAGTAATCTAGCTGGTCTGGAACTCATGACTCTCTTGCCTCAGCATCCTGAGTGCCTGATTGCAGGCATGTGTCACCGCATGTGCCATCTGCACTATTAATGATGGTTCAGCAATGGTCACTTTTCTCCACTGGAAAAGACATTCTTGCCCAGATTAATTTTTCTGTTGTAACTACTAGTAACACGCTTTCCAATTCTCCTTACCCAGAACACAGCTCACCGTATATTTCTTCTCATGTGAGAGGGCTTCTGAGCTCGCTTCTTTTTGGGGTCCTCGGATGCTAGGATCTTGCCTTGGTGCCTAAGCTGCTCTGAAGGCTCAGACTGAGATGAGGTAGTTGAAGTGCACCGCGGCGGCCGCTGCCCATCTTCCCCCAACTGGGCATGTTCAGTGCCACACATGCCTTCCAGGGATGTGTCTGAAAAAAAGGGAAGAGAAAGAGGTAGCTTACTAGGGACAGGGGAAGAGGTTGATTTTGATTCCAGACATCCCAAGGCTCATATTACAACTCTGCACCCAAGGTGGTATCTCTCTGAATGTCAGCAGATGTACCTAAAATGAAGACAGCAATGCTCACACTTAGGAGCCATATGAAGACTAGATAGTATGTGGACCTAGACCAGAGAAGGGCGCATAACAAATGACAACATTCACTTAGTGGTGTAATAGGAGTTAGGAGGCCTCTGGCCTCAGAATGCTTGCAGAGTGCTGGCTGTGCTGGTGCCTGCCTTGGGAGTTGGAGACAACTCACACTACTCCTTCAGTGCTTGGTGTAGTAACTTCTTCAACTTGTCAGCCATTTAGTGTGGATTTACAAATGGCAAGCTCTGCCTCAGATGTATCAACAGATAGTTTTAAGAATCCCTTCAAAGAATATTGTGTTCTACAAGAGATGGCTCATACAGCCATCAGCATACGGCTCATACAGACACAAACAGTAATATGTACTGAATATTAAAAAGGGGGCAAGTAACCATGTGGGTGCTAAGAACTAAATCCAGGTTCTCTGTAAGAACAAGTGTTCTTTCCAGCCCCAAAGTAAGTTATTTTCTTCAGAAGACTCTTATGTAGGGGGTTTATTCAGACTGATTTTGAACCTCCTGTTGAAAGTAATGAAACAGAATGGGAACTACTACATAGGAGAGCCATGTCAATCTACCTAGTCATTTTACGCTGAACAGTTTAGTAAGCTGGCTTTATCAAACAAGATTATGTGTCCCTGCATGCTTGGAACAATGCCCTAGGACCCATGACACTGTATTGAAGTAAAGCCTGTACCAGTTCACTTAAATCTTAACAATAAACAGAATTATCTTGAAGGAGGAGTGGAGTCAAAGTAGAACACCAAGTAAGTCTTTTAGCTGCTCTCCCAAGGTTGTTTCTCTTGCAAACAGCCCTGAAGAAAAGCCAGGCAACTGTCTGCCATTAAGAGAACTATTTTTCAGTCAGGTGTAGTGGTGCACACCTTTAATCCCAGGACTCAGGAAACACAGGTAGGCAGACCTCTATGAGTTCAAGACTGACCTGGTCTGCATAGTGAGTTCCAGGACAGCTAGAGCTATATAGTTAGGCAGTATCTCAGAAAAAAAGGAAAAAAGTAAAGAAACCAATTAAAAAAAAAAAACAAAAACAACTTTCCTTTTAGCACCCTTTCCTCTCAAATACAGATGCACATTTTCACAACTGTCCGACTCTCTGCTCTAAATTCTTATCTCCTAAAAGAGAGAGCCATCAATGTGGGTGAGGGGTTGTTTTTGTGCACTGTCTATTTCTTTAGATGCTGAGTACTGAGTACTACTCAGTAGTCCAGAGATCTAGTTGCAGTTCGGATGTTGACATTGTCAACTATCTCCTGTCTTAATGTTATGTGAAAAATGTTTTTCATCACCTCTGATTGCTTAATAAAGAGCTGATCTGCCAATATCTGGGCAAGAGAGAATAAGGAGGGAATTCTGATCCCAGTGAGAGAGTCTCTGGTAGAGACCAGCAAGAGAAGAATTTGCCACGAGAGGGTTAGTCCAGGAGGACACCAATGGAGCAGGAACACTCAGGGCAAAACCAAGATGGCAGGTAACACCATGTGGCTGGGAAGTAGCATATCAGGTTAGAACAGATGAGAACCCTGCCCAGCTATAGTGCAAGGAGCTATTAATAAACACACCAGGTCTCTGTGTCATTATTTTTTTTAAAATAATTTTTAAAATTTATTTATTTATTATATGTAAGTACACCGTAGCTGTCTTCAGACACTCCAGAAGAGGGCGCCAGATCTCGTTATGGATGGTTGTGAGCCACCATGTGGTTGCTGGGATTTGAACTCAGGACCTTCGGAAGAGCAGTCGGGTGCTCTTACCTGCTGAGCCATCTCACCAGCCCCTGTGTCATTATTTTAGAGCAAGAGCAGGCATTGAAAAGCCACAAAGTTTTACACATCAATCCTGACTCCCAATCCCACCATGTCCCATGGTCTCCAAATCTTTTTATGGTTTGTTTCTATTTCACAAGCAAATTTATTGAGTAACTACTTGGAGGACCAGTTGGAAGCAAGGTTAAAGGGTAAACAGCTGCTTATATAGCACATCCCCTAGGAGGGGGATATCCACTGTTAAGTGAGCACCTACTGAGGTGGCTTATTGGGCAGTAGATTAGATGAAAACTGCAGAATGGCCTACTACACTTTAGCTGGGACTGGACAACCTAGTGTTCTTTGCTGGTTCTCTGGCCTGGTTGTACAATAGCTGAGTTGTCTTCTCACTGAACTATACCCCATGACAGGATAATGACCTCTGATGGTCTCCAAATCTTTTTATGTTTTGTTTCTATTTCACAAGCAAATTTATTGAGTAACTACTTGGAGGACCAGTTGGAAGCAAGGTTAAAGGGTAGGCAGACAGGACAGAGTCAGAACAGGGGGCAGCTCTGCAAGGTCAAGTCAAGGGGGCTGAAGCTGATCTGCTGGACAGGGAGAGCTTGGAGCCAACTGTTGTCTCCTTGGTCTGGCTATCATGCTTCCACATAGAATAGGCTGTTCTTGGGAGGAAAAAGCACAGCTGCTAGTCTTCCAGAGTTACAGACAGATTTACTATTAAATATCCATTCCAAACTATAAGGCCTATTACCTAGGGTCTAGCAGGGTTGGGGTGGGGGTGGGGCTGAGTGTAGCAATAAAATCTTTTAAATGCTCAGAAACTGGCCAGTTGTGGTAGGCCTACCTATAATCAAACCAGAAGGTAAGAGTCCTATGTTCTGACATATAACAAATGTAATTAGTATTTGCATAGCTTAAAAGTCAATGGCTATTACTACCCTGGCTAAGATCATAGGTTCAGACCTGGGCACAAATACCCCTGAACTTTCTCTTTGACTTGAATGCCTTGAACTTTCTCTTTCACTCAAGTCAGCTATGAGTAACAATCACGAGTTATATAAACAAAGACCACTTGCATAAGCTCCTTGGAAATGAGTTATAAATACCACCATCACCAAAAATTTAACTGAGAAGCCTTGCATGGGTGGCGAGGGAGAGAGACAGGACACACCACACCACACATTTCATTCAGTAAGTGCAGATACATATACTTCTAGGGATCATCCCTTTTCCCTCTATACTAGAGGGACCAATGACCTCTAAAACTCAGCATTTTCTACTAATGTCCTGTGATAAAATGCATAATAATGATAAATGCATTATATAATGATAAATGCTGGGCCAGGAGTGGTAGCACACACCTGTAATCCCAGTACTTGTAAGACTGAGGCAAAATAACAGAGAGAATGACAACATCCCAGACACAGATACTTCCTCAAGAAACAAATGTACAAATTACGAATACACTACAATCCACGGGCTATATGCACCAAAAATTTTATACCCTAATCTCAACACATTTGAAGTTTACAAATTTGAAAAGGACAAAGAAATTATGTTAAACAAGACCACATGAGTATAATCAGTGAAATCTAGAATATATAAAACTATAGAGCCAGTAAATCCTCTTCTTCTAGAAATAAACTATAAGAAAAAAATATATAAGGGAGGTAAAAAACAATAAATAAAAGAAATGTAAAAGGATACCAACCATATGTGGTCCTTGTGGAAATAAATTAACAATAATAAAAATAATTTTAAAGATAATTGAGGATCATCTCAGTATTTCATAACATAAACAACTACATTTAAAAAGTTTAACTATGTATATGTGTACAAATCTGTATGAAGGGTATGTTACACGCCTGTGGGTGCCTGCTAGGAACAAAACCAAGGTTGTTAAGAGAAGTTCACGACTCCTAAGGCATCTTCCCAGACCCAGGAGCTCCTTTTTTAATTTGAAAGTGAGGCACAGTGGCCCATGCCTGTGATCCCAGCAGCGGAATGCAGAAGCAGGAGGCTTGCACTGGACCAAGTGTGAGGCCAGTCTGGTCCACCTGGCGAATTCCAAGCCAGCCAGAGGTACAGCTCTAATCAAGGGGGAAAAGGGTTTATAATGTTAAGGATGGAAGACCTGAGAACAAATGACAGACTGGCTTGCTGGAATAGAGATGGAAGCAGACAGAGTTCATATAGGGAGTTGGTCTGATGCTGCTAAGTATTCAAATGCTAAATATGGCCTCCAAGATCTTGTTGCTCCTGACCAGATATAAACCTTGCCGACAGCCTAGGCTGGGCAGAAAAGAGGGAGACACAGTGAAGGTTCCTGGGCTTGGGTTCTCAGGCAGGGACTAAGAGACAGAGGAGGAAGGAAGATGAGGTTGCCATGGGGTCAGCGGATCATGAGGGCACAGTCACAAGGGCTGGCCTGATGAGTAGGAGTAGCCCAGGTGGAACATGGCAAGCGATATCTTGGGGATCACCACAGGCAAATAGACAAAATAGCATAGAGGGCTGATAGCTGCCCAGCCCTAGTGCTTTAAGGTTTATTATAAATCTAAAAGTAAAAGCCTCTATGTCTTTTATTTGGGAACTAAATGATCTGAAGTGGGGTAGAACCCCAAATAGATATTTAAAGGCAACAAGAGGGGGTGACAACTCCCAAAATAATAATAATCACAGCAAGTTCATCCTGTCACTGTGCTTACTATCTTTCAAAATTGCATAATTTAAATACTAATTTATCTCTAACTTTTTTTTTTTTGGGGGGGGGGGGTTAAGACAGGGTTTCTCTGTGTAGCCCTGGCTGTCCTGGAACTC
>NC_034599.1:99901090-99902742 GCF_900095145.1 Mus pahari
GCTGGCCTTGAACTCAGAAATCCACCTGCCTCTGCCTCCCGAGTGCTGGGATTAAAGGCGTTCGCCACCATGCCCGGCCTCATCTCTAACTTTTGCAGTGCAGGGAGTTAAGCATACAGTATTGAACAGACTAGATCAGTGCTCTGTTGCTGGGCTATATGTAAGTGCAGCTTTTTAAGTTTTAGGAGAAAATAAATTAAATGAGCACTAAACTCTAAACTACCTATATGCTAATTTCTCCACATTTGCTAGTATATATTTATATATTTCATATACTGTTTAGTGAGTTCTGTTGGCTGCCTCATATATATAAATATTTCTTTTTAAATTTTTACTTTGTGTGCGTGCGAGTGTGTGTGTGTGTTCATGTGCAAGCATGCATGTATGTATGTGTGGAGGTCAGAAAACAACTTGTGGAGTTGGTTCTCTTCTTCCAACACATGAGCACTGGGGTCAGATCTGACTATCCAGCATAGCAGTGAGCACACTTACCCACTGAGCCTTGTAACCCGCCCTGTATCTGCGTGCTTCCTTGACAAAGAGCACACAATTGCTACGTGCAGGGCACATTGTAAGCAAAACCACATAGCACCATTCTCCTGCTGCTGGGCATGTTCTTCCTTCCATTTGCATCTACAGTGGTCTACGTGTCTTTGTATATTTTCCCTTCCTTTATTTTTATTCTACTCTATTACCACTGGAGTAATAAATAGTGCTTTAATGTTCAAGTATCTGCAAATATTTTCAATAGTGAATCAGATAATAAAAATTTTACATTCTACAGGTAATAACATCTCCATCGCATCTCATAAAAAAACACACATAAACAAGTGAGAAAAGTGTTGCAATAATACTTACAAAGTTACAAAGTTAACCAAAAACTTTTTTAAAGGTGCAAGGTTGGAAGATTCCTATTTTTATTTCAAAACTTAGTACAAAGCTGCAATAATCAAACCATGAGGTACTGGCATAAAGCACACATGAAGACTAATGAAATACAAGTTAAAACAAACTCCCATAAGACATGAGATCAAAGTGATTTTTACAAGAGTTTCAAGACCATTCAATGAGGAAATGGCAGTCATTCAATTAATAATGCTGAGAAATACACATGCAGAATAAAAGGCTGAGTATTTAACAAGGCTCATATATTAAGTCATATAGTCAAGTTCAAGCCGGGCAGTGGTTCACACAACTTTAATTCCAGCACTCAGGAGACGGGGCAGGCAGATCTTTTTGAGTTTAAGGCCAGCCTGGTCTACAGAGTGAGTTCCAGAACAGCCAAGGGTATACAGAGAAAGCCTGTCCCAGCCCTGAGAGGGAGGGAGAGAGGGAAGGACAGACGGGGTGGTTCATGCCTGTAACACAGCTCTGAGGAGGCAGAGGTGGATGATCATTGAGTTCAAGGCCAGACAGACCGGACTACAGAGTGACTTCTAGGTTTGCCTGAGCTATAATATAAGGTGAAACTTACCACCACACACAAAAAAAAAAAAAAAAAAAAAAAAAAAACTATTACAAAAATGTAATTATTCTAGCATACACAATATAAGCTAATTAAAAGTTTAATTCTTTTGTATACATATAATTATATCTGTGAAAAATTAAATACATTTGCACATTGAGGTATATATACTTGTTTATTTTTACAT
>NC_034599.1:99902797-99907412 GCF_900095145.1 Mus pahari
AAAAAAAAAAAGAATAAAATGTTGGGCCAAGGAGATGATGACTCGGTGGATAAAGTATGAGGAACCAAGCTCAGATTCCCAATACCCACCTAAAAACCAGACATGGCAGCATGTACCTGCAGAGTCAAGAGATGGGCCCCAGGGACTTACTGGCCAACCAGTTAGCCTAGCTGAGATCTAGGTTCAGTGAGAACAATAAAGAAGTCACTTAAAGTTGACCTCCAGTCTCTACTCATGTGTGGAAATAGTAGTAAATGGTATAAAATGTAGAGTATCTTAAATGGGTTTCAGAGTTAATCAATAAAATTTAATTTTATAATCAATGCTGAGAATACATGTGTACAAACATATAACACAAGGTAGCAGAGACAGGTTTATAGTCAGTTCAGAAGTTGTTGGATATTCTGACTTAATCCCAATCAAATTTTTGCTTTTAGCATTTCCCCCGAGCCAGTCAACATTCCAGTATGGAAGAAGGACGAGCTGTGACTCCTCATCCATAGTTGAAGAGCTATTGACAATTGAAGGTTTCTATGAGGGAGAGTCAGGATTGGGGGTCTGCTGTTGTTTTAATTTATTGTATATAGGCACTCTGCTTGCCTATATGTCTGTGAACAGTGTGCATGCCTGAAGATGCTAGGAGAAGGCATCAGATCCCCTAGAACTAACATTACCAACATCTATGAGCTGCTATATGGGTGAAGGAATTGAACCTAGGTCCTCTAGAAGAACAGCAATGTTCTTAACCACAGAGCAATCTCTCTAGACTGCAGTCATTTTTAAGGGCCATGCTCCTGGTAGATGTGCCCAAACTCTAATGGTTGGCCCCACACCTGAGAGTATACAGCCAAAATAAATTGGACTTGGAGAACCTGGCAATGGTGATGCACATTTTTTTTTTTAAAGATTATTTATTTATTATATGTAAGTACACTGTAACTATCTTCAGACACTCCAGAAGAGGGCGTCAGATCTTGTTACGGATGGTTATGAGCCACCATGTGGTTGCTGGGATTTGAACTCTGGACCTTCGGTAGAGCAGTCAGGTGTTCTTACCCACTGAGCCATCTCACCAGCCCGGTGGTGCACATGTTTAACCCTAGTACTTGAGAGGCAGGCAGGTGGATTTTTCTGTGACCAAACTGGTCTATAGAGCAAGCTCTAGGATAGCCAAGGCTACACAGAGAAACACCATCTCTAGTGCACGCATGTGCGCGCACACTCACACACACACACACACACACACACACACACACACATCAAAAAAAAAATAGACCTGGAAGGTTAAAATTTAAAAAAGACAAAGTTAGGAGAGCATGAGGGAATAGGGTTGGATCTGGGAGCAGTTAGAGGAGGGGATAAGGTGTGAATATGATCAAAATACACTATCCATGTATGACATTTTCAAAGGATTGATAAAAAGTTCCAAAATAATTGTTCCTTTTCTATTTCACTTTAAGTTCCATCACTACTCCTAGCCTTACATGGTGACCTCACCTTTTATAAATTTTATAACAAATTTAAAGATAAAGGATTCATTTTTTTTTTTTTAATCTCATTATGTAACAGGATGACCTTGAATTCCCGATTCTCCTGTCTCTACTGCCTGAATGTTGGGATTACAGGTGTGGACCACCACACATGGCTCAGTAAACCATATTTTTTAATGGTACTACCATCCAAAGATATACTGAATTTGATTAATAAAACATTGCCAAACACATTTAAATAAGAAAGTAAAGTTTATGTCTGTCACTTATCAGAATAAAAACAAAATGGAGTGGTGGAGAAGGAACACATGATGACATGGCCTGCTGCCATTAAGTAACACATGATGACATGGCCTGCTGCCATTAAGTAACACACAATGACATGGCCTGCTGCCATTAAATAACACATGATGCCATGGCCTGCTGCCATGAAGCCTGATGAGTTCAATCCCAGGACTCACACAAAGCAAGAACAGAAGCAACTCCTCCAACTTGTCCTCACAGGTGACTTCTACACAGGTGCATACACTTCCCACATGCACACATCAAGTAAGTAGACATATGCTGCTACAGAGCCCCAGTCAAGTATTGAAACTGCAATTGAAACCATTGAAGCTCACAGGAGCTAGACTGTCCAACACTAGGAGACAGTTTCCCACTAGAGCACAGAAAGCTGCAAGTCCAAGTGAGGGAGCCCAGGAGTCTGCAACTGCAAGACTTGGCTATTCGTGAACACACCAAGCTGGACTTAGAAGACAGGAGCAGCAGAAAAGCAGAAAATCCCTAACATTTAACAGAGCTGGGGGAAGCAGTGGGAATTTGGGAGCTGCAGACCTGCCAGATCTCATTAGCACCTCATTACCAACCTACAACACAGCTGAGGCTCCAGGAAGCTCACCTGTAGGAATAACTCCCCTGGAGTAAGTCCTAGGCTAGTCTCTCCCCAATCCTTTTTTAAAGTTTAAACCCAAAGATTCTCAAACTAAGGTGATCAATCAACAACTGAACTGTTTGTTCAAATTAGAATGAACAATCTTCTGAGAAAAAAACATTAGAACTGCATGAAAAATTTGTACAAAGGACTTTTTGTTATTATTTGAGACTAGGCCCCTCTCTCTCTAGAGAACAGGCTACCCTCAAACTCAAGGTATCCTCCGGCCTTACCTTCCCGAATTCTAGGATTATAGAGTAAGCCACTATATCCAACCAAATTCTTAAAATTCACTAGATATGCAAATAAGCATAAAATAAGATCTATGGTAAAGAAAAAAATGCAGTGTACCTGTAGGCCCAGCTACACAGTAGGCTGAGATAGGAAAATCATTTCAGCAGGGAAATTCAAAACTATCTTTGAATATAATGAGATGTTATCAGCGGTTAAGAGCACCAACTGCTCTTCCAAAGGTCCTGAGTTCAAATCCCAACAACCACATGGTGGCTCACAACCATCCGTAACAAGATCTGATGCCTTCTTCTGGTGTGTCTGAAGACAGCTACAGTATACTTACATATAATAAATAAATCTTTAAAAAAAAAAAAAAAAAAAAAAAAAAGGTAGAGAAGTCCCGCACAGTGGTGAATGCCTGTGATCCAGCATTGTGGAGGTAAAGACAGAAGATTAATAGTTGAAGGCCAACCTCAGCTACAAAGTGAGCTTGAAACCAATCTGAGCTACATGAGACCCTACAAAATTACAAAGAAAAGAAACTTTAATAGGCTAGAATGTTAGTCAGCCAGTTAGGACCTTCCCGAAGCCAAAAACAGCAATAGTAAATGTTTCTAAACTGCTTGGTTTTGGGATTGATTTAATTTTAAGGCCAGCCTGGGCTATACAGGAATGTGAAGTAATAAAATAAAAGTAATTTAAAAAATAAAATAAAAGAACCTGGGTGATGGTGGTGCATGCCTTTAATCTCAGCACTTGGGAGGCAGAGGCAGGTGGATCTGTGTAAATTCAATCTGGTCTACAGAGCAAGTTCCAAGACACCTAGGGCTACAACCTATCTGGAAAACAACAGAAACTAGAACAAGCATAGAAGGCATCGTAGCACATGCCTGAACTTCCCAGCACCCAGGTGAAGTCAGGGGAATCAGAAATTCAAGGTCACTTTTGGTTTCAAAGAATTTGAGACCAAAACAAAACCAAGAGTTGATTTTACAAACACTCCCTTCTTCAAGCCCCACCAGGCCCCCACCAGTCCCACCTTGGCTAAAATGGGTCCTCCTTCCACTAACGGGGTTCAGGCCTATTTTTTATTGTCTACATAATTCTTTTTCTTTCTTTCTTTCTTTTTTTAAGATTTATTTATTTATATATGTGAGTACGTTGTAGCTGTCTTCAAACACTCTAGAAGAGGGCGCCAAATCTTGTTACAGATGGTTGTGAGCCACCATGTGGTTGCTGGGATTTGAACTCAGGACCTTCAGAAGAGCAGTCAGTGCTCTTACCTGCTGAGCCATCTCTCCAGCCCCTATTGTCTACATAATTCTTATCAAACGATGGAGGGATTCTGCACATTTATTTTGGGGGAGTAGCACTACATGTGGAAGTCAGAGGTCAATTTGTGGGAATTGGTTTCTCTCTCCATCATGAGTCCCAGATATCAAATTCAGGTTGTTAGGTCTCCTAGACCCAAAATTATTTGAGGGAGTCTCTAGTAAGGGATTGCCTAGATCAAACTGGCCAGTAACCATGTCTATGGGGCCTTTTCTTGTATGAGTACATTGTAGCCATCTTCAGGCACACCAGAAGAGGGCATCAGATCTCATTGTTGATGGTTGTGAGCTATCATGTGGTTGCTGGGAACTGAACTCAGAACCTTCGGAAGAGAAGTCAGTGCTCTTAACTGCTGAGCCATCTCTCCAGCCCCCGTGGGGCCTTTCCTTGACTGATGATTGATGTGGGGCAACACCATCTCTGGGCAAGAGAGCCTGAGATGTAGCCTGAGGTAACCAAGAGCTGTCTAACTGGACTTAAGGTCCATTTAACAGGAGAGAATCCATGCTTGATACTGTAAATCTAGCCAACTATACTCGTGGCTAGAACAGTCATGGAAAAGTCACAGACACAGAGGAGAGCTTACTACTGACACTTTCTTAAACCCAGACCTTTTTTTTTTTTTTTT
>NC_034599.1:99908207-99915541 GCF_900095145.1 Mus pahari
AGCCCCCTTCAGGTATTTGGGTACTTTCTCTAGTTCCTCCATTGGGGACCGAGTCTCTTATTTTTTCATCACAGAAGCACCTATTTGCAACATACAGACACTAGAGATTCCAACTGGTGAAAATGTAGAATATGAGATGCTCAATCCCAACTGACACATCTGCACTGCAATCTCTAGCCCTAGAGGTCAGGGAAAACAGTGGAAAGGGGGGCAGGAAGATTCTAAGACCCAGAGGCCAAGAATGGTTGTTGATAGATCATGTCCCCTAGACATGACAGGGAAAATATACCCATGAACTCTCAAAACTAGAGTTGCCAGAATCAGACTTGTATAAAGACAACACTAATTGACATGCCAGTGTAGACAGGGGAAATTTTACATGGCTCTAACCCAGATGAGAACAGTTTCAAGAAGTCACTAGATACTGAAAGCAGGAGAATCAGATGCCTCCAGGGCCACACTCCCACATAGGATCCAACCCTAAGTAATCAACCTTGAGGCATAAATATACAAACAAAGCTAAATAGACTACATAGGTTACATATACACATATGCACACATACATATATGCATATAGACATGTATGTGTATGTCTACATAATGTAGATATTTGTACACATATGTATATATATGTAACAATAATAATTTAAAAAGAGATCATGAATTTAGTGGAGAGCACTGAAGGAACTGGAAGGGGAAAATGAGAAAGTTGAGTGATTTAGAAGCAGTGCCCAGTTATGAAATTCTCATACAAACAAACAAACAAAATCCAAAATTTCAACATGTAAAAAAGTAAATTCACTGTATAATATCTTGCTAATCTACTGTGATGTTGTGGTCCATGTTTTCTAGAAGTTAGAGCAATGTTTATAATTATAAAACATATATTTGGCTCATTGTAAACATTTGTTGCCACTTTTTATATGTTAGTAGTTATTTGAAAAAATAGTAAAATATTTGATGTTGCAATTTAATACACACACAGTGATCTATGGTCAAGTTTTGCAAAAAAAGCAAAAAAAAGCAATTTTATGTCATAAGATGAATAACTGAAGATTTATTAATGAGCTGAATATATTATTTTAAAAACAAACAAATATAAATAGGTCTTGCAACAGCAGACGCCTGCCCTGGTGAGGCATGTCTTTAATTCCCATACTCTGCAGAGGCAGAGGCAGATAGGTCTCTGTGAGTTCAAGGCCAGCCCAGTCTACATAGATAGTTCCTGACCAGCTAGGGCCACAAAACTGAGATCCTGTCTCATAACACAACTTTTTAAATAAAAAAGGTAAAAAAAAAAGAAATTAGAGGGCAAAGTCCCAATGCCAACTCTTACAACTCAAGAAACAACTTAAGACACAAAGAAAGAAATAGCCACCCTGTAGATTCAGCCCTCAGAGAGGAACAACTACAGATTCTTTGTAAATGTTCCCAGAGTTTCACAGGTTTCTTCAGCCTCAGCTCCAGTGCCTCTTGGATCTGCCAGTGCCCTGGTTTGGAGCTGTCCTATGCACTGCAGTGTGTCCGATGACCTCCCTACTTCTACCCACAGCAGGACTACTGCTCCAGCTGCAACAACCAGCAGACTCTGTGAGACATTGCTAAACATTCCCTCAAGGCCCAAGTCACTCCCTGTGAGCTTTAGCAGAATCCAGGCTAAAAATAGTAAAGAATCACTTGTAAACACAACAGATCTTTTCAGCCCAGTGGCAGAGAGATTTAATTGACTCAGTCCAATAACATCATGAAGATTTTTGGTGGCCAAATACCAGCATTTTGGAAAGTGAAGAAGAATTGCCAGGAGCTTGGTACCATCCTGGATAGATGTGTACTGGGATATCTTGGCATAAAACCCCTGTCTCAAAAGAAAAGGCTGCCAATGAGAAAGATCAGTAGGAAGAAAGGGCAATTGCCACTGAGCATGACTACTGAATTTTATCTGAGTCTTCGTGTCTTCTGACCTCTATACACAATGCCATAATGTACATACCCACAAACACTTTACACTCATACACAACCCAAACTAAATAAACATTTTTTTTTTTAAAGAAAAAGAAGAGTTTTGGATACCAGTAGAAAACTGGGTCCATCAACACTCCTTTGTGGATGAAGAAAGGGATCACAAGGTCCAACCCATCCTTGAAGAGCTATAGATAATTAATTTTTGCTGAGGGTCTAGGAGGTATATTTCTCAGTGACATAACCACTAACTGGTATGTCACCCTTGCTAAGTAAAACTCCCCACCCAGACATGTGTGGTAGCGTAAGCCTTTAATTCCAGGAGTTGGGAAACAGAGGCATGCAGATCTCTGTGACTTCAAGGCCAGTCTGGTCTCCACAGTAAATCCCAAGATAGTGAAGACTAAATATGAGACTTTAGGATTTATACCCTAGCCATAAGTTATCTCCCTCCATCTCAAAAAGCCATTTTAGGAGCTCCGAGCAGCCCAGCTTAGAAGGACAATCCTTTGGCATAGCAAAGCCACTGCTACTCTACAAAGCTGTAACCAAAACAAAAGGGAAGCCCAGTGCCCAGCTCCACCCCCAACTCACCTGCCATCTCTAAAAGTGGCATCCACTCATTTGTTCAGAAGAGAAGCCCTTGTCCTGCCTGAATGGCAATGCTAGCTTGCTGGTAGTGACAACAGGTCGGTGACTCTGTCCACCAAGCACCACCTCTACAGGTCCTTTGTCTCTTTGGTAAAAAATTGTAGAATGGAATGGGCTAGGGACTTGAATAGGAAGACAAAGGCAATAAAATATTCTTGTTTACTTCCAGATAAGTAACAGCCCTTTCAAGAAACAAGGGACATAGAGAAACTATAACAGTTCACCTGTTAATGAGTTAACCCAGCACAGTAAAAGACAGTAAAACTATTTACTCTAGTAGCCTGAAGGGAAGGAGAAAAAGCCAACAGGAGTCAAGGTTACTGTCTCCTACTGGTGAACAGATTGGAGCATTATCGCTCCCAGAAGGACTGTGTAGTTCAGAAAAGGGAGTGGGCAAAGACTAAGGTACCATGAGCATCTGACCTGGCAGCAGACACTAGGCTGGGAAAGCAAAAGAGGTCCATGGGAAGAAAAGGGCGCTGTAAAACCCCAGATTACCATGTACAGTCCTAGGTACAAGTTCTTCTAGAGAAAGTATTCAGGTGTTTAAATGACTCTTTCACACCCTTAATCATGATAAGATTTTCTGATTTGGGAACACTAAGTCAGATTGAAAGGAGATGTTATGAAAGGTAAAACTAAATTATAATAAGCCCTTATACTCTAAGGAAAGCAACATCTCAAGTTATGCCTTGAAAGAATGACAAACTCATGAGCTTTTTTTGACTATTTCATTAATTAAAAGTCTAAATCTTGCCAAGTGTAGTGATGTCTTTAATCTCAGCACTTGGGAGGCAGAAGCATGCAGATCCCTAAATTTGAGGACAACTCGGTCTAAAACACAAGTTTCAGGAAAGCCAAGGTTACATGGGAAAACCCCGTCTAAAACAAACAAACAAACAAACAAACAAACAACAAAAACCAAACTCCCTAAATGTTAACTCTGTTAATGAAAAGAGTTACATAAATCAGAGAAAGACAGGAGAATGATTGGCCATAATAGAAAGAAAATGAGTCTTAGGGACATCATTTGGGATGTAGCTGAAAAATTAGTACTTCAAGGTCATTTTGGTGGTTTGAATGAGAGTGGACCCTATAGGCTCATATGTTTGAATGCTTGGTCCCCAGTTATTAGAACTGTTAGGAAAGGACTGGGAGGTGTGGCCTTTTAAGTAAGTGTGGCCTTGTTGGAGGAGGTGTGTCACTGGAGGTTTCACAAGCCCATGCCAGGCCAAGTCTCTCTGTTGACCTGCCTGGGATCAGGATATAAACTCTCTGCACCATGCCTGCCATGCCTGCTGCCACATTTCCTGCCAGGCTGATCAAGGACTAACCCTAGAAACTGTAAGCGTACTTCCTTTTTTAAGAGTTGCCTTGGCCATGGGGTCTCTTCGGGGCAAATAAAGCTAGTAAGTTCAAGGCCAGCCTAGAATACATGAAACTCTACTTAAAAGAGGAAGAGGAGGAGGTGAAAGGGGGCAGGGAGAAGGAGAAACAACAGCAGCTGCTAACCTGGGCTAAACAGCCCAAAAAAGTACAAAACAGATGCCAGGACTGCACACACCTAGAGTCCCAGTACTTGGGAGGGGATCACAGGAGAATAAGGAGAACAAGGCCAACCTCTGTGCTCCATATCAAGTTTAAGGCCAGTCTAGGTCACATGAGACATTACCTCTAAAAAAACAAAACAAAATATATTTCTGAAAACAGAAAAGAAAAAACTCAGGAAGATTTGGGGGGGGGGAATCAAGTGATAGAGAATGATTATATTATATATATCAAAGAAAAGACTTCTATCTACATATAAAAAAAGTTTACAAATCAATAGGAAATGGTAAGTTCTCAAATGTCAAAATGGCCATAAGCATGAAAGAGCTCAATATATTAAATAATTTAAGAAATATAGCAGCAGACAGTCCTTTCCCCTAATTGAGAAAGACTGCTAAAGGTCCTACCAAGTCATGCTGAACAATGGGGTCAATGTCTGGCGTGCTTTTCTGATGCCCTTGGCATACCCAAACACTCTGCCCCTTTGTGCCTCCAGCCTGGCAGAGAAAGGGAGGACAGGAACTGGTATCTAAATTGGCACTGACTCATCTCAAACAGAGAAGCTGCCATAAATTCTGACTTTTGCTAGTTGACATTTGATCTTAGCCAAAAGGCTGAAAAGTTATGGCAAATGCTATTCTGAACAAATTAGTCCAACAATAAATAATCAAGCATGCCCAAGAGACAGTGTTATAACTTCCTAGTGAGTGGGGAAATGGTAAAAAAACAAACTCAGAACAAAGATACCTGGTCTGAAACTGTGCTTCAGCTGGTAAGGGTACTGCACACCTTTGATTCCAGCATTCCTGAAGCAGAAGCAGGTAGATCTCTATGGGTTCAAAGCCAGGTTAGTCATATATAGCTCCAGACCAGCCAGGGCTACACAGAGACCCTATTGGTTTTTGTTGTTGTTTTTTCAAGACAGGGTTTCTCTGTATAGCCTTGACTGTCCTGGAACTTGGCTGTCCTCAAACTCTGAAATCCACCTGCCTATTCCTACCAAGTGCTGGGATTAAAGGCATGCACCACCACTGCCCAGCCAGAGACCTTATTGCAAAACAAGCAAACAAATAAACAAACAAACAGGAAAGTGTAATTTAAGGAATGCAACCGTCCACCCACAGAGATGCCAGCATGCTGAAACTCACCTAAAGTGTAACAAGAAAGATGAAGACACCTTCCATTTGGTCAGAGGAGGCTGCTACCCCAGGCTCATCTACATCAGCCACTTTGTTTCTTTTCTTCCTAAATGCACATCCTTCCCAATCTTCATACAGAACAACAAAATAAAAGACCTAGAATTTGTGTTTCAGAGATTTCAGTTTGTGTTTGGGGACTAAAAGGTTCATCAAGGACTTGCCCAAGATCACAGAAGTTAAGTAGGAGACTGTCTTGCCTGAGGCATGTTCCTGCCTACTACTCAGCATTTGTATCTCACAGTGAAGGCAATTCAAGGCCACAGTCACAGCCTGGATCAAGGCAGCAGAGACTGTACCTTGCCTTTCCTGCATCATCAGTTTCTCTCCCTCCCTGATCATTTCTATTGTCATGTGGCTAAAAGGACAAAACTTACTAACTGAAAAACACAAAAACAAGAAACTCCTCCTGGTTGGGATGGTGGCCCACACACTTTCCAAACACCACAGAGGCAAGGGGGTTCAAACCAATCTAAACAATAACAATAATATAAATAAATAAAGCATCAAACCAGAAAAATCTATTGACCTCAACTTCCCCCTTCACTATTGGCTCTTTTATCTGCCTGTATATAGCAAAAGTTCTCAGCTATCTATTCTTAGTTGGGACTTGTGGTATAAGCCTGCAATCCTAGTTATTCAAGGAAGCTAAGGCAGGAGGTTTGGAAGCTCAAGGCCTGCCTGGACAACTCAGTAAGATCTTGTGGGGAGTGAGGACAAGGATTTGGGGGAGAAAACAAAGAAAAATTTATTACTTTTTTAAAGTAAGAAGAGTGCTAGAGATGTAGCCCAGTGGTAAATCTCTTGCCCAGCATCAAAGATGCCTTGAGTTCAATCCTCAATAACACACACAGAGACAGATAGATACAGACAGACACACACACAGCTGTTCAGAGGGTCTCCTACCCACCTGTTCTTTAATCCTCTATCACTGCCCTGAAACTGTTCATCAAGACATTAAGGGTAATCTCAGCATGGGGAAGGTCAAAGCAAGAAGACTGCTCAAGGCCAGTTTAGGAAAGCTATATAGTGAATTCTAGGACAGCAAGACTAGCAAGTGAGACCCTGACTTTGAAAGCAGGAAAGGGGGCTAGAAAGATGGCTTGGTGGTTAAGAGAATTGGCTCCTCTTTCAGAGGACTGAGGTTCAATTCCCAGCACTCCCATGGTAGCTAGTAACTGTGTGTGACTCTAGTTCCAGGGGAATCTTGCACCTCCTCTGGCTAAAGACTCTCTTCTTTGAAATGCTGTTGCCTGTCTTCCTTCACAGCACTTCTCTCTGAATTCCTCCTTGGTAGGCATTTCTTCCTGCTGATCTTTCTCTAGCCTTCTCTATAAATGTTGATGTGTAAAACCTGGTTTTCACAGTTTCTCTTACTCTTCAGATGTTGGCATGGTTTGTATATGCTTGGCCCAGGAGGTGGCACTATTTGGAGGTGTGGCCTTGTTGGAGTAAGTGTGTCACTGTGGGTATGGGCTTAAGACCCTCACCCTAGCTGCTGGGACGTCAGTCTTCCATTAGCCATCTTTGGATGAAGATGTAGAACTCTCAGCTCCTACTGCACCATGTCTGCCTAAATGCTGCCCTGCTCCCCACTTGATGATAATGGACTGAACCTCTGAACCTGTAAGCTACCCCAATTAAATATCCTTTATAAGACTTACCTTGGTCATGGTGTCTGTTCACAGTAGTAAAACCCTAACTAAGACAGAAGTTGGAACCAGAGACTGGGGTTTCCTGTGATAGCCCTGACCATGCTTTTGTTTGGAAGAATGTGGATTTGGGGACTTTGGTTTTGGAAAGCAGTGGAAGGCTTTAAATGGAGCTTAATGGGCTATCATTCCATTTCTTCCATTAATATGGAAGACTTTGTTACTGAAAGTACAGACCTAGCCAGGCGTGGTGGCGCATGCCTTTAATCCCAGCACTCGGGAGGCAGAGGCAGGTGGATTTCTGAGTTCGAGGCCAGCCTGGTCTACA
>NC_034599.1:99916592-99923531 GCF_900095145.1 Mus pahari
AAAAAAAAAAAAAAAAAAAAAAAAAAAAAAAAAGAGAACTACATACAACTGAGGAATGCTAAAGAGTAAGATAAAGGTCTTCAAGTTCTGCAGTGGTGAAGCACAACTTTGATCCCAGCACTCAGGGAGACAGAGGCAGGAAGATCTCTGAGTTTGAGCTGGTCACAGAGCAAGTCCCAGGACAGCCAGAGGTAAACAGAAAAAATATGTCTCGAAAACAACAACAAAAAAAAAAACCAACAGAAAAAAGCCTAAACAAAACAAAAACATACACATACCACTTACATTATACAGAATGTGCAGGTTATGCATGCATGCACACATAACAAAGAAATAGAGGCCATGAGTTTAAAGAACAGGTGGGGTACGAGGAAGAGCTGGAGGGGGAAAAGGGAAGGGAAGAAATTATGAGATATATATATGTTTTTTTCGGAACAGGGTTTCTCTGAATAGCCCTGGTGTCCTGGAACTCACTCTGTAAGACCAGAATGTGTCTGCCTCTGCCTCCCAAGTGTTGGCATTAAAGACATGTGCCACCACTGCCCAGAGTAATTATATTTTAACTTTAAAAAAAAAAAAAAAAAAGGCAAAGACAGAGAGTGAAGAAAACAATGAATTTGGTACTCAGAAAGCTAAGAAGGAAAGATCTCAAGTTCAAGGCCAGCATGGACTTCAGAGTGAGTTTAATGTTGATTTGAACTACACACTGAGTTTAAAGCCAACCTAGGCCATGTAGCCAAGACCTTGTCTCAAAAAGCCAAAGAAGGAAGGAAGGTGAGGAGGAGGAGGAGGAGGAGGAGGAGGTGGGCATGATCAGTGTTGGCAGCATGTTTTGGCACCATCACAATGAGTCCTGGGAGTATGTGCAATAAACGTCTCATGATTTAAATACTGTTTCTAATGCTGTTTCTAGTCTCCGTTTTATTCTATTCCAGTTTTCCCCGTGACTTCAATGGTAGATAATAGAGGTAACAGATCCAATCCATTAGGGGGGGAAGGTGCTAGGGAACAAGCTCAGGGCTACAATAATTGCTATGTAACTGCTGAGCTACACCCCTGGCTCAGAATCCATTATCTAAGCTAGATGAAAGCCCAACTTCATAAGAAGCTTGTACATAGTTACTTATAGAAGCTTCATTTCAGTGAGGGGGGAAAAAGGCTGGGTATGGTGTAACAGGTCTATAATCTTAGCACTACAAAAAAGTTTAGGCAGAAGAATCAAGATTTCATGAGTTCAAGGCTAACCCAACAGTAGATGAACTACTCATCAATAAAGATCTGACTTGAATATGCAATTTAAGAAATGTTTAACTACTTGCCTATGGAGAGAACAAAATGCTGAAACCTAACTAGATGAAATGTCATAAAGGGACATTAGCACCTCCACTCATCTGTCGTTTAACAGACTACCCTCCAAGGCTCTTCCCACACAATTTTTCTACAATTTTTTGTTTGCACATTTTGAGACAGGTAGCGCTGGCTGACCTAGAAGCCACTATATATGTTGGGTTGGCCTTGAACTCACGGAGTTCGACCTCCATCCTGGGGTGCTGGAATTAAAAGTGTGTATCACTATGACAGGCCCATCTGCTAACTCCTTTTGTTTCTAAAAACATGCCCATTATTCCCTACTTTCATCTTGAACCAAAAAACACATATAAATCTCAAAATAATTATGCTGAGTAAATGAAGTTGAACTGGTAGAAAGAATATAGAATGCAATATACTATGTGATCCCATTTCTATATTCTAGAAGGCAGGGCCAGGAAGGTGGCTTTGAGAGTAAGAACCAGCTGTGAGAGAATGAGGGCCAGAGTCTGGATTCCCAGCACCTGTGTAAAAGCGGGACACAGGCTTCCTGTAACTTTAGTGCTAGAGGGAGCTAACAGATAAATCAATCCTGGGGGCTTGCAGGCCAGCCAATCTAGCCAGAATGAGGAGCACTGGGATAGAGTGAGGGGCCTTCAGAATTTATGGTAGAGAACAGTAGAAGAAACCCAACCCAGTACACAGGCCTCTCTCTCTCTCCCCTTCTCTCAAACGAACACAAATACAAATGAATAATTTGTGACAAAAAGCAGAGATTTCTGAAATCTCTCCTTCCAAGTACAGTTTTGTTTAGGGGACTTTTTGGTTCTTGATTTTTAGATTTATTTTATATTACAAGTATTCTCTTTCATGTATGTCTCTGGACCATGTGCATGTCCGCTGCCCTAGGAGGTCAGAAAAGGCATTGGGCCACCTGGAACTGGAGTTACAGACAGTTGGGACATGACATGTCGTGGTGGGAATCAAACGCCAGTCCTCTGCAAGAACAAGAAGTACTCCCGACCACAGAGCCAACTTTCCAGCCCTCTTTGGAAGACTTTTGGAGGGTGGTAACATGAAAGACTGACACTAAGACCCTGTGCATGCCAAACAGTCTATCACTGAGCTCACGCTTAGACCTTATTTGTTGTTTTTCACAACAGGTCTCACTACATTGACCAGGCTGGCTTCAAACTCGTGCCAATCCTCACTCCCTAGCCTCCAAAATTCTGGAATTACAAGTACAGGGAGCTGTCATTCCCTAGTAGAACTTGTGTTCTGTTTTGAGGTGCTAGGAACTGAACCAAGGGCATTCTACACATGCAGGCTAGGCAACCACATGTCCAGTCCTCTCAGGTGTAATACTTCCTACCCCTACCCTGTAAGGTAGCGGAGTGAGGAGTTCACAGGGTCTCACTATCAGCCAGGCTGGCCTCAGGGTTCTTGCGACTCAACCTCCTTAGCACTGGGATTGCATGTAATTCGTTTATAAAACCAAACCCACTCATGTTGCTTCTGGTTAAATTAACTCTGGAGCCCTCTGTACTATTTCTGCTTCCAGCTACTTGAAGAGCATGACCTTTCCTGTAGACTATCACTATTTACTTTTAGTGATATGGTGAGAATTCAGTAAAAGTCTGAAATCACTAACCCATGAGACCAAACTGTGGGGGCCAGCCAGGTGGCTCAGTTGGTAAAGGTGCCAGTTGCCAAATCTGACCACCTGAATTCAATCCCTGAGAAGTAGGAGGATGTCAATTGAAGCCAGACTGAAATTCATAGAGACCTTGCCTCAAAAGGAAGAGAGGGAGGAGTGAAGAAGGAAGAGACAGAAGGGACCTGGCAATGCTCCAAGAAGCTAGGGATGGATAGATATAGATATAGATATAGATATAGATATAGATATAGATATAGATATAGATATAGATATAGGTACAGGTACAGGTACAGATACAGATACAGATATAGATGTATGTGTGTGTGTTTGTGTATATGTGTCATACTCATCAGCAGCATCTAAAAACCCATCTGAACTTTACAGGGTTCTAAGGATGTCTACAAATACTGACCTGAGAACCCAGATGAGAAACAGAAAGTGATACAGACACCCAGGGAGTCAAAGGTTAAATGAAGATGTGAGCCATGTAATGAAGAGAAAATCTGACTTCTGAACCACATGGCAGGTGTGAGATTAGAGAGAATGAGAAGGGAAGAATGCAACAGCAGAAAGAGGATGGCTGCTCAGGACAGAATCTGAAGGGTGGAACACATTTCCCTAGACTCCTTCAAAAAAGTGATGGTCTAGCGCACTGTTCAGTTCTACAAAGTAATAGAATGTTATCACCAAAATCTTTTTCCTCAATGAGTACCATAGGTCATCAAAGGCCTAAGACTAACTAGATAACCTAACCATGGTCTAAAAAGATCAAGAGAAGGTTTGGGAAAAGCTGGAAGGATGCCAGTGGGCGAGCATGGTGCTTGCTGCTCAAGCATGATGAGCTGAGCTTGGATCCCCAAACCCAGGAAAAAAGGTAGGCATGGCAGCTCTCATGTGTAATCTCGGCACTGGGAAGGTAGAGACAGGAGGACCTCTGGGGCTCATGGGCCAGCTTGGCTATCTCAATCAATGAGAGATCTGTCTCAAAAAGAAGGTGAAGAGAACTGAAGACAACCAATGTCAGCTTCTAGCCTTCATGTGCACACCCGAACACGCACAAACACATGTACACACAAATATCAAAAGAGCCTCACTGGTCTAGTGGCACAGTCCTGGAATCTCATGTGCTTGGGAGGCTAAGGGAGGAGAATTTCAAGGTCTGCCTGAACTACAGACCAAGTTCAGTGCCAGCCTGGCAACATAGTAAGACCTGTCTGGAAACAAAAGTATAGTTCAGTGATCAAGGGCTTTGCTACCAGGCAATGGCTTTGGGTTCCATTCTCAGTGCCACAAAAGAAAAGGAAACGAAGTTTCTATGCTATTTCAAAAATCAGATGTTAGCCTAGTGCCCCCGAGGACTGCCAGTTTGAGGCCAGCCTGAGCTACAAAGTGAGACCCTGTCAAAAAATAAATAAAAAGTCAAGGGTCAAAGGCAACAGGGACTTAAATAAGAGGAATCTGGAGGGAGCCTATCAGCTAGGGAGATGCTGCTGCCTTCTAGCTGGAGCAATTTACAAGTGACCAGCACTACAGAGATTACCATTCTGGAACTGTCCATCTGTCTGAGAATCTCTATCCACATAATTCCCTCATTACAAACATGGAAGCAGAATTTTAATTGTGATTTCAGGAAACTCACGGGACACCACTATACCTGAGAGCTCACACTTCCAAGGCTGCAGACTTGGCACAGGGACTCTACTACATATTTCTCCATCTCTGGATTTGAGCCTACCTTTCTGTCAAAGATGAACTAAATGCTCATCTTTCTACCACTAAAACAAGGTTTCCTTGAAAGAACAACCATCCTGGGGCTGGTGAGATGGCTCAGCGGTAAGAGCACCCGTCTGCTCTTCCAAAGATCCTGAGTTCAAATCCCAGCAACCACATGGTGGCTCACAACCATCCATAACAAGAGCTGGCGCCCTCTTCTGGGGTGTCTGAGGAAGCTTTAGGGTATTTACAAAAAAAAAAAAAAAAAATCTAAAAAAAAAAAAAAAAAAAAGAAAGAAAGAACAACCATCCACCCCTGAGAATGACCACAGAAGTTCTGTGGCCCTTTCCTCTGCCTGTTCTTTCATTATAGACAATCTACAAAATCCAACTAGAACCTTGGCATAATACATACACTTACAACCTCAGTACTTAGAAAAGTGAGGCATAAAGATTGCAGCAGTTCATAGTAAACCTGGTTTACAGTGAGTTCCAGGCCAGCCTCAGCTACACAGAGCAAGACCTTGTCTCAACACCCTCTAACCCCAGCCCTCCAAAAAAAAAAAAAAAAAGCAACTAGAAATACCATGTTCTCCCAGTATCTCCCAGTAAAAACTACACAGAAGAAAGGATACGGGAATCTCTGTTATCAGTAGAGGTACTTACCATCCAGCAGGCCTTCCTCGTCATCCCTGTCATGCTCCTCCACTGCCACCTCCTCCTCCTCCTCCTCCTCTTCCTCATCCTCCAGCTCCACGTCCGGGTCCAGGTCTGGATCGCTCCCTGAGGCGGATTCGTCTGACATGGCTCCCAGAAGTCCTCAGTGGGCATTACCGACTCATGTCCACAGTAGGGTCCTAAGAGGAGGTCAAGAGGCATCAGAATCACCACAGTCTCACTTAGGAATACAAGCCTTTCCAAGAAAAACGTACTCAGGAGGAATCCCTAGAGCTTTTTCAAAGCAAGGCAAACTAAACAAATCCAAACCTCAATCTTCCCTGTGAGTGCGCTTCCTTAACACACACCTGGATGAGTCTGCCCAGCTCCAGCATCTCAGGGGCTGCTTTGACAAGGAAGTAACAGTACAAAAGAAAATCGAGATGTCTTAGAACTCCCACTTGCTCATGCCTTCCTGCTGCCGCTCCTTTCAGGCTGCTGAAAACCATCTCCTATGCCCATGCCCGCCTGTCCACACAGAGACACAGAACATGGACACACTTATAGTCCCAGGCACTATTCTAGGTACAGCAAGAGGGAAAAGAATATAGAGAATGTGAAACCTGGTGTGTGCCAGGAGGAGCTGCTACTTTACACTGGGTGTCAAGGAAATCCTCACTAAGCAGAGACTAAAGGACACATGGAAGCCACACAGACACCCAAAAGTGTACACTTCATGCAGAGTGAGCTTCAAGGGAACTGGGAACACTTAGATTACAAGGACTGGGTCCTGTGTGGAATAGGTCAGATACAGCCACAGGACACCACACAGACAGTGAGAAGTTGAGTGCTGGCCATACTGTCACTCTGCCCAAGCTTGTAGGAAGCCTCGTGTGAAGGCCTCAGTGGCCATGCCTACTTTTAGGCTGTTCTCTACATCTTGGCCAAGTTCCAACCACATCTTCCAAAAGTGTTGCTAAGTGCCCTCAACTTCTGGAATCATATTTCTCTTCTGAATTACATTAGCCATACTAAACACTACGAATCTCCCCTGAAGGGTCAATACAGACCACCTCCTGACCAACAGTGAACCTTCAGGGCAGGTATGTAAATGGTAATTATCTTTATACTGTGAGCATCCATTTGTCCGTATTCCTTGACTACTTGTCAATCTGCTATGTCACATACCCTATATACCAAAACACCACACACACACACACACACACACACACACACACACACACACACACTACAGAGGGCATCTCTTCCTCCTCCTCTTTTTTTTTTTGAAATGGAGACAAGGTCTCATGTAGCTCCTGGAGGTCTTCAACTGGCAATGTAGCCAAGGCTAGCCTTGAACTCCAGATCCTCATATCGTCACCTCCCAAGCCCAAGGTTTCTAGGGATGAATCATCACAACTGGCTTTAGACAAACTTTCTAATTAGTACCTTTAGGTACCCAGATGGTTGTCATTCTAGGAAATAAGGTTTATAGCAATAAAGTAACAATCACAGTAACAAGGAATAGGCTTCTACATACCCTCATTTAACATTAATTTAAACCAACATCAGCAAAAGGAGGAGGAGGAGGAGGAGGAGGAGGA
>NC_034599.1:99923641-99926973 GCF_900095145.1 Mus pahari
GGAGAGGAGGAGAGGAGGAGGAGGAGGAGGAGGAGGAGGAAGAGGAGGAAGAGGAGGAAGAGGAGGAAGAGGAGGAAGAGGAGGAGGAAGAAAAAAGGCTGGGTGTAATGTGGCCCACACCTTTAATCCCAGCACTCAAGAAAAGGCAGGTGGAACTCTGAGTTCCAAGATAAACAGAGCTACATAAGGAAGACTGTCTAAATAACAAACAAAAAGAAACAAAACAAAATACCACCTCAGCCCTCACACTCCTGACAGTAGCAAACAACAGTTCAATGGCCATGTACTACCTATGATAATAAGACAAGAGATGCCACCAGCCTGGTCTACCTAAGTTCCAGACCAGCAAAGATTACATGGTAAGACCCTGTGTCATCACTGCCATTACCATCCTCACCAACAGCAAAAAAACAGGACACTAAATCAGCACCAAGGTGGAGGGCGCATGGGGAAAGATGGATAGCAAGTGTCACAGTTCAGTAAGGTAATTAAAGTTCACAGTTCAATATTGATTTTATTTCTAAAAGATGAAAAAAGGAACTTCAACACCTCCCAATACAAAGAATGAACACTTTTTCAAAGAAGGGGAAAGGCTAATAAATTATGTACAATTATGTGTGGATCTTTTAAAAGTAAAAACTATACCCAGACCATTATGAATACAATAGAAAGTGAGTGAATTCTCAGAGAATATCAATTTTTCTTTTACCCATTCTTCCATACTAAATTGTTGTTAGAGATGACACAATGAACACTATTCTCAGCTCTTTAGAACTGCACCAACTACCTAAGAGGTACTATTGCTGATTTTCAAAAAGGTCACAATGGGAAACTGGGAGGTAGCTCAGTCAAAAAAGAATGCTTGTCATGCTAGCACAGGACCTGAGTTTGATCCCCAGAACTCTTGATTTTAAACAAACCAACAAATATAGTCAAGCAAGGTGGTAGTATTTGTAATCTCAGTGCTAGAGAGGCAGACAGACCCTGGGACTCTGTAGCCAGCCCAGCTGGCTTGGTGAGTTTCATTCCAGTGAGACACTATCTCAAAAAAAGTGGATAATGCTTGCGAAACAACACTCAAGGCTGTCCCATGCCTACACATAGGCACACGCACACACTCAAATACAAGGCCTCTGTTCACAAAGCAGAGCATTGCTGAAGAGCCCACATTAAAACCAAAGAAGCAAAGGTATATAAACACACCATCACTGGGATAGTCCATGGCATCTCAAAGGTGTGCAGTTATGGTAGCACATGCTCCTGTCTAAGTGAAAGAAATCTTTCTACTAGCCATGGTGGCAGGTGAAGAGTTCCAGCACGTAGAAGAAGCAGATTTGCTAAATTCAAGACCAGCTAGAATACAACAAAACCCTAAATTAGAAAGAACATCCTTTTTATTGCATGACCTCATTATCTCTGAGACTTTTAATAGTATTAAATTTTCTCAAATGACCTCAGAGAAATTCCACAGCAAATGCATCTGACTTCATTAGAAACATAAATACTAAGACCTATGCCCGCCACTGCACAGTGCATGGGGACAGAGGATACCAGACAGCCGAAGAACCACTAAGATGTAGAGAGATAGGAAAGAAGGAAGCTGGATGATGTATACACGGTGAAGAAAGGAGGAACTAAAGACTTGAGGGTGATGAGAACAGTCTGATGTGAGTAGCCTGCACTGTCTTCTGAGGCCATGGTGAGGCCCGTGCCCAGGCTGCTGCAGAGGGCCATGTCTGGTGGGGGATCTGTGCCAATGTTTTTGACCCATGTTACCACCAAAGACCATGCCAACATCACTAGTCTGAGCTGCTGCCTGGGACCATGTTAATGTCCAAGGGCCAAGAGTCAGCCCCACCCCTCAACAGCTGCAACAGTCCAGAGAATAGCCTCACACCTCACCTAAGCAGCAAGGTTGAGCTGGCCCAGTGACATAGCCAGCAACATGGTGCATTCAGGTGAGGTGGCCCCACTTCTCACTGGGGCAGTGCTGAAGACCTAGCCCTAGTGGCATGAGCACCAGAGCTACCACCCATGCCCAGGTGGGCTTGGAGTTGGCCCACCATCTCCCTATCTATGAACTGCTGGAGCTCATAAAGGGGCCAGTCTTTCTTTTTTCTTTTTTTTCTTTTTTTTTTTTTTTTTGTTTTGTTTTGTTTTTTTCTCTCTTTTTTCTAAAGGGGCCAGTCTTGCAGAACCAAAGCTGCAGGATCTCCATGACACAGGACAACAGTAGGATATCTAAGAGGAGTCCAGGTGAGGATCCAGTATTGATAGTGTAGCTGAAGCCAGATGCCTCAAAGCAGAGCAATGACTCATTTCAAGTAAAACTGTTTGATCAAAAGGGTGTATGACACAGCATGACATACCACAGCTTCCACAGTGAGATTTTTTTTTTTATTAGTTTGATTGGTTTGTTTTTAAAGATTTATTTATTTATTATGTGTAAGTACACTGTAGCTGTCTTCAGATACCCCAGTAGAGGGCGTCAGATCTCATTACGGATGAGTGTGAGCCAACATGTGGTTGCTGGGATTTGAACTCAAAGAATTCACATAATTAAAAAATGGGGGGTTGGGGGGGAGGCCAGGCATGGTGGCACACGCCTTTAATCCCAGCACTCGGGAGGCAGAGACAGGCGGATTTCTGAGTTCGAGGCCAGTCTGGTCTACAAAGTGAGTTCCAGGACAGCCAGGGCTATACAGAGAAACCCTGTCTCGAAAAACCACACACACAAAAAAAAAAAAAAAAAACAGGGGGGAAGAGTCTATGCATGCCATAGCAATCTGTCCAGCCTGCTAAAAGCCCACTATAGATCACTAGTTACACCTTTTCATAGAGGATAATGACACTGTTCTGATCACTCCTGCTGTGTATTTCAAACTCCTGCTAAGCTTAAATAGCCTTTTGAGTGAACATCAGTTACTTGAAAACACACTGGGCTGGAGAGATGGCTCAGCAGTTAAGAACACTAACTGCTCTTCTGAAGGTCCTGAGTTCAAATCCCAGCAACTGCACAGTGGCTCACAACCATCTGTAATGAGATCAGATACCCTCTTCTGGAGGGTCTGAAGACAGCTACAGTGTACTTACATACATAATAAATAAATAAATCTTTTGAAGGAAGGAAGGAAGGAAGGAAGGAAGGAAGGAAGGAAGGAAGGAAGGAAGGAAGGAAGGAAGGAAGGATACCAAAGTATAAAAATGGTAGCCACAAAGCTAAACTGACACTCTTTTTTTTAGACAGGGTTTCTCTGTGTAGCCCTGGCTGTCCTGGAACTCACTCTGTAGACCAGGCTGGCCTCGAACTCAGAAATCCGCCTGCCTCTGCC
>NC_034599.1:99927343-99930495 GCF_900095145.1 Mus pahari
AAAAAAAAAAAAAAAAAAAAAAAAAAAAAAACCCCACACCAAAAAAAACTAAAAAGCAAACAAAAACTCTACCACTATTTGTCAAAATACACACATTAAGACTCTTCCCTCTCCACTTTTGTTTCCTTTCTGTAAAGCCTGTGCCCTTCCATCATGCAACTGCCAAGAACAAAGCATTTAGATAAGAATTCAGCTGTCTCTCTTTAGCTAGATACTTTCAAATGTGCAAAATAATTAAGGTCTTCTAGTTTTGGTTAGTTTGTTTGTTTTAGAAAAGTAATTTTTCACTTAAAATGTTATGAGTTGGAAGCATTTTTTTTAATGAACTGCAACATAAAACTCTGGGAAACCATTTCATGCCCCACACAGCCATGGCCACAGGGAAAAAGCAGCAGAGAGGGGACATGACAACAGACTGAAAACTTCTCACATAGCCGGGTGTGGCGATGCACACCTTGAGTTCTAGAACTCTGGAGGCAGAGGCAAGTGGATTTCTGGGTTCAGGTCAGTCTGGTCTATATAGTGAGACTCTGCCTCAAAACAAAACAACAACAAAAATGCTCACATTACATATATACTAAAACACTAGACCAGCCAAGCACAGATCTCACATTCATAATCTCTGCTCTTAGCTGAAGCAGGAAGATGGCCTAGAATCTACAGTGAGTATGTAGGAAGACTGTCTCAGAAAACTCTCCATGACCCCCTATTACTCCAGTTCTAGGGACCCTAATGCCCTCTTCTGGCCTCCATGGACATCCTGTATGCACACTGATGTATATTCATACATGCAGACTAAACAATCACAAATGAGATAAAAATCTTTAAAAAAAAAAAAAAGACTGTGGTAGGCAGCCTATATGAATCCTCTAATAATATAAATAAAAGTCAGTGATTTCTGGATTGATACTAATCATATAAAGCATTAATTTAAAACATTAGGTATCTGTGAGAGTGCCTGTACACCACTCAAGTGCTTGGTTACAGAAGAAGCCAGAAGGTGTCAGATGCCCTGGAACGGGAATTCCAGGTGTTTGTGAGCTGCACTATGAGCTATGGAAACTGAATACAGGTCTTCTACAAGAATAGCAAGTGCTCTTAACCACTGAGCCATCTTTCCAGCAGGGCCTCGCAGTGTTTCTGACTACCCTGGAACTCACTTTGTAGATCAGGCTGGCCTGTTCTGCTTTCCAAGTGCTAAGATTAAAGCCATGTGCCACCATGCAACCCCTTCCCCACCCAGCATAATTATTTTTAAACCACTAAACCTGTATTGTATACAAGTTATTTCTGTTAGTATTTTGTATTATGAGACAGAGTTTCAAGTAACCGGGGCTGACCTCAGGCTGAGAATGGCCTTGAACTCCTGATTCTCTTACCCCAACCTCCTAAGTGCTGGGAATACAGGCATGTGTTGCCATACCAGCAATATTGTTTACACACTACTAAATTGTTTCCTTAGTTTATATCTACCCCATATTTTTCTTTAAAAGTTGTCTTGTTTTTAAGAGCTCATTCTGCAGCACAGTACAGCCTAAAACTCACTTAAGATAACAGCAATCCTCCAGCTTCAGCTCCAGACACCTCAGTGGTAGGATTAAAGAAATAAATTCTATTCAAATGCAAGCCCTTTCTTCTCAAAGTAGTGGAACCTTTTCTTCTAATATGTCAAAAGAAAGTCAAAATCAGAATGAATATTGAAAGACAAGGGTCCAGAGACTGCAAACATGGCAGCATATATTCCAAAGACTCCTTCAAGAACTATTTCAAATTGGAGAAAACAAATGCAGTCAGTACAGGATCTTGAGTTAGACACTGGACCTAGAAGAAAGCTGCTATAAACTATCAGTATGGAGGCTGCTGAGATGACTCAGTGGGTAAAAGCACTTGTTGTACAAGCCTTATACCTGAGTTTGATCTTTAGAACCCATATATAAAAAAGTTAGATGTGGTGCTGAACATCTGTAATCCCAACACTCCTAGTCCCAAAATGGGAGGAAGACACAGAAGAGTCACCTAGAAGCTTGGTGGCCAGCTGGGTCACAGTCACAGCACAGCAGAGACTATTCCATACAGTGTGTCCTTTTCCTGGACAGTACTTCTGTCTATAGATGAATTAAGGCAATTCTTGTCTAGTGGGCATCTTACCACAACTGGAATGTCTCCACTGATGCTCAATTTCTTTGAACCAAGAAGGGATTGCTGTCAGGAGCAGATATGTCTCTAGTCAAATGATCTTTAATAATGAAATGGTCCTAAATATCCTATTGTGTGGATTTCGGATGCTCCTGAAGACATCTATCTATGTAAAGTATATATGAACTATTATATCTTAACTGTTCTTATCATTTCTATTTGAGTTGACTGATAGCTCTGCCAAGACAGGTTAAGCAGTCCTTCATGATTCTGCTTTACAAAAGTCTGTCAGATGATCCTGGGCCAGAAGGCTGAAGACTGATACTCCAGCATTTTGAGGAATGAGGAACTGTCCAGGTAGTCAGCCGTCTCTACAAATTGGTTAAGTTTTTGGAAGCTATGTTTTGTCCTTCTATATTTACAGGTAATATTTGAGTCGTGCTCAGACTTCTAATGGGGTTGAGAACTGGTTGTAGTCTCATAGTCAACTCAAGCTGTTTAGCATTGAGAGAGATGATATAGATTTGAGAGGATGGTTTTCTGATGGTAATATGAGCTAAAACCAGAGCATAAATCAGGTATGAAATTATAAGCTCTTTAAGTTAGGACAGATGGTAGAGTGCTCTATCTAAATTGACAAATATGATGGACTAGGTGTTAAGTGTATCTTTTATAATTTGCATGATTTTAATGGTTGTGCTAATTTATATCTGAAAGAAAAAAAGCCTTTTAATTGGACAAAAAAGGGGAAATGTATCAGCCACCAAACCCAGATACTAATGCACATGCCAGCAAGATTCTGCTGAAGGGACCCTGATATAGCGGGCACTTGTGAGGCTATGCCAGTGCCTGGCAAACACAGAAGTGGATGCTCACAGTCAGCTATTGGATGGAACACAGGGCCCCCAATGAAGGAGCTAGAGAAAGTACCCAAGGAGTTGAAGGGGTCTGCAACCCTGTAGGTGCAACAACAATATGAACTAACCAGTACCCTCTGAGCTCGAGTCTCTAGCTGC
>NC_034599.1:100277113-100302250 GCF_900095145.1 Mus pahari
TGAGATGGCTCAGTGGGTAAGAGCACCCGACTGCTCTTCCGAAGGTCCGGAGTTCAAATCCCAGCAACCACATGGTGGCTCATAACCATCCATAAAAAGATCTGACACCGTCTTCTGGAGTGTCTGAAGACAGCTACAGTGTACTTACATATAATAAATAAATAAATAAATAAATAAAAATTTTTAAAAAAGGGGCATGCCTTCCTGAAAAAAAAAGAAAAGAAAAGAAAAAAGAAAAAGAAATAGTCCTTTTTTTGGAGGCAGTTTCTCATTATGTAGCCCAGGCTGATCTCAAACTGGCAATTCTCCTGCCTCGGTGCCCCAAGTGCTAAAATTACTGAGCATCCCACCCCAGGCAAAACAATATTGAATACTGACCATCATGACTCGCACCTGTAATCTCAGCACTCAGGAGGCTGGGGCAAGGAACTGCTATTCCAATGCTAGTCTAAGCTATCCAGGAAGTTTCAGGCTCAAAAATAAATCAATAAAATTAGAAAATAATGGCAGCAAAGAAGAAATATTTTTCTGTTCCTAGTTTTCCAAAGGTTTAAACACTTTAGCCAGCATAAAGATACAGCATAAAGATACATCAAAGTACAGATCTGAAGTATTAGTTGTCTTCCCTGTTGAGTATAACAACTGCAAACACTTCCTTTCCTGACAGACTTTCATGCTCTGGGGCTTAAAAAGGTTAACCAAGTCTCCTGGTGTCCCCACACATGGACAGGCTATCCTCTGGCTAAGAGATGGGTCTATTTCTCTTACCTTGAGCCCAGCAGGAATTAGACGAGAGTCTCACTTCGGTTGTTTCTGAAAGGCTCTAGGCATGATCAGTGACATAAATAAATGGCATCCCACAAGCAGGCAGAAATTGAATTCATCAGCTTCCTTTCTTCTTTGTATAGATGTGACCCAGATCTGAGGAGTCTAAGGAGACTTATATAATTTGCCCAGATTGCAAATGTCACTATTATTTTATGCCCAAGTTTTTTCTAATCCAGGCTCTCCTTTCCTCTGAATTCATTCATATACTTGAACTTATTCTCTCCCCCGCCCCGCAATCCCCTGCTCAGGCTAGATATATAAACCTATCCAACATGCCTAAAATACTGAAGAAACGAGTGACACTGACTATAAGATTTGAAAGAAAATGGAGGCTTTGCCTAACATTAACATAATGGAGAAGAGAGACGCTATTCTTTCATACTGGCCCTGTACATTCTCTGAAGAAAAGTACTTATGCAGGATGGACAAAACCTGCTCCATACATTTTGGAAGTAAAAGGAGTTGCAGGGCCAGCAGTGATGGCTCACACCTCTAATCCCAGCACTGAGGGTGCAGAAGAAGGCAGATCTCTATATAAGATTGAAGCCAGCCTGGTCTACAGAGTGATTTCCAAGGCAACCAGAGCTGTTACACAGAGGAACCCTGTCCTGGAGAAGGTGCAACAGGAAAACACAGTTTTGAGAGAGCTGTATGTAGGTCTGGAAATAATTCGGTAGATATAAGCACCTGATGCTAAGCCCAACAATAACTTTGATCCCATCACAGAAAGAGTTAACTCTACAAATTGTCTTTCAACCCACACTAGCAGGCACACATATACACTTGTGTATGCACACATTAAATAAAGAAATAATGTGTAATTTTTTAAAAATCTTTTCAAGGAGCCATTCATTGCTGGGCATTGTGGTGTATACCATTAATCACAGTGCTCTCGGGAGGCAGACGCAGGTGGACCTCTGTGAGTTCTGGTCTACATAGTGAGTTCATCTAAATGAGACCCTGGAGGTGGCAGGGGCAGGGGTAAGAGGGGTTACCAAAGATGAAAGCATAACTTTTGCATATAGCTGCATAGAGAAAGTCATGTGAATCCTACCTCAATTCACTTAGAGAATACAGAGATAAGACCAAACTTGACTGGGCCAAATAAGAAGAATGGCATTCAAAATAGTTCACAAAAGACACCGTCAAAGAGCAAAAGTTGAATAATTTGAGAAAATATTTTAAAGAAATGGGTAGCTGGTAGCTAGGGCTAGAAATATAGCTGAGTAAGCAAAGTGCCTGCCTAACCCATATAAGGCTCTGGGTCCTGTCCTCAGCATCACATAAATCTAGGCATGTGGCACTCTCCTGCATTCTCACACTTTGAAGAGGTAAGATGATCAAAAATTCAAGGTCATCTTCAGCATCTCAGAGAGTTCAAGACCAGCCTACACTATATGAGATCCTCTCTCAGAAAATTAAAAACTAAAAAGCTTGATACTAGCTATAAACCTGGTCAAAAATCTGAGTCCCTTCCCTGGGTAGTGGGGAGGGAACATGGCTAGGGAAGTTATAGGAAAATCTACTACTGTTGTTTTGCTAAACAGACATTTATTATATTTATATGCACTGAAAAGTACTGCACTTAGGCTTTGCAGTGGGCCTTACTTATACAGAGGCCTATACTTGGCCAAAACTCAAGAAAAAGTTGAATGTTCAGCCATAAATAGAATACCTCTGTCACCCTCTCCAAAGCTCAGGGGATATCAAAGAAGATGAAACAGAAATCATTAAGAACTGGAGAAGTGTGCCTTGTTGACCTGACTTGTGCTCATGATGTCACAGTAGCTATGGCCACCTCCACAAGATGGGGCCTACCAACATTCCATCAGGGATAAGGAAGAGACCCACGAGGCCCCACCCCCACTCAGGAGCTATCAGTGGAGGCAGTTAATGGTTGCTAGGAAAGGGAAGGTCATTGTCTTCAGTAACTGAGTTATCCATGCACCACTAAGTAACCCCTAATCGAAGCTCCTGTAAGCAACCCTAAACCCAGTGGGTCACAAAAAAACAAAAGAAAATAAAACCCATGAAACTAGGAGGGAAGTTGTTAGGAAGAAGAGAGAGAATCAGCAGCAGGAGTTGGGGAGTTAGAAGAGAGGGTATGGGGTGGATATGATCAAAATGCATTCTACAAATGTGTAAACTGCCAAAGAATACATTTCAAAAAGGGAGACCTGTGGAGGACAAGTCAGTAAAGCACTTGTCACACAAGCACCAGAGACTTAGGTTTGATCCCTAGCACCCATGTAAATAAGTCAGGTGCAGCAGCACACACCTGAAAACCCAGCACGGGAGAGGTGGAAATAGGAGAATCCCCAGAGACTGACTGGCAGCTAATCTAGCCAAACATCAGGCTCCAAGTTTCATTAAGAAACTGTCTCAGGGCTGGAGAGATGGCTCAGTGGTTAAGAACACCGACTGCTCTTCCGAAGGTCCTGAGTTCAAATCCCAGCAACCACATGGTGGCTCACAACCATCTGTAATGAGATCTGATGCCCTATTCTGGTGCATCTGAAGACAGCCACAGTGTACTTAGATATAATAATAAATAAATCTTTAAAAGAAAAGAAAAGAAAAGAAAACTGTCTCAACAATTAAGATGAAAAAGCCATTGAGAGAGACACCCAGTGTCAGCCTCCAGCACAAGCACAGACAGCCCCACACACATTAACACACATGAACACATGTAACACATACATCTACACAAAGAATGAGGGTTAAGTGGCTGACAGTTATTTTAGAGAAAGAATGACAAAAAGGAAGAGCAAAAGGCTAACAATTTATTCAGTCCAAAGCCAAAGCCCTTTTTGTACAAAGATCCTGAGTCAGGCACTGGGAAGTAGACAGGTACATGCTTCAGAGATGAAAATGCAGATGTAGAACAAGAAGCAAAGAGTCTGTGTTCCCAAAGCAGAAACAATCAACAAAAATGTCATTTTGGGGCCACTAAAGCAGACAGCATCATTTTAATAAATACCAAATCACATCTAATCATAACACAAAATCATATCCTTAATAGAAAAAAGAAAAACAATACTATTGCCCCACTAGGGAATTTATAACTCAGGCTATTCCCTCTCACACTAAACACCTGCCCAAATATACTCACACTCTCATCTGGTCCCCTAGGTACCCAAAGTTACACATTCATCCTAATACAGTTAAAACATCATCTCAAAAGGCATGGTGGCACATACCTGCAATCTTAGGATTTAGGAGCCTAAGGCAAAGGGAACAAGTTTGAGTCCAGTCTAGACTATACTGCAAGACCCTATCTTATCAAAAGAGTGGGCAGAGGGCTCTTTGGTACAGTCCTTGACCTTCGAAGCCCCCAGATTCAAGCCCTAGCCCAGGATAGTAACATCTGGTTGTGAGCACTGCTACATGCCTATAATTCAAGTATGTGGGAGGCTGAGGCAAAGGGATGAGCAGCCTAGACTGCACAGACACTTCTCAAACAAAACAGCAACAACACAAAAAGAGCACACTGAACCTACTTCTGATTCATTAGTGCTCACGAGGTCAACCTCCAATCAGGAGCGACTGTATGTAGGACAACAGAGTTACAGAGTGAACTGCAGGGCGAACGACCACGCAGTGAGGAAAGGCACCACCGGCCACCATGCCTGAAGACCCAAGTTTGATTCCCCCAGAACCCAAACAGTAGAAGAAAAGAACCAAGTCTTAAGTTGTCTTTTGACCTGCACATATGCGCACATTCACACAATGTCACACAATATAACTGTTTTTTTAAAGTCAAGAGGAGAAGTGAAACACTAGACACAACTTACAAAAAACTTCCAGGCCTACTCTGGAACAAGAGGCTTAATGAGATATAATCCCTCCTCACTCAGTCAGCAGTCATTAAACACTCTGTAACCTCTTCTCAACTATACATTCTCCCAGCACTATCTAAAATAAAAATATCTATTCAAAAATTAGAAGGGGTATGAAGGATGGAGAAAAGGCAGGGTGGCAAGCTAACTGATCCTCCCACTCACCACAGCACAAAATCATGAGGATGTAACTCATGATTAGATAACGAAGAGGCGGAACAAAGGCTAAGTCAATGGTGATAGTGAACGAGTATCAGAATGCCATCTTCTGGCTTCTGTGGGCACAAAGCAAGCACATGGTGCACAAACATACATACAAGTAAACACTCACATGCATAAAGTAAAATAATTAAAAGCAGAACAATAACTTGATCCATCAACAGATTAAAACAGAACTCCATGAGCCAATCATCTCCAGAAATGACTGCCCTTTCAGATACAAAGATGTGCTAGGCAGCTCTTAATCTAATCAACTGAAGGCCAAAATTAACCATAAAGACAGGGAAAAGGCTATCAAACAGGAACCTGGACCAACCAGTCAGCCTTCCAACTAATCTGAGTTTTAAGTATTTATATACCTACCTATACTGCGTAAAACAAGAGGCAAGCTACAGTAGCCCCACAGTGAGCGATGCACCTTGCTCCCTAACAGCAAATGCAAGGTATCTCTAATACAGGTCTTAAGCCTTCCTCAGGTGAAATCTTGCTGAATGATCAACTCATAATACCAAAGTACAAACAAGAAAAAAAAAACCAGAAACGCAAATTAGGATAAGACCCTTACAATCTACTGATAACAGAGCTGTGTTAAAGGAGATAAACTACAGAACTATCTCAAAGGATGCTTAAAAAAAAAAAAAAAAAAAAAAACATAAAACTCAAAACACAGGGGGCTCAGAAAAATAGCTTAGTCACGGGAGCTTCCCTACCACAGGCAAGGCTGTAGGTTCAATCCTCACTAAATAAAAAGTAGAGGAAGTGGTGAAAAATAAAAGGTGGCAAGAGAGGGGTGGCAATGCTGTTCCCTTTTCTCTTTTGAAACAGGGTTTCTTGGTGTAATGTTGCCTCCTGGAACTCACTCTGTAGACCAGAGGTCTGCCTGCCCTGTCTCCTAGGTGCTGGGATTAAAGGTATGTGGTGCCACCCGGCTGGCTACTGTTTGTACAAACAGGATTTTAAAGATTGTACGCAAAATTAATTTGCTTAAGTATAAATTTAGCTCATTCTGGTACATGACCTTAGGCAAATTGCTTAAATCTCTGTTTTACAATCTCCTATGTAAAACAGGCATCCCCCTTCCAGATCCCTCTCTCCCTGCCTCCCTCCTGACCCATCTCCAACAGAGTTTTACACAGTCCAGGCTGACCTTGAGCTCACTTTGTAGGCAAAGATCCTAAACTACTTCTGCAGGCTCTCTCTTATCTAAGAGCTTCCTCTGCTGGGATTATAGATGTGTTTAACCACTCCCAGCTTTTACCTTCCAGGCTTCTTAGATAAAGTCATCAGCTGAGGATGTGGTTCAGTTGGTGGAGTGTTTGAGTAGCAGGCACAAAGCCTTGGGTCTGTGCCCAAACACTGCATAAGTTAGGCATGGTGCACACTCCTCTCAGACGACACTTGAGCAGGTGGAGGTATAAGGATGAGAAGTTAAAGATCAGTGAGTGAGGCGCATGTGTGCGGCACAAGTGCAAGAACCTTTACTCCAACCCCAAGTACTCATGTGAAAAGCCAGGAGAGATGGTGCACATCTGTAATCTCAGCAGTGAAATCTCAGGTGGAAAGTGTGTGTGTGTGTGGGGGGGGGGGGGGTGGAATTAAGCTAGCTGGCCAGTCAAGTCTAGCGTATCTGATCTCCAGGTTCAGTGAGAGGATCCATCCCCTAAAAAAAAAAAAAAGAAATAATGTGGAGAGTAAATAAGGAAGTTACCCCAACATCAACCTCTGGCCCATACAATGGCATGCACACACTTAAACACACACACACACACACACACACACAGAGGTGGGGGAAAAGACACTAAATAAACAAATAAATAAGAAAATGGAGAACAAATCTCCATTGTACTAGTCTATGAAGCTACTTGGCTTAGCCTTACACTATAAGGTTGTGGTATTGTAACAGAACACTCCAATCTTGCACACACAGGCCCCACGTTCAATCCCAAGATCTTCTAAATCGGAAAATTAAAAGGAACAAAAAAGTTTATTGGAGGAAATGTAGGTGAAATAAGACAGGGAACAGAATCTAAGGCCAAGACAGGGAGAGGCTGAAGCAGGAAGTGGGGCTCAAAGCCAGCTGGAGCTAAAAACAAACAAACAAAGCCATTCTTGAAAACCAGGGGTGGTCAGGCAGTGGCAGGCCCACGCCCTTAATCTCAGCACTTGGGAGGCAGAGGCAGGCAGATTTCTGCGTTCAAGGCCAGCCTGGTCTACAGAGTGAGTTCCAGGACAACCTGGGTTACACAGAGAAATCCTGTCTCAAAACAAACAAACAAACAAACAAACCCCCCCCAAAAAAAGAAAACCAGTGGATGGAGGAGGTGAGAGCTGAAAATGGTGGTTCACACCTCTAACCCCAAGAAACTAATGCAGCGGCATCAGAGGCTGAAGGCCTGGCTCAGCCATATAGGGAGTTCAAGGCTTCCTGTGCTAAATGGGACTTGGTCTCAAAAAGGCTAAGCCAGAAGGCAGCTAAAGTATCAAGCAGCATCCTTGCTTAGGTCTCTTGTAACTAGGGCAGATACAGTATCCCTATAATCTCTGGGAGTGACACCAGATTTCACATATACCTCAACTTTTAACCTCTAAAAAGTTAATACTCCTACCACAGGGCATGAGCTCTTTGGTGTCAGAGACCTGAATTAATGAATGACACCCTTTCCTGTCGCGCAGTACCCTTCTTCTCATATGTACAAACGAATAATGATACCTATAACCCCAGACTGTGAGAACTCACACAGCGCATGACCCAGCAACATAATACAAAATGCAATGTCCTAGCACAACACAATCAACTACAGGGCTGAGTCACTCAGGAAAACACACATTATGAGCTGGGCATAAGCTCACTTGGAAGTCCTGTGGAGGTGACAGCTTAGTGTACACCATGTTGGTTTTCTCATGGTAACCAATGTTCCAGTTAAGGATAACCTGTTTTTATTCCCAATTCTATGTATGATATGTTCTGTCTAATTACTAGACAAGTAAAATTTGTTTCAGGGCGCTTACCTCTAGAACAATAGCTAAGATACAGTTTTACCCAAAAGTTTCAAAATTGGCTTAAAAACGAGAGAAAAGGAATTTTTCTCAGACAAAACTAGATAAACCAATTCTACAAAGACTGAATAAAACACTGTAAGGAAAAGAAGAAATTGGAAGCATCCAGAATAATCTACACATGGGTTTCTGGAATGTATCAATTGGATCTGAAACCATTAGAACCAAAGACACCAACACGATTAGATTTAAGATATCTAAAACATAAATAATTTTTATGCCAAGCCAAGGGAAGTTTACAGAAACAGCAAGAATTAAATGCTTTGTCTACACTAAGAGTCAAGATTACTCATGACAGATTAGCAAGGTAAAGAAATAAGCATCAGTTTAGACAATTTAGAAACTGTAAATGTGAAAGAGTCACACTTTTCAATTGAATAGATTATATTGGTGGTGGTGGCTACTATTCAGGCTGGTTTCTTTTAAGGAATAACTGCCTATGTATACTTGGCAAAGTATTCTTTGAAGATCATTTAGATTATTTAGAATAATTACAAGTGAACCTGAGCTACCAGAGATTATCTTAAAATGCGAGAACAGGGTCAATAACATGACTTTCATAGTTATTTTCCACAATGCTGTGATAAAATATTGACAAAAGAAACTTAAAGGAGAGCCGGGCGGTGGTGGCACACGCCTTTAATCCCAGCACTTAGGAGGCAGAGGCAGGCGGATTTCTGAGTTCGAGGCCAGCCTGGTCTACAAAGTAAGTTCCAGAACAGCCAGGGCTATACAGAGAAACCCTGTCTCAAAAAAAAAAAAAAAAAAAAAAAAAAAAAAAAAAAAAAAAAAAAGGCACAGTGGCTGGCATACACCTTTAACCTCAATGTTTGGGAAGAAAAGTCAGAAGATCTCTGTAAATTCAAGGCCAGTAAGGTCTATACAGAAAGACCATGTCTAAATAAATAATCAAAAAAGTAAATAAATAACCTCAAAATCTTCTCTCTGCCCGCCTCTCCTCTTTCATTTACTCAGATACACACTAAAACTTAAGTACATCCAAATGTTAGATGTACTGTATATAACTAGAGCAGTATACCAAGCATAGTGGATTATGCTTATAGCTTCTATGCTCAAAAGCAGAGGCAAGCCCATCATTTCAAGTTCGAAGCCAGCCTAGTCTACAAAGTGAGGTCCAAGTCAGCCAGAACTATATAGCAAAACTGGTTTTTTGGTTTTTCTTTTTTCTTTTTTTTTTTTTAAGATTTATTTATTATATGTAAGTACTCTGTAGCTGTCTTCAGACACCCCAGAAGAGGGAGTCAGATCTCACTACAGATGGTTGTGAGTCATCATGTGGTTGCTAGGATTTGAACTTACAACCTTCAGAAGAGCAGTCGGCGTTCTTAACTGCTGAGCCATCTCTCTAGCCCGTATTTTGGTTTTTTGAGACAGGGTTTCTCTGTGTAGCCCTGGTGGTCCTGGAACTCACTCTGTAGACCAGACTGCCCTCGAACTCAAATCCACCTGCCTCTGCCTCCCAANTGCTGGGATTAAAGGCGTGTGCCACCACACCCGGCACAAAACTGGTTTCAAAAGAAAAAATTTGGACATTTTTGTACTGAAGGGTACAAAAGGGAGCCTTGATACTCCTGGGTTTAATGTCAGTCTAGTTCAGGAAACAATTTGATACTATATTTATTAAGTGCTTAAAATAAGTGACAGAACCCATCTGCACCAGAGGTCAGTGAAAGAAGCAAGAGAATCTGATGTTTAGATACTTGTTAGTGTCTAATGCAGGGCAGAACTAAATTATACAACTGATGGGAAGAGAAGGAAACACCAGGTAGGAACCAAAGCTTAGGTCTGAAAAGTGCTAAAAATACAAAGTGATAGGTTTTCTAGAATGGAAGACAAACACTAAACATCTATTATTAACTAGCAATGGCTGACACTAAAACTATACAGTGCATGCTGGCCAGAGTGACCATGGTGATGCCATGGATGGCCAGCCAACTGGTGCTGATATGAGAACATGTGCTTCGCAAGTACAGCACTGACAGAAAAAAGTAAGGGTCTTCTATCAACTGGCAGGATAGAGAAATAAAATATAGACTGTCTATAAAAAATATAATATTATTCAGGAATGAAAAGAATGAAGTGTCAGGCATCATGGTGGTTCATGCCTGTAATTCCAGCTTTGACCAACCAGTTCAGGCTACATAGGGAATATCCAGAACAACCTAACCTTAGAGTGAAGCCTTATCTCAAAAAACAATAACAAACCACAAAAGCCATCCATTGGACAATTCCATTTATATATGATAGATACTCAGACTATTCAGTGATGAGGGATGGCCTAGGAATGACACCATATACTTCATGACTGCTCATGATGGTGGAGACTAATGGAGAAGAGTAACTAACAGAGGGCACAACAACACAGTCTGACTGTGTATATCCTGGGTACTTGGTAAGGAACCTGAGGTTTGTCTTGAACAAAGACTGGCATATATGCAGCCCTTAGTACCACTTTCCTGCCTATGGCACTGACAGGCTTAATAACTATGCCATTGAGCCCTTAAGCAGCGTCCATAACTATATACACAAAATTTTCCCCTCAACCTTTTTGTTTCAGAAGGATCTCAAACAAACAAGTAGCTTCATATATATTTTCAATTTAAAAGAAAAAACACTTGAAAAAAAACAAAATAAACAACAAAAAAGGAAAAAGCCAACAAGAACCTCTGGTGGCTGCATTAAGGCAGGGAAATTAAATTAGGGAGAAAGCTGTTGTGGCCGTCCGAGCACAGTGATGAGACCTTGAACTACAATGGCAATGAGAAAGGCAAAAGCAGCATCAGAGACTAAGGAAGCAACACAGTAAGACCTCAATGGCCAGTGGAGCCCTACGATGGCAGTCATGCTCATCAGTCAGTCCATGTCCCTGGCATATATCAACGGTTCCATGGATAGTCAACAATTATCTTCCACTGTCTCTTCACAAAACCAGAATGGAGGGAATATTACTGTCATTCCATAGAAATGGAATCTAGAGGTTAAAGAGGTTAAGTGATTTGCCCAAATACACACAGATAAGGAACAGTAGAATGTAATTCTGACAGATTTCCAATTCCAAAGAACAAGCTTTTATCTGTGACCCTGGCTTCCAACTTGAACAGTAGGATGGCAACAGGATTGCTAACACTGAAATGACAAAACAACTAAAATATAGGCTGGGGTTAGAGGCTTGAGCATTCTCACTGTGTTTTGGTAGCTGGATCTTGAAGTGTGGGGGAAATTTGGGAGGATGTGTGGTGACAAGAGGATAGTCAGAGGTGAGCTGATCGGGAGTGAATAACAAGTCTACACAGAGTCACAGAGGGAAAGAGACAATGAGCCCAGAGCAGCTTTCAAGAAAGTCATCAGCAAAGGGTATGCTCAAAGGGGTCAAATCCTAGAGCAGCGCACGTACATCCGATGGGAGGCGCTGGACTGCGGAGAACGGCAGCACTTGGGGCTGGGGCTCCAGCAGCTGAAGACTGCCTGATTCTAAGTGTGTCAGAATCTGGGCTCACCGAAAACAGTTCCCATTTCTACTCATAACTAATGGTATGTTTTGAATGTTTGTGTCCCTCAACCCTCAAGGTTTTTATAGAATTGTATTATTTGTCTGTATTTATAAGTGTCTACATGAATTTTGTGCACACCTGCATGCAGGTGCCTGAAGACGTCAGAGGACATCAGTTACTCTGGAATTGGACTTACAGAGGTTGTGGACCACCTGAACCCACACCCTCTGCAAGGGTAGTAAGCACTCTTAACTGCTGAGCCTTCTCTCCAGTCCCAACCCTCATGTTTTCACACTGAATTTTTTTTTAAGATTTATTTATTATTATATGTAAGTACATGGTAGGAGTCTTCAGACACTCCAGAAGACGGTATCAGATCTCATTACAGATGGTTGTGAGCCACCATGTGGTTGCTGAGATTTGAACTCAGGACCTTCAGAAGAGCAGTCAGTGCTCTTAACCACTGAGCCATCTCTCCGGCCCTACACTGCATTTTTTAATACCTTTAAATGTATCTGGAGATGGGACATTTGGGAAGTAATTCAATCACAAATGTACAAACCTCCCTTAAACAGAGGCTTCCTGTAGAAGAAACACCAGAGGAACTGGGCAAGTCGAGACCTCAGAAGCTGCCCCACCACCTGGCCTGAGGCAAGAACAATGGGTCAGCAGCAGTTTCCAGACTTCCTCAGCAGCAGTTTCCAGACTTTTCCAGCAAAGTTCTGGAATGTCCCTTGAGATGGAGCCACTGATAGAGGTTACCTATCTCCCCCAGAATTCTAAGGTGCTTTAAATGGGCCTTAGGGTTCATTTGGACGTCTCCATCTTGGAATGGGAGAACCCAACATGCTGGACTTCTATAGAATAAAATACTCTTTGCTTTTACATACTATTTGAGTCCAGGCTATCATTCTTTAGAGAATCATGGACCCTTACATTTGGAGGCTCTTGTCCGGGATTTGCTGGAGACCCTATGACCCAAATAGTGAAGTGTTTTTTCCAACTAATAAGTCCAGGCTCCTGGTTGTCTTTTGTCTTGTCCATATCTGTGTTTCTCTTTCCAGTTTAATCTGGAGGCTGAGAGGGATAAGGCGGACTCGTGATTTTGTCACCCAGGAAGAAGCAGGAAAACTTGCTAGTTCTCATCTGGATTGTAAACTGGCTGTGGGTCCATGGGCCTCCCATTCACAGGGCGGAAGACCATCTGAGACAGCCATTCATTTTGTTTTTGTTCTCCAGGGAATGTCCTTCTGTGTCTGTCTGTGTGTTCTGTTTGTGCTTTTTGTCCTCTAGTAGAAACTTTCCAGTCACAAAGCATCCCACTGGGTGCTGAACCATTTTAAGGACTTTTGCCAAGTCCCAGAAGACTCCGGTCTGGTTGTTCATCCCCACAAATTAACCATCCTTTACAGGAGTAAATGGCCCACCTATAAAGTAGTATGGCCTGAAGAGAGACTTTCCATCTCCCCATCATTTACAAAGTAAAAGTTTAGTTTATGGGGCCTGGGTCCATATATCACTACGTGGCAATACCTGGTCAAGAAGCCCCCTGTTTGGATGAGACCATTCTGTTACAGGCCTTGCCACTCCCCACCCTTCTTTTTCTAAAGGAGAGTCAGCCTCCACCCTCTGCCATGCTCCTGCTTTGTTCCTTTCTTCCCCTTTTCTCTGTCTCCCTCCTTATGTTCCTAATTCTACCACCGTTGCCCCTGCCCAGCCAGCACAGGCAGAGGGAGGAACAGCCCCTGACTCTTGACTCTCCAGGAGTCCACCTACTGCCCAGAGGGCCAACTCTATTACAGCCTTACCCCTCTGGGCTACAGGACCCTCCAGATGCTCAGGGAGGACACTTCATGACATATGTGCCATTTGCCAATAATGATCTTTACAATTGTAAGTTGAAAAACTCCCTATTTTTAGAAAGACCATCAGCTCTCATAGGCCTTCTTGATTCAACCATGCTGACTCACCTGCCAACCTCGGATGACTGTTAGCAAGTCCAGGTCCTCTTCACAACAGAAAGGATCCTGGGAGCTGCCTGGAAATTGGATCTGGGAGCAAATGGGCTGCCCACCCAAACCCAGGCTGATATCGATGCAGTCTTCCCTTTGACTTGACCGACAGGGATGTTAACACTGCTGAAGGTAAGGAGAGGCCCTGTATTTACTGCCAAATTCTGATGGGGGCCTCCAAGAGATCGCCAGACAGCCCATAAATGTATCTAAGGTGAGATAGGTGATTCAGAGAAAGAGTGGGAGCCCCCAAGAATATCTAGAAAGACTTTTTGAAGCCTATAGGACCTACACTCCTTTTGACCCAGAAGCCAGAGAGCACCAGTCAGCTGTAAACATGGCTTTTGTATACCAAGCTGCCCCTGACATCTGATGGAAGCTTCAGCCACTGAATGGCTTTGTGGCCTGCCTCTGTTTGCCTTTGAATGGGAAGAGTTGGAGAGAGGCTTCAAGAGCACACAGGTGACCACTGAGGTCAGAAGAGGGTGTCAGATCCCTCAGCTGGAGTTGCAGGCAGTTTCCAGCATACATGTCCTGTGTCTCACAACTGCCTGCAACTCCAGCTGAGGGATCTGACACCCTCTTCTGACCTCAGTGGACACCTGCATTCATGTATACATACATTAATATGAATTTTACTTTAATTTATGTCTGAGACTGGTGGTACTGGCTTTTAATCCCAGAGCCCTTAGAAAGCAGAGGCAAGTGGATCTCTGTGAGTCTGAGGTCTGCTGACCAACATAAAGAATTCCAGGCCAGCCAGAGATACACTGTGAGACCCTGTCTCAAAAGAGACAAAATGAGTAAATAAAAATAATTTCTTAAAAAAAAATAAAAGAATCGGCTGGAGTGGTTAGGAGCACCAACTGCTCTTCCAAAGGTCCTGAGTTCAAATCCCAGCAACCACATGGTGGCTCACAACCATCCATAATGAGATCTGATTCCCCCTTCTGGAGTGTCTGAAGACAGCTACAGTGTACTTATAGATAATAAATAAATCTTTAAAAAAACAAAAAAAAAAAAATAAATTAAAAAAAATAAAAGAATCTACTTCATCTCTTTTATTTGCTTCTTTGTAAAGAGGGATATGTTTGCCTCTAGGTTATTGGGAGAAGATAAAGTAAATGCATAAAATAAATGCATAAAAATTATGGTTTCCCAGCACTTGGGAGGCAGAGGCAGGGGATTTCTGAGTTCGAGGCCTGCTTGGTCTATAGAGCAAGTTCCAGAACAGCCAAAGTTACAAAGAGAAATCCTGTCTCAAAAAGGAGAGGTGGGGCAGGGGGAAGGAAAGAGAGAGATTGTAAGACAGGAAGCATGGGTCAGCTAGTAAAGTCCCTGCGTTAAGCCTGAGAATCTGTGGCCAGCTCTAAAATCAACCCAAGCCCTTGAGTTGTCCTCTCATCTCCAAACATGTGCCATGACGTGTTTGCTTGCACACAGTAGGTAGGTAAATAGAATGTTTTTATTTTTAATAATCAAGAAGATATAGGTACAACATATTTCTGTACCTTCTAGGTAAACAAATCAGAACGCAAAGTACCTGATTAACAGAACCCATCCATTTCACTACTGGGCTGAGCAGTGGGACCATCAGTACCAAACCCTCCGAACCCAGTCCCCTAGGAAAGCTTAGTGAAGCAATCTTCTCTCCCAAGTAAAGCGGCTATCAGTCTATCAGGGCCTCCAAAACGTCCACCAGAGCTAGCAGAAGTCACAGCACCTACTACTGAGTTCATTTCCCATTCACGAATAGGTGGCAGCTTGGCTACAGCTGCTTGGACATGGTGGGACAAACTGAATAGTCACTTTCTACACACACACACACACACACACACACACACACACACACGAGGCAAAATGCCTACAGCAATAAACAGCCCTGGAAGATCTAGACAGCATCGAGGAAGAACTGCTACATTTGCTCCCGTAGACATGTAAGATCCAAAAGAGCAAGGAACAGTTCCCAGACTCAAACCCATGAACAGTCAGGTTTGGTAGCACATGCCAGTATTCCCAACACTTGGAAGACTGAGGCAGAACATTGCAAGCTCAAATCAAGCCTGCGCTACACAGCAAGACCCTGTATTAAAGAAACAGATATGGAATAAACACTGTTTTCACAGCAAGTAAGGCTGTTCAGTAACCTAGAACATGAGAGCAGAGACTTTGCTTCAGTGTCAGGGCAGGTCACGTGACCGCGGTCAGGCCCTTCATCATCACTAGTACACCAAGTGACTTCAAATCACTTATAAGCACAGGTCATTTAATTGCTCACTCAACAGACTTTGCCAAGCAGCTTCTCTGTGCCAGTAATGGTAAGGTCCTATGATATAAAGATTAAAAAAACAAAACTGAGTGTTATGATACTCATGTAACCCCAGCACTGAAAGACTGAGGGAAGAGAATCACAAGTTCCCTACAAGTTCTTCACTGACCTCCATGTGTGGGTACACACATAAGCACATACACAGTACATACATGCATACATACATGCATAAATAAACATTTTTTTTTTTTTTTTGGTTTTTCGAGACAGGGTTTCTCTGTATAGCCCTGGCTGTCCTGGAACTCACTTTGTAGACCAGGCTGGCCTCGAACTCAGAAATCCGCCTGCCTCTGCCTCCCGAGTGCTGGGATTAAAGGCATGAGCCACCACGCCCGGCAATAAACATTTTTTAAAAGGGAATACATTTAAAATTCCATCCTTGGGCTAGAGAGATCAGAGGTTAAGACCACCTGCTGCTCCTGCAGAGGACCCAGGTTTGATTCCCAGTACCCATACCAGGTGGCTTACAACCACCTGTAATTCCACTTCCAGTGGATCTGATACCCTCTTCTGGCCTCTGAGGGCACCAGGTATAAATGCAATACACACACATATATACAAATATACACATATATACATAAAATTTTAAAACATATTAAATCTCTTTTTCAAGTCCTATCTCTGTGTAGTGTGAAATAGGTGGCAGCTCCAAAGCAGTTGTCTCGACCTGGTGGGACAAACTGAAACCTCACTTTTTACACATGAGGTTTAATTTTTGTAGTTATGGAAAACATGCAAAAATACCAAAACTGAACAGTTCAGTGTGATTGCTAGAAATACCCGCAAACTGCAATGCATACTCAAGGGAGAGATAGCCATCCAAAGAAAGCTTTCATTAGGAACAGATGTAGGGGAAAAAAATAACAAATCAAAACAAAAACAAGGCTGGGGATGAAGCTCAATGGTAGAACACTTGTCCTCCACACAGAGAGCCTGAGTTCAATCCCTTGGGAAGGTTGGGGTATATGCAGGGAGAGAAGATGTCTGAATTCTTGACTCAAGCCTTAAAGTTGGCCACACACTTTTTAAAAAGCTCTGTGGTATTTAGAGTTCTCTACAACATAAAAAAATTTTAGCATTTGTACAATATTAGACCAATGGTATAAATAACATCATAATCACAAAATTCAAATTCAAATTCCCCAATAAAGTCTGGTCAAATAATCTTACTTTCTGAATATGGTAACAAGACAAGATTGTCAGTCAGTCTCGAAACAACTTTATTATAACTTGGCCTCAACTATCAGGGTAATTACAGTAAAAGAGAAACTAAAAGATATGAGAGGCCAAGTTGAATATATATATATATATATATATATATATATATATATATTTCCAGTTAAGAGTAAATGTTTTACTGGCTTGGAAATCCTGTGATCATCTGGCATGCCTGATTCAACATAATATATATATATATATATATATAAAATCACTTGCAAATGAAGGAATGATTCCACTAAGGTAAGACTGCAAAGGATTTGGGGGGGTCACTTATTTCAAATCACTCTGTTCATTCCTTAATTTTCCCCTTGAATATTAATGGAATTTTGAAAACTGAGTCAGGAAAAACTGAGCTGGGCAGTGGTGTCACCCACATTTAGTCCCAGCACTTGGAGGCAGAGGCATCCCAGGAATAGTCAGGGCTACACAAAGAAGCCATCTCAAAAGACAGACAGAAAAACAAACAAGCCGGGCGTGGTGGCGCACGCCTTTAATCCCAGCACTTGGGAGGCAGAGGCAGGCAATTTCTGAGTTCTAGGCCAGCCTGGTCTACAAAGTGAGTTCCAGGACAGCCAGGGCTATGCAGAGAAACCCTGTCTCGGAAAAAAAAGAAAAAAAAAAAAAAAAAGAAAAACAAACAAATCTGAATAATTGACTAACAAAGCCTGTAACCTTTGGCCCATCAAGGGCAGGGCAGGTCAGCAGGTCTAAGGGCTGGGGAGATGGCTCAGTGGTTAAGAGTACATACTGTTCTTGCAGAGGACCCAAGTCAGAGTTCCAGCACCCACATCAGGTACCTCACAATTGCCTATAATTCCAGTTCCATATGATCTGATACCCCTCTGTCCTTCTCCTATACACACACACACACACACACACACACACACACAATGGCTATTATGTATGTTAAAACAAAACTACAAAACCCATGTCTGAACAGAGTGCTAAATTTTTTTTTAAGATTTATTTATTTATTATATGTAAGTACACTGTAGCTGTCTTCAGACACTCCAGAAGAGGGCATCAGATCTTGTTATGGATGGTTGTGAGCCACCATGTGGTTGCTGGGATTTGAACTCTGGTCCTTCGGAAGAGCAGTCCGGTGCTCTTACCCACTGAGCCATCTCACCAGCCCCAGAGTGCTAAATTTTAAGTTTAGCATGCCAAGAGGTTTCCTTTTGGCTTCTCCAAAGAAATTGCCAGGGGAAAAAAACTAGAAGTGCTAATGACCTTGAGCTCTGTGTGCTCCTACTTGCCAGTACTAGAAAAAGACAGTCTCACCCATTGCTCCCGCCTGAGCACCAGCAGATGCACATTGCACAGCTTGCCTTCATCCGACCAGATAACCTCATTGCTACACAACACCTAGCTACATTTTACTATCTTTACTTAGAATAGCAGCTCCGGAGTCCAGGTGCAGAGGCTGACACCTACAATTGAGCATTCAAGAAGCTGAAGTAGTGAAATGCTGCAAGTTCAAAGCTAGTGTAGGCATAAGATCACCAGTTTATGCATAAAAGGCTTGCAGAGTACAAATTTGCAACCACAACAATGGAAGGCTGAGGAGGAGGAGTTCAAGGCCAGGCTGGAGTCTGGACAACATAGTGACTTCTACAACAACATGAGCTACAGTTTGAGATCCTGTCTCAAAAAACAAATACAGAGCTGGGCACTGCAGCAAATGCCTTTAAGTCCAGCACTTGAAGGCAGAGGCAGGTAGATTTCTGTGAACTTGAGGCCACCTTGTTATACATAGCAGATCCCAAGCCCATCTCAAAAAGGAGTTTTAAAAAGAATGACAGGCTGGATGGATGGTGTAGCAGTTAGGAGGACTGCTCTAAGGGGACCTGAACCCACTTCACAACTCACAACTGCCACAACTCTAGCTCCCGGAAGATCAACACCTCTAGCCTCCACACACAGCCTCATATACATACATGTCTATACCCACATGTGTGCAAACTTAAAATAATAATGGTAATAAAATCTTTTTTTTTTTTTAAGACAGGGTTTCTTTATGTAACAAACTGTTCTGGCTGTTTGGGAACTCACTTTGTGGACTAGACTGGCCTCAAATTCACAGAGATTGTGGGGCAGTGGTGGCACATGCCTTTAGTCCCAGCACTCAGGAGGCAGAGACAGGTGGATTTCTGAGTTCAAGGCCAGTCTGGTCTACAGAGTGAGTTCTAGGACAGCCAGGGCTACACAGAGAAATCCTGTCTCGGAAAACAAAACAAAACAACAAAAACAAAAATTCACAGAGATCCACCTACCTCTGCCTCCAGAGTGCTAGACAAAAGAGGTGTACCACCATGGGCTGGCAATTAATAATTTAAGAAATTATTCTTAAATTTAAGGGAAAAAAATCCCTAGAATTAGAACTATCAGTACAGGACTGGAGAGCTGGCTCACCAGTAAAGAGGACTGACTGCTCTTCCAGAGGTTCTGAGTTCAATTCCCAGCAGCCACATGGTGGCTCACAACCATCACAACACCCTCTTTTTGTGTGTCTGAAGACAGCTACAGTGCACTCATATAAATAAATTAATCTTAGAAGAAGGAGGAGGAGGAGGAGGAGAACAACAACAATCAGTACAGGCACACAAAGAACTACTTCGTTCACTTCTCACTTGACAATACTAGCTTGCAACTGTAATATATCCTATACACTTAAGATAATTCAGATGGTGCACTGATCCTGATATGGCTCTCTCTGTTCATATAGCTTTCCCTTTAATATATATAAATAACCAACTTCTGCCTGAGAAGTGCATACAGAGTCTGGTGTGCAGCTATAAGACTCCGAGCTGGAGTTTACACACTGCCACTAGAACAGAAGCACTGAACACAGATAATATTTGTAGTGAAGATAAAATTCTGTGAGAGCAAGGATGCCGAAATGATAACGACAAAGATTTAGCAGATTCAATGTAATCACTTCATGGCAGTAAGAGATAATGAAACTTCATAAATTTAGGGGTCTAAAGAGCTTTGAGTAGCAAAAATTGTAAGATTTTTTTCACATCCTCCTCTATAGTTGCATATATTAAAATGTACAAAAAAACAAGTTAGTGAAACCTTTTACATTAGTTTGTGCTTAGAAGAATTGTACTGAAAGCTCCAAGAATTACAACATACTATGGGGTCTAAGTTTGTGGATCATTACAAACAATAGCCACAGTGCTAAAAACAAAATATGAGTCACAATTCAAAAAAGAGGGAAAAGGGGGAAAAATGAACAGAGAAAAGCTTTAAAGTCAAATACCATTAAGAAATCCCTTACTTAAATGACTGCTGGCGACAGCCACCACACTGACTCTGGAGTAAGAAGGAAAGGTCCACACTGTCCTCTCCTGTAGAACAAATTCATTAAGCCCCCCCCCCCATCCCCATTCCAGCTTCAAAGTCCAGGCAGCAACAGTCAGCCACATCCGCCAGCAAGAGCAGTAATCTAACAGATCTGAGTCACACACTCCCCCGCAGTAAGAGGTCATTCTCTAGCAGGAAGCCCACTCTGCAAAGTGCTCTTGTTCTACTCCCAGACAGCCACCATGACCCACATAAAGCCAATTCTTCGACCCCAGAAGCTGCCGGCCATCTTCTCCCTCCCTCCCCAGCTCGCATCGGCCTTTTCCTAACCCAAGGCAGCTGAACACTACTCCTGTGACAAGTTTCCTACCTGAGAACCACTCTTAACTCGGATACAGCTTAGCTGTGAAGGATCCATCTCAACTCAACTCTTTTGTGCCCAACTAAGCTCGTGCCTTTCCAGGAACTACTCACCAATTACCTCAGAGAAGCTAAACTCTCCATGCCTCTTCTCCCCAAATCCGACTCAGCCTAACAAATTCTCAGACGGCCCGAGGGAGTACAGAGACCCACACCTATGTCCTTTAGGGATCAAGCCACAGGGGCCCCTAAAATTCGAACCACGATCCCTCTCCCTCAAACCACGGCACGGTACGGTCAGCTTCTAGGGTGCCGGTGTTATAATATATAACATCAAGAGCGCATAGCCACTGTAGTTAAGTCTCTAATTACGACTGCCTTCCTTGACAACGAAATCCCCAAATATCAAGCCACTCAAGTCCCGGGTGGATGCCAAGACCCCCTCCAAGCCTCCAGTCACTGGAGTGTCTCAGGTCGGACGCAGCTCCCCCCAAGGCCCAAGCCGCCGGGAGTAGCTTGCTACCCCAGGCTGCTGCACGCCGGGGACTCTGGCCGCGTCCCCATTGTTGCGGGTCCCAGCGGCCCCGGCAGGGAGTAAGGGGACCGCTGGGGCTCTCACCTCCCGTGCCACGGATCCGGGCCGCACCGGACCGGGCTGGGCCGTAGGACCTCGCGTTCTGCCGCACCCTCTTGGACGGTGTCTGCGGCGGCGGGAGCCGGAGAAGCGGCTGAGGCGGGAAGCAGCCAGCCAGGCCCGGGCGCCGCAGGCTGGCTCTGGCCGAGGGTCGGTCTTCTCCGGCGGCGGCGCTCTCAGCCTCCGCTCGCGGTCCGCGCCAGAAAGCTTCCCCCTCCCGGCCCTCTCACCCGGCCACCCGGGCGGGAACACAAGCCACCCGCAGCAAAGTTCCGCTGTGAGTCCTGTTGTTCTTTCCCAGGGAGAGAGACACTAAACGGCGGCGATTCTTGTGTGAGCAAGGACCTTTTCATGAATAAGTGAGACCAAAATATAAAATAAAATAAAATATAAAACAAAACAAAATCGAAAACAAAAACAATCCCCCAAGAGCCTGCCTGGAACTGGTAGAGTCAACTGAATGGATTTTACTAACTACCAAAAATACACACTAATCAGTACAAATGAGCCTGAGCTCCTACACTCCACAATTTGGAATAACGTCAAAACATACCGGGAACGAGATCGTGCGGATATGAGGTGTAAATTCGTTGCGGGTGCTGTTGATAGTCAATGCTACTACAGCTGTAGCCTCGAACAAAAGTTGTTCTTCCTTGAATTGATGCATGCCATTGTAATTCTCGCTCTTTCTCAGGTCATCCCTACCTGTCCGCAGTTCCTGTTGACTGCAGCTGTCTTCAGAATTATCTAGAAGACTAGCAGAGGCGGTGGCCGAGTTGGGGGAGGGGGTACTGGGGAGGGGGAAATCATTGACAATCAAACGCAGGTTGAGGTTACAGGATTTTTCTCCCTGAAGTTGGAGATTGTTATGCTCCACTTTCTTATGAGCTGTATTGTTGTCTCTTTCCACTACATTCCCTTGGCTCCCCCCCCCCCGCAAGCCCTCCCCCGCCAAAGTGAATATGGGTGAAAGATGAAAATATTGGGTAAGTGGGTCTGGGTTTGTTTGTTTTTTTTAAGGTTTTTTTGGTTAGGTTCGTTATTGGTTTTTGTTGTTGTTGTTGTTTTGGTTTGGTTTTTCGAGACAGGGTTTCTCTGTGTAGCCCTGGCTGTCCTGGAACTCACGTAAACCAGGCTGGCCTCTGACTCAGAAATCTGCCTGCCTCTGCCTCCCAACCGCTGGAATTAAAGGCAATTCGCCACAACTGCCCAGCTTTAAGTTTTTTTTTTTAAGTTTAATGAAATTAAGAGTATAAAAATTCCCTTCTCAAGCCAATCTCTCTGATATGTTCACAACTTCACATATCAGAATAAATTAGGTTATCAAGGTACAAGTGTGCTTTCCCAAACTACCATTTGGGAATTTAGATATACTGTAGATACTTCCCGCCCACCCCCCAAAAAAGTAATCTAAATATTTTTTTTTCGAGGCAGGGTTTCTCTGTCCTGGAACTCGCTTTGTAGACCAGGCTGGCCTCGAACTGAGATATCCACCTGCCTCTGCCTCCCGAGTGCTGGGATTAAAAGCGTGCGCCACCACACCCAACACTAAATATATTCTTAAATTTCTATTCTCACTCATCTGCTTGCCTTCTGAGACTCGATACTCTTCTCGATTGTCTCCAGCAACTCTTCTGAAAGACTCTGAGTATCAGTCATTTGCACCTGAAGTTTTTAATCACTGTGCTATACACATAAATTTCCATTTAGATTATCTTTCTGGACATTACAAATGGGTTCTGATATCTACAGTCATTCTAGTGTTTCTTGAAAAGCAGGACAGTGGGTTACAGAGCAGCATGCTCTGTATCTAGCAGGTCTTTGCTGTTGTAAGAACAACTTAATCCTAGGCTGTAAATGGACAAAGCATGCCTCAAACCTGGTCTACTTCCTTTTGCAGTTCTTCATCTTCTCCAATGTCCTCCTGGTAGGGAATCCCTTGAGTAAAAGAGAAAGTAAATTTGGCTTTAAGAGTTGAAGAGAGCCGGGCATGGTGGCGCACGCCTTTAATCCCAGCACTCGGGAGGCAGAGGCAGGTGGATATCTCAGTTCGAGGCCAGCCTGGTCTACAGAGTGAGTTCCAGGACAGTCGGGGCTACACAGAGAAACCCTGTCTCAAAAAACTTAAAGAAAGAAAGAAAGAAAGAAAGAAAGAAAGAAAGAAAGAAATAAAGAAAGAAAGAAAGAAAGAAAGAAAAACAAGAGTTGAAGAGGTGGTGTATTAGTCAGGGTTCTCTAGAACATATAGAATGTCTCTATATAGTCAGGGAATTTTGTTGTTGTTGTTGCTGTTTTTTGAGACAGGGTTTCTCTGTGTAGCCCCGGCTGTCCTGGAACTCACTCTGTAGACCAAGCTGGCCTCAAACTCAGAAATCCGCCTGTCTCTGCCTCCTGAGTGCTGGGATTAAAGGCGTGCACCACCATACCCAGCTAGTCAGGGAATTTATTGTGATGATTTACAGTCTGTAGTCCAATTAACCCAACAATGGGCAGCTGTGGATGGGAAGTCCAAGAATCTAGAAGTTGCACAGTCCCACAAGGCTAGTTGTTTCAGCTTGTCTTTTGTAGAAGTAGGTTCCAACAGATGTGCTGGCAAGTAAGTGCAAGCAGTCAATGAAGAATCTTCTTTCTTCCAATGTCCTTATGTAGGCCTCCAGCAGAAAGTGTGGCCCAGATTAGAGGTGTGTACCACCAGACCTGAATCTTGGGCTTGCTTTGTCCTAGGTTGACCTGGAACCCACAGGTCTCCTTGCCTCATTCTCCTGGGATTAAAAGCAAGTTCTACCTTGCCTGGGCCTAAGCTTTTCATGGCCACTATACCTCAAGATCTCCATGTCTAGATCCAGGTCAGAAACTTGTGTCTTCAGCCTTAAGATCTGGATCACAGGTGAGCCCCAATTCTGGATTGTAGTTCATTCCAGATAAAGTCAAGTTGACAATCAGGAATAGCCACCCCAGGTGGCCAGGCAGTGGTGGTGCATGCCTTTAATCCCAGCACTCCGGAGGCAGAGGCAAACAGATCTCTTGTGAGTTGAGACCAGCCTGGTGTACAAATGGAGTTCCAGGACAGCTGGAGCTGCTACACAGAGAAACCTTATTCAAAAAAAGAAAAAAAAATGAAAAGCTTCAAAACCTTACCATGATACACGCTTGAACCCCAAGCACTCGGGAGAATGAGGTGGGAGGATTGTCACAGAGCCTGGGCTTCTTTCATTTTCTTTCTTTCTTTCTTTCTTTCTTTCTTTCTTTCTTTCTTTCTTTTTTTCTTTCTTTCTTTCCTTTTTTTTTTTGGGGGGGGGTGTTTGAGACAGGGTTTCAATGTATAGCCCTGGCTGTCCTGGAACTCACTTTGTAGACCAGGCTGGCCTCAAACCCAGAAATCCTCCTGCCTCTGCCACCACGCCCGGCTCTTTCTTCTCTCTCTCTCTCTTTCTCTCTCTCTTTCCTTTTTTCTTTTTTCTTCTTTTCTGTAGTGTGTGTGGGTGTTTTTTTTTTTGTCTAAACCCACACGGTATTTATTGCAGACACAAATACATAACCTCAATATGAGGGTCTAACTAAAGCAAGCACTTCCCAGACCATGGCTACACGCATGTGGATCGAGTGAATGGACATTTTTGTATTTCCTCTGCTCTTCAGCTTGTACAACCCATAGGCCACAATTGCTGCAAAGCCTGCCATTCCAGTGGGGACAAACAGTGTCTCCTTAGCTTTCCGAATAAACTTAGACCCCTGACCTTCATCGTCTGAGAGAAAAAGGTCTGTGTTGATTGACATTGTGATCTCTCTCTCTCTCTCTCTCTCTCTCTCTCTCTCT
>NC_034599.1:100302600-100311396 GCF_900095145.1 Mus pahari
GGTTATGAGCCACCATGTGGTTGCTGGGATTTGAACTCCAGACCTTCGGGAGAGCAGTTGGGTGCTCTTACCCACTGAGCCATCTCACCAGCCCCAGACATTGTGATTTCTTGAAGAGTCTTCTTGTCAGCTTGTGCAAACTGGCTGCCTTGAGATTGTGGTTCAAATAGCCAGGGGCACATCACGAGGATCTGGGGCGGGGGGCGGGGGAGGCATTCGAGACCAGACTGGCCTTGAACTCAGAAATCCACCTGCCTCTGCCTCCCAAGTGCTGGGATTAAAGGCGTGCACCATTACCGCCCTTCGAGGATCTGTATCTTAAGAAGCCCTTTCAAGTAATACGGTGCAAAGTAAAGACCTCCTAGCACACTCCAGAGGAACCGAGAACCATTTGAACCAAGAGCGGTGTCCCTTCCAGTCCTGCTGGCTTCTGGCCGCTATTGTGTGTGGGGGGGGGGGGGCGTTAAGTCAAGGTTTCTTTGCATAGCCCTGGCTCTCCAGGAACTCTCTCTGTAGAGCAGATTGGCTTTAACTCAGAAATCCACCTGCCTCTACCTCTCAAGTTCTTGGATTAAAGGCACGTGGCACCAGTCCAGCTATTAGAACCATCTCTCAAATTACAAAAGTTTAAATATGTTCAGATAATAGCCTTATAGATGACCAGAGGGACAAAAATGAGACCAGAGACTCTAGAAAGGAGCCTTACTTATCTCTCTTCACATACGTGAGCTTGTATGAAGAACTTATTTCTCTTCCATAACTGAGCTTGGAGTAACAGGAGCCAACAATGGCTCCCCACAACCACCCCCCATGATAGAAGTTTCTTCTTCTATTCCTTCCTCCCAGGAAGCCACTGTTCTGAAACATATAGATATCTATTGATGGCTCTTCATTCAAGTAAGCTTAAAAGAGCTGGGCAGTGGTGGCGCACGCCTTTAATCCCAGCGCTTGGGAGGCAGAGGCAGGCGGATTTCTGAGTTTGAGGCCAGCCTGGTCTACAGAGTGAGTTCCAGGACAGCCAGGGCTACACAGAGAAACCCTGTCTCGAAAATAAAAAAAAAAAAAAAAAACCAAAAACAAAAACAAAAAAAAGAGCTGGGACCTTCTTCCGTGCATTAGTCAAGTGGATCTATATTTTTGAAAGTTTTTTTTTGTTTTCCTCGTGAAATTAAAAACAGATTAGGCTTTTTGGAAATTCAAAAATTCAAATTGAATCCTGATACCTAGAATACCTAGAAGGCAACAGTAGGAGAAGCCCTGATTTAAGGCTAGCCATCGAGAGAGAGAGAGAGAGAGAGAGAGAGAGAGAGAGAGAGAGAGGGGGGGGAAGAGAAGGGCACAAAAAGAGAGAAGAGGAGGGAGAGGGCAGGAATGAGGAGAGGGGAGGGGGAGAGGAAGGAACGGGGAGGGTAGAGAGGAGAGAAGAAGGCAGAAGCCAGAGGAGGGGTAAAGGGGAGGGGAAAGGGAGGGAAGGGAGAAAGAGTTAGAGAGGAAGGGAGGGGAGGAGAGGAAAGGAGAGAGACGGGATACCAGAGGGGAATGTGGTATCGAGTTCTGCCAGAGGTGTCAGGCACTGCCAATACGCCTGCTGCCAGCCAGAGAAGGCAGGGCAAAGTCCAGGAGTCCACAGGTAGACCCGAAGGGGAAAGCAGGATCTGGGACAAAATGCAGTCTCCCAGTCTCCCCTCTCTGAGTACAGTGCACTGTCTGTGTTCTACCTGGAGAGAAAGTCAAGTACTGGGGTCTTGGCCCACGTTTCCCCGCAGGGCATCTGTACACCAGGCAGGGAGGGGAAAGCGGAACCAGGGATCACTTGAGAGTAAGTGCACAGTACTGGAGGGGCGGGAGGAAAAAAATAAAAGGCCTTCTTCAGGCCTTTTTTTTTATTTTTCTGAGACAGGATTTCTCTTTGTAGCCCTGGCTGTTCTGGAACTCACTCTGTAGACCAGGCTGGCCTCGAACTCCGCCTACCTCTGCCTCCGAAGTGCTGGGATTAAAGACATACGCCACCACTGCCCGGCTTAATGTCAAGGTTCACTTAGGCAAAGCCTTCCCTGAAACGATCTTTTTTTTTTTAAATATTTATTTTTTTTAAATATTTATTTATTATATGTAAGTACACTGTTGCTGTCTTCAGACACTCCAGAAGAGGGCATCAGATCCCATTATGGATGATTGTGAGCCACCATGTGGTTGCTGGGATTTGAACTCCGGACCTTTCAGAAGAGCAGTCAGTGCTCTTAACCGCTGAGCCATCTCTCCAGCCTGAGTTTTGGTTTCTTAAAACACAAAAACAAACAAACAAAAACTCCCAGCTATGCTATATGAATATGTTTGTGTTTAAATCCCAAGTGTGGGATGTAGGGCTGCTTCTGTTTGTCCACAGTCCTTAACTATGATTGTCTTTCATGCTCTCGGGGAGGGAGAGGGTCATGGGTTTTGCCAGCTATAGATAGTTTAATTCTGGGAACACTGCAGAGGGTGTAAATGCCAGAGCCCCAGAAGGGTAGAAATTCAAAAGCCCTGAGAGAGCCTGTGGCAGGCAGATACTGCTGCCCACTGCTGTTGTGTTCACTATTGCTAGGTTGCTCGATATTTGAAGTCTGGACTTGCCACATGGACAGCAGGACGTGGCCTATAGAGGTCTTTGCCCCTTTCCCTTCTAACCCTCTTTCTCTCTTACCTAGTTAGTGTTGTGGGGTTGGGAGAAATTAGGTTGGAATGAGGATTGGAAGGGAAGTAGATATATAAGAATCCAATAAAATAATAAAATAAATGTGCCATTGATCCCATTCTTGAGTTTTATTGTGGTATTTTTTAAGGGGTATGGGAGGTCTCAGTACGTTGCCTAGGCTGGTGTGGAACTTGTGAGTTGAAGCATTCCTTCTTCCTGAGTCCCTCAAGTAGCTGGGGCTACTGATATACCATCTGCACCACCATGCCCAGCAAAACATGGTTGGTTTCCTCTACAACAGTGGCTTTATCTTTCCATGTTGGAGATCAATCGTAGAGCTACTGTGTATGCTATAGAAGCAACCTTACCTATGAGCTACACGCCCAGCCCAAGGACTACCCCTGCCCCATCTTCTTGCTGCATACATTTCCTATCACCCAGATTATAGTCTCCTGGGAGATGGCCTGGAATGAGAGTGGGATTTGTAACGTTCTCCGTTCGGCAGCTATTTACCTGCTACCAACCTTACTCTGAACAACGTGCTAGATGTCAGGAAGACAGAATGCCAGGCAAAGCTTTATGTATCTTATAGATGGTATTCATTTAATCCTTACATCAACATTGTTAAAAGCATAGACCATCCCACCCCAAAGACGAAAAGTAAAGCTGTAGGTTAAAAGAGGGATGGAGTGTAAATGTGCCTGAGTTCAGAGCAAATGCTTATAACCATGTCCCAAAACAAAGAAAGCACTCTGTCCAAAAGTTTTTTTTTTTGAGAAATTTAATTTATAAAATGTGGCAAACAGAAATCTGTCCCCAGAATTGGGGTTAGTGGTTCATGCCTGTTACCCCAGGAGGATGAGACAGGAGGATCACTAATTTGAGGCTAGCCACACTAGATTGTAAATTTGAGACTAGCCTGAGTTATATAGCAAGACTCTATCACAAAAGTGGAGGACAGAAAAAGGAAATCTGTCTATGCTGGTTAATTTGATGTGAACAAGCTACAGTCATCTGAAAGGAGAGAACCTCAAATGAGAAGATGATAGTTCCATAAGAATGGTCCACAAAGGGACTTCCAGGAAATCCAGGGCCACATAGAGAAACTCTATCTCAAGGGAAAATGAAAGAGTGCAGATTAAGCAAGCCATGAAAAGCAAGCCAGTAAGCACCACTCCACGGCCTCTACATCAGCTTCCTGCCCTGTTTGGGTTGCTTCCATGATTTACTTCCATGATGAACGATGAAGTGGAGTTGTAAGCCAATAAACCCTTTCCTCCCTTGATTGCTTTAGTCATAGTGTTTCATCCAGCAATAGAAACCCTAAGACTCTGTACCACCTTGGTTTTCATTCAGCAGTTATGATTCCTCAGTTGCATTTCTCTTTATTTTGTTTGCTGGTTGGTTTTTATTTGCTTGTTTTAAGACAGGGTCTCTTTCTATAGCCCTGGCTGTCCTGGAACTCACTAGACCATGCTGGCCTGAAATGCAAAGATCTGCCTACCTCTGTCTCTCCCTCCATGGTGCTGGGATTAGACATGCAGCATCATGTCATGCTACAAAAAGTGGTTTTGTTTTGTTGATGTTTGTTTGTTGGCTTGGTTTGATTTGGTTTTGGATTTTCGAGACAGTTTTTTTTTTTTTTTTTTTTTTGGTGTGTATTCTTGGCTATCCCTGGACTCACTCTGTAGACCAGGCTAGTCTTGATCTCAGAGATCCACCTTTCTTTGCCTTCTCAGTGCTGGGATCAAAGATGTCCTCCACCACCTGGCCATAGCAATCATTTTAAAGGCACAGTAAAAACACTACTGATAAATAATCAGAGGATTTGACAGTCCTCTGTAGTTTGACAGCATAGAAAAACTAACTAAAATACAGCCCAGTGGTACAGTTGTGTAATCCCAGATGCTATGGAGGCTGAGACAGGAAGACTGGAAGCTCCAGTTCAGCTTTGGCTACAGAGAGAGCCCAAGGCCAGCATGGGCAAGTTAATGAGACCACATCTAAAGACAAAAAAAAAAAAAAAAAAAAAAAAAAAGTAAAACGAGCAAACAAAACTGAAAAGCAGGGCATAATGGTACAAGCCTATAATACCAAAAATTGGGAGCTAGAAGAGACAAGAATTCGAAACCAGCTTAGTCTACATAACAAGTTCAAAACTAGCCTAGACTACATGAGACCTTATCTCAAAAGTTAAAATGAAAAAAAAAAGAAAAGAAAAGAGAAAAAGAAAAAAGGAAAAGAAAAGAAAGAAGAAAGAAAGAGGAAAAAGTCCCCCAAAGGGGTAAGCATGGTTTAGTGATACTGTTTCCTGGGTTCAATCCCCCAAAACAGGTAAGAAAAATAATTTTATTAGTTTTCCATCTGTCTTTTGGAATGATGGCAAACACCTGTAATCCAGCTATTCAAGAGGCTGAGAGAGGATAATCAGGAGTTTAAGACCAGCCTGGACAACATAGCAATATGCTGTCGTGGTTGGTTGATTGGTTTTGAGAGTCATGTATCTCAGGCTGGCTTGGAACTCAAGAATGACCTTCAACTCCCTGCCTCTACCTCTGGTCTGCTGAGATGACACATGAGTACCACTATGCCCTGCTCTCACTACAGATGTATCTTAGAGCTTCTTGCGTGCTCGGCAAGTACTGTACCACCCAATCCTCACCCACAGCCAAGCAGCATATTACTTGTATATGGTGGCTGGTGGGATAGCTAAGCGGTAGACTACTTGAATAACATACATGAGGTCCTGGGTTCCATCCAAAACACTGCTGAAAAAATAAGCGAGATAGCTATCCAGTCACTGTTACTGTCACCATCACCATCACCCCACCCTATTTTAAATCTCTCTTCCAGCACATAATTAATTCCATCTGTTGAAAGCCAGTTCCAACATCCATGTAACTGAGGAATGTAACAAGGTATGGTGGTGATGATTGGGGTCAGTACTCATAACCACTGATGGAGCCCACACACATGAACACAGCAGAGGGAGATTTAGGGGGTCAGCACTGCTGATGAAACAAAACATTATCATCTGGGGCTGGCAAGAGTGTCCAGAAAGAAACTCTGAACTCTTTTAACTCTTAAGAGGCATGTGAGAAAGAAAAGGAGAGAGAGAAAGGAGAAAAAGTCATACACACACACACACACACACACATACACACACACACACTTGTACACTCTGGCAGGGCCTGACCACCTATTTCAAAAATTTCACAAGTGCACATGCATACTTATATACATACACATATACCTGCATATGTTTGTATGCTCATATATATATAGACATATGGACATATAGACATATTGAACATACATACAGACAGACTATGTAGACATATATATTGTACATACATATAAGCAGACATGTAGACATATATACTTTTTTCCTTAATCACAAATCTGCCCTAAGCATATTTCTCTTCTTAGTGAAAGTTATAAAAGTTTACTGCATTCCTTATTATATATCCTTTACTTACTATTCTATGAAGAAGAGGCCTATTCTAGTCTTGATTTTAACCTTATTATATCTTTCTTGCAAAACAACTAAAACCATCACCTTAAACTTTCTTCTTAAAATTATTTGAACGAAACGAGGAAATCTACAAAGTTATTAATACATCTAAACAGCATTATTATATAAAAGTACATCTTCATATTAATCTACAGGAAATTGGCCTATCACCCAGGAAGTAATTACATCAGCCTATAGATAGTTAGGTTCTCCTAGTGTCCATTCATACCAAGCCAAATCAATGAGGAGCATGGCAATGATGATCATGAGAAGGCACATCAGTAGCAAGAAGCAATCCTTTGACAAAGTCTCTGGGACTGTGCCTTCTAGAGTGCACCCACTGCAGCCATGCAAAACGATGTGCCACCTCCAGAAAGCTCACTTGCTTGCCATATCTTTTCCTGGATGGCTTCTGTCATCTGTCAGATGTGATCTGTTTTTAAGACAGAATCTACCCTTGTAACCCAAGTCTGGAAACAAACAAAACATCACCCCTCTGGGGCCTGAGATACTTGAAATTTTGCTTCTACCCACAACCCTGAAAAAAAGAAAGCAAGGGGGGAAAAGCTGCCCAGGAACTCCCAGTTGTCCTGTTTTTGTCTCCCAAGTGCTAGGATTATAGGCATGGGCTACCATACAAAACGTATCTGCTATGTTCTGTATCTGTTCATTATTTCTCTCCTCTCATAAGATTGAGGTCCCTGGAAACAAATAAATTACCAAGATCCTCAACACCCAGAACAGGTGCAGATTGATCAAGAAATTTATTTAGGGCTGGAGAGATGGCTCAGCAGTTTAGAACACTGATGGCTCTTCCAGAGGTCTGGAATTCAATTCCCAGCAACCACATCTGTAATGGGATTCAATGCCCTCTCCTGGTGTGTCTGAGGACAGCTACACTCTGAGGCCAGCCCGCTCTACAGAGCAAGTTCCAGGACAGCCAAGGCTACCCAGAGAAACCCTGTCTGGAAATAGAAGAAAAAAAAAAAGGAAATATATTTAACAAACACGAATTCATATTAATGCCATTACTGAGGCACCGGGGATGAAGTGGGTGGGGCAGACGATCATTTGGAACCTGGGACACGCCTGACAGATCCCATGTGGACTGTGGTACTAAGTGAAATAATTTCTCTAAGGATGCTACAAACTATGGGCCATGGGAAATGGAGGAAAGAGTCCCTGTGGCACGAGGTGGAGGTGCAGAGCAATGCAAACCCTTGCTAAGGCAGGGTCTTTTAGGATAAGGAGGTTGGAGCGAAGAGGTGGCTCAGTAGTTAAGAGCACTGTTGCTCTTGCAAGAGAACTGGGTTTGATAGCTCACAACCATCTAAAACTGGAACTCCACTTCCAGGGGATCCGATGCCCTCTTCTGACTTTGGAGAGTACCAGGCATACACATCTGAACATACACACGTGAAAGACACATATATAAGAATAAATAATTCAAAAAAACAAATAATTCGTTTTTAATTTTAAGAAAGGGATGAGGAGCCGGGCGTGGTGGCGCACGCCTTTGATCCCAGCACTCGGGAGGCAGAGGTAGGCGGATTTCTGAGTTCGAGGCCAGCCTGGTCTACAGATTGAGTTTCAGGACAGCCAGGGCCACACAGAGAAACCCTGACNTGAAAAACCAAAAAAAAAAAATGCTGTCAGTTTTAAATTTGTGAAGGTATCCCCATAATTGCCATTATTTCCAATAAATGTGTGCTGTGAAGAGACACCATGACCAAGGCAATTCTTTTTTTTTTTTTTTTTTTTTGGTTTTTTCGCAGCTTTGACAACAAACCTGGAGAGAAAGATACCAGGAAAATAAACTTATTCATGCATGAAAACCTAAAATAAGTGAGGATGACTTGAAATATTTTTAAAATAATTTACTTTCATTTTATGTGCATTGGTGTTTTGCCTCTATGTGTGTTTGTGTGAGGGTGTTGGATCCTAAACTGGAGTTTTAGACAGTTGTGTGCTGCTATGTGGGTGCTGGCAATTGAACCCAGGTCCCTTGGAAGAGCAGTTAATGGTCTTAACTCCTGAACCATAGCTCTGGCCCTAAGTGGAAAGAATTTTAAAAAACTGAAGAAAGAAGACCCTAGAAGATATAAATACTTTCATGTTTACAGTTTGGGGAAGTTGATGTTGTAAATGTGGCTATGTTACTGAAAACAATATGAAAGTTCAATACAGTTCTTATATAAACCATGATAATTTTTTTCAGAAACAAAAGAAAATTCAACATAAAATCAATAGATATCAGAGCTGGGTGTGGTGGTGCGCGCCTTTAATCCCAGCACTCGGGAGGCAGAGGCAGGTGGATTTCTGAGTTCAAGGCCATCCTGGTCTACAGAATGAGTTCCAGGACAGCTAGGGCTACACAGAGAAACCCTGCCTCGAAAAAAAATAGATATCAGAAAAATAGAATTGACAGCTTCATATTTTCTGTTTGGGCATTTATTACAAAGCTGTAGTCATCTAAGTAGTATGATACTGGTGCAGATACCAAATAAAAACCATAAAACAATCAACTAGAATAGAGATCCCAGAGATGAACTTACTCACTCTTTCTTTCTTCTTTCTTTCTTCCTTCCTTCCTTCCTTCCTTCCTTCC
>NC_034599.1:100311696-100339220 GCF_900095145.1 Mus pahari
CAGTGTACTTACATATAATAAATAAATAAATCTAAAAAAAAAAATTAACTGATGCAAAAAAAAAATAAATGTAAATGCTAAGACTGCATAGCTGTTAGAATAAACTATAGAGAAAAGCTGGATTTAGATAGTTTTTAGGATATATATATATATATATATATATATATATATATATATATATATATAGAGAGAGAGAGAGAGAGAGAGAAAGCACAAGCAAAAGAAGGGGGGAAAGTTGGGTTGGGTTCCAACAAAACTAAAAACAAATGTGTATATCAAAGGGCTTTCTATTAATAAAGAAATGTCAACCTATGGTATGGGAAAGATTTGCAAGTCACCTGAGGTGCCCGTGTCACATATGCTTCCCTCTTGGGTTGCCCAGCCCATTGTGCACAAAGCTGGACTGTTAGGGTGGGTGGTCAGGGGAAGAAGGTGGTTGTATATTATGTGTATTGTAGCCAGGAGAGGGTGGCTTGGACCTCTTTTTGAGTTTGATCCTCCTGTTGAAGTATGTTAACGTGGGTAAAGGCCAACTTGGAGGCAGGGAATAGCAAGTGAGAGATGTGCAGGTCGGCTACGAGGTGTTTGGTGCAGCCATTAGGTTAGCCCTTACTTACAACTCCCATTCACTATCATTGGTCCCAGGGATCTCCAATGGAAGCTATTAAGGTTGGCAAGAATCCTGGTCGCCATCGCCCCCAGCGTATGGGGGGAGAAAAAAGGTGGGCAAGAATGGTGCCACCGTGACTGGTGGATTCAATTCGGCATCTCCAACAGGGCAACCTCCATATATGGAGGCCTCCTGGAGATAGTCACCTGTTTTTCGGTAAAGAAAGCAGAGGAAAGGGCTGGAGGCAGTGGAGATGGAATCAGAGTGTCCAGGAATCTCAGTCCATAATTCAAGTGGGCAGTCCTGGGTTTCTATCATTTTGTTGTGTCTGTTATAGGGCTCCCTAGCAAAGAATCTCCATTGGTGGGTATTGGAAGGGCCTGGGCAGTAGCAGAATTAGAATAGAGAATAACAAAAACAGCCATAAGAACAGAGGAAAGGGAAGGCTGTGGAGGGCACATGGCCTAGGTGCCCAGCAGGGCAAAGCCACGGATGCCCAGCCAATCCTGGGTGTGCTTAGATTGGCAATTTTACTTTGGAAGAGAGGCTTAGTTCAAGGGGCATGAATACCACCTTTCTTGACTGCCTGTCTGAATTCTTTTAAATCTGTAGCTTGATAGGGTACTAATTAAGTGGCTTAGGCCACATGGGGTGTACACTGACTGGAAATGTTTGAAATTCTGGACTTGTGGGTGAGTCATGAGGTTTATGGACAGTAGAGGGAGAGGCAGAGTTAGCCAGGTGCTTAGGGGTGTCTTCTCTACCTCTGTAACGGAATTGTGGAGATTAAGAAGTCGTATGATTCCCAGCACTCGGGAGGCCAAGGCAGGCGGATTTCTGAGTTCGAGGCCAGCCTGGGCTACAAAGTGAGTTCCAGGACAGCCAGGGCTACACAGAGAAACCCTGTCTCTAAAATCAAAAGAAGAAGAAGAAGAAGAAGAAGAAGAAGAAGAAGAAGAAGAAGAAGAAGAAGAAGAAGAAGAAGAAGAAGAGGAAGAAGAAGTCGTATGATGAAGCCAGGCATTTAATCCCAGTACTTGGGAGGCCAAGGCAGGCGGATTTCTGAGTTCGAGGCCAGCCTGGTCTACAGAGTGAGTTCCAGGACAGCCACGGCTACACAGAGAAACCCTGTCTTGAAAAGCCAAAAAAAAAAAAAAAAAAACACAGAGGTTATTGCCAATATACATATAGGCTGTCAGGGTTTAGACAAAGGTTTTGGAGCCTTTACCAATGCCAGTGAGCAGTCTTGGCCAGAAAGTGTCAGTTACTCTTTCAACGTGCCTAAACCCAATGCCACTGTGTAAATCAAAATCAAAGAAGGAAAACATCGATTGCCAGCCTTCAGTGTGGAGAGTCTTAGGGCCTTTAGGCAAAGACCAGAAGGCCAGGGCACTCACCTAGCACCTGCTCATAGCAAAGACCCTGTTACATCCACGCTGGATGTCAGTTACGCCTCCCACTCAGGGTAGCCAGGCCCACTGCGCACTGAACTGGACTGGAGAGAGGGGAGCTTAGCTGGGACCGGTGAGAGCAGTGCAGGATTTTGGTTGGTGATGAGTGTGTGGGCAATGAACACACCCAGGAACAGCTTCGGAGAACTGGTTCTATTCACTGGGGTCAGGGAGGTATCTATGGCCCTGGGGAGGTGGCCAGGATCTCTGGAGCAAAGTCTGTACGGCCATATACCATTGGCCAGGGCAGGTGTTGCCCCATCTACATACATAGGGGCGTGTAGGGTAATAAATGCTTCCTAGCATTGATGGTGGAGGAGCTGGCTTTATGGTGCCAGGTTGGGAGCAGGGAGGTAGTCAACTCCCGCCATCTTCATGTTTGAGGTTGAAGCTCCCTTAACCCTTCCTCTGTAATCCTGGGCCATTGTGGTACCACAGTAAAGGATTGATCCTTATCCTAGCACTTGGGAGGTGAAGACACTGTTAATCCCACCTGGAGAAAATAAGACCACTACCAGAGTTTTTTGTTGTTTTTTTGTTTGTTTGTTTGTTTTGTTTTTCCAGACAGGGTTTCTCTGTGTATCTCTGGCCTCGAACTCGGAAATCTGCTTAGCCTCTGACTCCCGAATGCTGGGATTAAAGGCGTGCGCCACCATGCCCAGCTCAGAGTTTTTAAACCAAATTTGAAATGAGCTTTATTCAATACAAGCCAGGAAGATGGACACTCACTGGACCAGAGCCACTAGAGTTAGGTTCTTATAAAGGCAAAACCCACCAGGCTATCTTTCTCCTGCCTTTGTCCAACAGGGAGAAAGCATACATTGGATATACTTCCTGTCTATATACCTCCCACCTACATGTGATCAAGTACATGCTGTGGAGTTGGGGCAACCAAGCTTGTTTATAGAAGTGAAAACACGCAGCTTGTTATCTTACATGGACAGCCCCCTGCATTCCAGGAAGTTATTTGTCCTTGGGCAAGTGGGGCTTACAGGGTAGTGTGGTCTTAAGTCTGCCCACTTTCCTCTGGGGTGTGAGACGCCAGACTGAGGAGAGTGAGACAGAGTCTGGGATGAACAGGTTCCACAGGACTCCAGTCTAGCCTGGAATGCTGGAAGTGTTATAGTTCTTTAAAGAGGAATAAAGAGGTTTGGATGGCCTCTTGGGGCAGGCAGGTCCAGGTCCCCGGCCCCTTGACAGCTTCAGTGGCAGTGGTGGCTGAGCACCCGCTGCTATGATATGAGCCTCTGCAGATAGAGAGGACCTGACCAGCCAGGCAGGTCCAAGATCCATGATCTTCAGAGAGAGAACTCTTCTCCAAGTTACAACTCAGTAAAGACAGCCACTCTCAGGCGATCCTTGGTGAGATAACTTGTGTGCTTTATTCCATGTGGATAGGAACTATGTATGACCTTTGAGGAGTGGGATGGGATTTGGGAGGGTGGTAAACATTTTCTACTGGCTGAGTTTGGGATGTTGATGATGCTCTAATTGCATGAGGAAGGACTCCAGGTGTTGCATTTTATGAATAATGGCCCACGGTCCTCCCAGTTGGTGGTCGTGGTTCTGTGTTCCACAGCAGGCTTGAGAGGCTGAGAGTGTGCAGCTCTACTCCGACCCTCCTCTCTGATCTCTGAGGTTCCCGGGTTTGAGTACACCCCACCTCACTGCTTCTTTCTCTGAGGTTCCCGGGTTTGAGTACACCCCACCTCACTGCTTCTTTCACCTGTCTGGCAGTGCAGCCGACTTGCCCTACTGGTTAGAAGACTTTTTGTTTTATAGATATCATTTATTTTATTTTTTTTATTTTTTTTCTCTTTTTATAGATATCATTTTTTTAAAAAGATTTATTTATTTATTTATTTTATGTATATGANTACACTGTAGTTGTCTTCAGACACACAAGAAGAGGGTGTCAGATCACATTGCAGATGGTTGTGAGCCACCATATAATTGCTGGGAATTGAACTCAGGACCTCTGGAAGAGCAGTCAGTGCTCTTAACTACTGAGCCATCTCTTCAGTCCCTGTTTTATAGATATGTTAAGCACATTAATTTAAACTTAAAACATGCTGGGCAGTGGTGGCGCATGCCTTTAAACCCAACACTTGGGAGGCAGAGGCAGGCGGATTTCTGAGTTCGAGGCCAGCCTGGTCTACAAAGTGAGTGCCAGGACTATACAGAGAAACCCTGTCTCGAAACAAAACAAAACAAAACAAAACAAAACAAAAAAAGAGGCTCAGGTAGAAGGCTGCTATGACATGAGGCCAGCCTGGCCTACATGAGTTCAAGACCACAGAGTGAGAACCTGGGTTGAGAAACAATAAATTAAATTAAATCAAAAGAAAGCCTTTGAGCTCTAAGCTGAAATTTCAACTAATTTATTGTTTTAAGCAAAAATGAATCTTTTGAATACTTTTTTTGTTAGTACTTCTAAGTGTCTAATTTCATACCTAGAGGGGTATGAAATCTATCAAGTGTATGTTTATGGAATCTAATATTAAAATTAAATGATTCCCTTAATATGAAGTTTGGGTTGCTAAATGTATGTACAAGTCCATTAATTCACATAAAATGTAGCCAACCTCTATATTCTTAATGCAAATGCAATCAGTGTAAGACTGCCTGAATCTCCTGTGCATGAGCAATTATCTTGGCTGCAACATCTCATTCTTAGTAGAATTTTGTCTGCTCTAGATAGGACCAGCTGGGTCAGTCTCAATAGCCTGAAAGTTTGGTACAGGGCTGGGTCCAATCAGCATGTATTTCAGGGGAGATTTTGGTTCCTCATATGCCTAAGGGGATTCTGTTTCAGTTGATGCACTCTGGGGATTTGTTATACAAAGACAAAGCCGCATAGCCCCTGGGGCTTCTAGGTGAGACAAACACGCACATGTTAATTATAATAAAACCTTAACTCCTGTGAGCATGCACATAGCTATCAGCAGGAACTCAAGGGAGGAAATACTTCACTGGTATTAAGTCTGGGTATGGTGGCATATACCTATAATTTTAGCACTCTGGATGCTAAGGCAGGAGGATTGAAATTTCAAGGATAGCCCTGGCTACATAGTATAAGAAATATCAAGCAGAAGTCATAGTATTTTCAAATACTATAGTGTTTAGGACAAGGGAGTACACTCTTTATCTCCTGTAACTTGTAAGACTTTATGCAATTGTTTTAATCCCCCTTGCCTTTGTTTACACAGAGGCCCACTGCTCCATTTTGGAAATTTGCTGATCTAGAGCAGGGATCTTTTCTTATAGAAGTAGTGATCCCTTCCCCATTTGGTGTGGGGGAGCCAATTCTTTTCAGACTAAACAATCAAATAAGATTTGACGGAGGGGGCTGGAGAGATGGCTCAGTGGTTAAGAACACTGACTGCTCTTTTGAAGGTCCTGAGTTCAAATCCCAGCAACCACATGGTGGCTCACAACCATCCATAATGAGATCTGACGCCCTCTTCTGGAGTGTCTGAAGACAGCTACAGTATACTTACATATAATAAATAAATCTTTAAAAAAAAAAAAAGATTTGCCGGGCGGTGGTGGCGCACGCCTTTAATCCCAGCAGAGGCAGGTGGATTTCTGAGTTCGAGGCCAGCCTGGTCTACAAAGTGAGTTCCAGGACAGCCAGGGCTGTACAGAGAAACCCTATCTTGAAAAACCAGAAAAAAAAAAAAAAAAAAAAAAGATTTGAGGGAGGATTCCAGCCAATGGAGAAAAGACACAGCTACCACCTGAGTAAGAATAAAAACTAATGCACTTCCTGTGTTGGTGGGCTCTCTCTTCTCTCTTCCCTCTCTTGTTTGTTTAAGACAGGGTCTTACAATATAATCCAGGTTAGCCTAGAGCTCATGGTACCCCTGTCTCAGCCTCCAGACTTCGGAAATTACACTTTCAGACTACTGTGTCTGGCTACATCCTCCTCTGTATAAAACAACTCACCCATTCAGAAGTGAGACCAGGAGAACATGGAAGAACCTTGTATCTTTAGTTCAGTTAGTGGTTAATTAAGGATGGATGCAGGCGACTATGATACTACTTCATATTCAAGCCATAGCACTGTTCATGGGATGGTATAAAATGGGTAGGTACACATGCCTTTAGTACAGAGTCCTGGTCCTGACAGAGATCAGTAGTTATTCCCAGAGGCCTGGCATGCAATAGCTCCAGCTAAGCCCTGTAGCTGAGCTAGTGACAAAGGCTCTGATGCTTCAGCATACAGAGAGAAAGAGCTGATTCTCTGGATTTCCCTCCCATGGGTAGCAGCTGAGAGGGAACATGGGTCAGAGAGGACAACGAAACAAAAAGCCAGCTAGGTGCAGTGCCACATACCAGTAATCCCAGATACTTGGCAGGCTGAGATAGGATTGTTTTGAACTCAAGAGTTCCAACCCAGCCTAGGCAGCAAAATGAATGTGTGTGGTCTATTTCTGTCTCTCTCTTTTGAAAAAGGTCTTTGTAGGCTTAGATTATTCAAAACCTACTTTTAATAAGGGCTCATAAATGCTTTAGCTTCCCTCTAGCCCACCACTCACCAGAGGTAGTGGAAAGGAAAGGTTAATAGGACAAAGGAGGATGTGGACCTGTTTAGAAATAGGTTTTGGAGCACATCCAATCTGCATTGTCAGGATATCAGCAGTTCAGTTCACACAAATCAGCAGCAACAGTTCCATCCACTCACAAACACCATTCACGAATCAGCAGTGGCAGTTGGATCTGGAAGAAACCTCGAGGCTCTGCCAATCAGCCTGAGTCCTCGGAAGCAGCAAGAAGCTTTTGGAACACCACCAGAAGTTTTATTTATTTATTTACTTATTTATTTATTTGGTACACTTCTATGAAGTCATGACACATGATGACCAGCAAAGAGTGGTAAGGCGAACCAATACCACCCAGCAGTGTCCACTGTCTGTTGAGTTATATTTATATCCTTTCCAAACATCACATCTTCTCTCAAGTATCTGCTGTGGCAAAAATTGCATGCCCCTTTTCCAGGCTGCTTCCAGAAAAACAACACATGTCTGCTCTCAGCAAAACATCCTCCCATGTGTGTGCTTCAGCAAAAACATCTTTTGATAAGACAGTGTCCAGAGCCGGGCAGTGGTGGCATACGCCTTTAATCCCAGCACTTGGGAGGCAGAGGCAGAACTCTGTAGACCAGGCTGGCATTGAACTCATGGGAATCTGCCTGCTTCCACCTCCCAAGTGTTGGGATTAAAGTTCTATGTCACCCACCACCCAGCTATAAATAAATAATGTAATTTAGCCAGGCATGGTGGCACACATCTTTAATCCCAGCATTTGGGAGAAACAGGTGGATTTCTGAGTTCGAGGCTAGCCTGGTCTACAAAGTGAGTTCCAGGACAGCCAGAGCTATACAGAGAAACCCTGTCTTGAAAATCCAAAAAAAAAAATGTAATTTAACTTTTTTCAAATAATGCAAAGGTTGGAAGTTCAGTTGTAGAATGTTCACTTAGAATGCTTGATTCCTTTGGTTTGATCCCTAGCATGACATAAAGCAAGATCATTTTATACAAATGTACACTATAGTGTGGCATGCTAAAAATGGGATTGGCATCACGTGTGTGGGAGCAAAACCTGATACACTCTGATCACTCTCTCTGCTACACCCCATCTTCTGGGTTTGCATAGGTCATAGGAGATAATGGATAGAAAAGTCAAGATTAAAGATTATTTACTTATTCTATGTAAGTACACTTCTAAGGTAATGGTGAGGGCAGAGCACTGGTGGGTTTTCACCGGGCAAAACTTGGTGTTCTGAAAGTAAAGTTACTTAATAATAATACTTATCTTTTTAAATTCTTCCTATGCTGGGGCCAAAAGTCACTGGTTTCAGGCATTATCACCTGTCATTTAACAGTGAGGGATAAGTAAACAAGTGCTTATTGTGGCTTTGTTCTTTTCTTGCAGGCAAGAGGTTTGGAGTTCCTTAACTTCTTGTGAGCCAGAATAATTTAGGCTGGCAGAAAGAAAAACTTTTACACAAGCAATATACACAGACATCCTTATATTCACCCACACCCACAGTCTAGTTGGGCCTGAACTGTTTCATTGGTTCCACAAGTATTCATGCATACGTACATAGACACACGTATATTTACACACACACACACACACACACACACACACACACACACACACATGGTGGATGGATCAAAAGCCCCTGTGCGTAAGTTCCATTGAGCAAGCACCAACACAGAAAAAACTCACTCATTCTGGATAAAATATAAGCTCCAACCTTTATTGCTCAGAGAAAGAAAAAGCTTCTACCTTTTAATTGCTGAAAGAAAAAAAAACCCTAAGTAACAAAAATAAATAAATAAATAAAACTCTTCCTCTTTATTGGTAAAAGAAAAAAAAGTCTCATCTCTCTATTGGTGGAAGAAAATAAAACCTTTTCCTTTTTATTACTGAGTGAATGAAGCCTGTGCTTGCCAGTAAGAAGCCTGCTGGGTTATTCTCATCATTCTTACTTCTTATACTTTCTCAGAATAGATCACATGGTCTTCCAAGCATCTTTACATTCTAAAAGTTCATCATAAATCAAATAAGTAGTTTTAGTGGGAATGTGTACTGGTATCTAATTAAACATTCATTATTGACTAGCTACACAAGTTCATTAAGAGTTTAAAACAGGGCTGGAGTGATGGCTCAGTGGGTAAGAGCACTGACTGCTCTTCCAAAGGTCCTGAGTTCAAATCCCAGCAACCACATGGTGGCTCACAACCATCTGTAATGAGATCTGATGCCCTCTTCTGGTGTGTCTGAAGACAGCTACGGTCTACTTATATATAATAATAAATAAACCTTTAAAAAAAAAAAGAGTTTAAAACAATTCTTATGTCATATGTTAGCACTATTTTGTTAAGAGGCAAATCATGTCTTATGTCTCATTAGTTTGAGTTCTGTATAGATAAACCCAGCTAATATTTTATGTTCTATCCTTGCACCGACAATAAATTGTCCATTCCCAGCTTATGACCTTTAATTACCAGATAATGGTTTCACAGCTAGCCAGAAGGAATGTTTTTCCTGATCTTAAATCTGTTCCAAGCCTGCTTTCTATCCTAGTGCAATTACCCTGTGACACATGCAGGTTTACAGAACTCTAACTGGACCTTTTTTTTTTTTTTAATAGAGGACTAAAAATTACTTGTATAAATAGAAATTCTATTGAATCATTAGAAATTATGAAATCATCAATTTGTCTACATAGCATTATTACAAGAGAAGACATCTTCGTTGATTTGCAGAAAATCTGCCCAAAAGGGTGGGCTAGGCCTGGCGAGATGACTCGGCAGGTAAGAGCACTGACTGCTCTTCCAAAGGTCCTGAGTTCAAATCCCAGCAACCACATGGTGGCTCACAACTATCCTTAATGAGATCTGACGCCCTCTTCTGGTGCATCTGAAGATATAGTGAACATCTTTATACTAAATAAATCTTTGGGTTGGAGCAAGCAGGGACCCATTGAGCAGGGTTGACCAGAGCAAGCAGAGGTCCTAAATTCAATTTTCAACAACCACATGAAGGCTCACAACCATCTGTACAGCTACAGTGTACTCATATACATAAAATAAATATATAAATCTTTTAAAAAGGGTGGGCTAATGCCTAGGCATCATTAGAACATGTAATAATGACTGGAAAGGCATGTCAGCAATAAGAATCAGCCCTGAGATAAGATTTCTAAAAGTCCTGCAATTCAGAATTTACCCACTGCAGCCATGCACAAATGGCAGGCCATCTCCCGGAAAGTAACCAGCATGCCTTTAGTTTATCCTTTAGCATTTTTCTTGTCTTGTTTCTGTCCTTCATTAAAGATGTTATCTTTGTTATCACAGATACGAGAGCTCAAACCTGGAAGTTTCTGGAAGTATAGTTTTCAGACTGAGTTCCTGGGAATTCTAGGGATTTCTCATAACTGAGAGCACTCTACCCTGTCATATCTCTCGAATTCCAATAATCCTCCTTTTTTTATCTACTTATGAAAGATATGCACAAAATTTTACTGGAAAAATTCTGTGCAAAATATTATCTATACCATTTAAAGATCATAGATTATCAAAAACATAACTATGGGACATAGAGGAAGGACCTGCCCACAGTCATATGAGTATTTTATTCCTTGAGGCCAGACCCACCCTCACAGCACACCTTCTGGTTCCAAGTCTTCCATGAAGGCAACATGGCTTAAAGGCAGTGATAAAATGGCCAAGAAGACTCCTTGGTCTTACAGGGGACATTTAGTGTGAACCTGCTCTCATAAGAATGGATGTTTCAGGCTGGTGAGATGGCTCAGTGGGTAAGAGCACTAACTGCTCTTCCAAAGGTCCTGAGTTCAAATCCCAGTAACCATATGGTGGCTCACAACCATCTGTAACAAAATCCGACGCCCTCTTCTGGAGTGTCTGAAGTCAGCTACAGTGTACACACATATAATAAATAAATAAATCTTAAAAAAAAAAAAAGAATGGATGTTTCCCAGATCCTTGCCTGCAGACCCTGAGAGGCAGTGGAACCGTAGTTCAATGGTTACAAGTCCTCGATATTCTAAGCTGCTCCTTCATTTGTGAAGGGGTCAGGGTACAACCTCCTCCTCCCCCCTTTTTTTCCTTTGTTGATGCTGGGGATAGAACACATTGAAGTCCTGGTCATATGATCTACCACTGAGTTACACTCAAGCCCCAGTAGTTCTCTTTTGCTTCTTAATTATATGGACTGATTTATAAAGTGCATACCATCCTTGGACAAAGGCTATGGTAATTTCTGTACCATTCCAATTCTAGTATATATGCCACCAAATGGTGATTATATATATATATATATATACATATATATATATATATGTATATATATATATATATATTTAAAGGAAGGTCTTACTCCTCAGTTCCTGGGTTATAGGCCCTTGAAGGCAGGTTCGATAGTGTCTACAATGTGCTGCATCTTTCCTATCTCAAGGTACAAAGGGTCGAGGCTAGGTAACAGAGCAGTGGCTTATAAATCCCAAACTGAAACATAATTTTTATCCATTTAAAATTTTATTTTTTTACGTGTACAGATCTGTCACATGTGTATAGGTACTAACGGAGGCCAGAAGGCACTGGATTCCCTGGGGTTTTTGTTACAGGTGGTTGTGAGCTGCCTGGTGTGAACTTAGGTAATGAACCTGAGCTGTCCCTCCAGGCTTTATTTTATTTTATTTTGAGACAGTATTTGTGTAGCCTTGGCTATCTTGGAACCTTGGAACCTACTTTGAAGAGCAGGCTGGCCCTGAATTCAGAAGTCCACCTGCCTCTACCTCCTGTGAGCTAGGATTAAAGGTGTGCACCACCACCGCTGGGCTGTGTTTGTTTGTTTGTTTTAAAGATTTATTTATTTTATTTATATGAGTACACTGTAGCTGTCTTCAGACACACCAGAAGAGGGCATCAGATCTCATTACGGGTGGTTGTGAGCCATCATGTGGTTGCTGGGGATTGAACTCAGGACCTCTGGAAGAGCAGTCAGTGCTCTAACCCGCTGAGCCGTCTCTCCAGCCCCTGGGCTATGTTTTTATGTCATGGTTACTATCAGTAGCTCTTGTCATGACCTACATATAAACTGTGACTTCTACAGCAGTGACAACCTTCCCCCACTTTATAGAATTGAATGCTTGCTTTAACTTTACTTTTTCTTCTGTTTAGCTCTTCAGGAGGTAAGTCTGTACATTTGGGAGGGGGTACTGGACACCCATTCTGCTAACAATATTTTTACTTTGAGTAGTCTAATGAGAAAATGAAAGAACTCAAAGTCCACCAAGATTTCTTTATCTTTCTCCTCTTCTTTTATCCCCACCCCCTTTTTCTTAGATGTGGTCTCCTGTCTTTCAGTCTGGCCTGAGGTTTCAGTAGTCACTCTTCCTCCTTTTTCTCTTTTTTCATTCAGTGCTGACCTTGAACTCCAGATTCTCCTGCCTCTAACTTCTTTTTTTTTTTTTTTTTTTTTGAGACAGGGTTTCTCTGTATAGCCCTGGCTGTCCTGGAACTCACTCTGTAGACCAGGCTGGCCTCGAACTCAGAAATCCGCCTGCCTCTGCCTCCCAAGTGTTGGGATTAAAGGCGTGTGCCACCACCGCCCGGTCTGCCTCTAACTTCTAAGTGTTGGGATTTTAGGCATGCATTTTCATCACCTGCACGGTTGCTTTTCAGTGTGGCAGAATATGGTGGCCTGTGCTTGTCCAGGAATCAGACCAAACAAATTGATAATCATAGATGGATCTCATTAAGGGGATGAAGTGGTTCTAGATCAAAGGTTTAAACTTCCCTTTCCCATGAAATACCCTAAATGCCAGTAATCAGGATCCCTGTATGTATTCAATTGGGGGAAGAGGTCCCCAAAGGAGTCTAAAGAGGCAGACACACAGGTACGAATCATAATCCAAAGCTCCCAGAAGTTACCGATGAACCCTGAGATTCTATCTTCAACCCCAGCTCTCTGACAGATCCCCTCACCCTCTTCAAACTAAGGCTGGTCCAGTGAGGTCTTTCAGGATCCACATTTCTCTTTTTCGTCCAAAGGCTGTTTTCTTTTTCTTTTTCTTTTCGAGACAGGGTTCCTCTGTAGCCCTGGCTGTCCTGGAACTCTCTCTGTAGACCAGGCTGGCCTCGAACTCAGAAATCCGCCTGCCTCTGCCTCCCAAGTGCTGGGTTAAAGGCGTGTGCCACCACGCCCGGCCAAAGGCTGTTTTCTGAAGTCCTAGTCATTTGCAAATTGCTCCTGGTTGACCTGGTCCTTGGCCCTGTGTGGGCGGAGTTAGCTTTGTGACTTCACAAAAAATCTCTTGTGATAAGTCTGAACCCAGTGAATCAGGAGCTGGGCACAAGAGGCTCCCCTCAGGAACATCATGTGGCTTTTCATAGAGGTACACCCCCACCAATTAGGGAATGAAGAATAGCTGTCCATACGGTAAGAGCCCAGTATACCCTTTGCACCTAGCAATGTCTCTCCTCGATAGCTTTGGCTTCCAGGCCTAAGGAGGTATTCTAGGCTATATTTGGATCCTATGTTAGGGATCCAAGCTCTTAGGGTTAGGGTCAATGGTAAGAAAGCTCAGAGAGGGGTCTCTTTCTTCTGTTTTCTGACTCCATTACTAACTTTCAGTTCTTTGCTAGGACAAAAAAATGGAGAGACAGGCCAAGAAGTAGCTATCCTATATTGCTAGATGTGGTCTTGTAATCCTAGAACTCTGAGGGGTAGAGGCAAGAGGATCAGGAGCTCAAGGTCATCCTTGGCTCTGTCTGTCTGTCTATCTATCTATCTATCTATCTATCTATCACCTATCTATTTAGAACAACATCAAGCTATCTATCTATCTATCTATCTATCTATCTATCTATCTATCTATCTATCTATCACCTATCTATTTAGAACAACATCAAGGCCAGTCTGGGTGGAAAATGGCATTCTACTACTCACCAGGGCTGCTGACGCTGTGCTCCAGGATTATTTCCTTATGGAGCTTACTTTTCCTGTAAATGTGGAAAACCTGCATTCCTCAGTAGTCACCAAAGGGACAAAGTAACCAACCAGAGCGAAGGTTGTGGAAAGTGGGGATCTAGTGCTTAATGGCAAACAGGTTAAGCACTTTATATTTAACTTTCATAATAGTGCTGGGAAAGAGATAGCCTTATTTTCAACCAGAAAAATTGAAGCTCAAGAGACATGAAGTAACTTAAAGCCCCAGAGCTGGCGAAAAGGGAATAGTAGCATTTTAGCTTTTCTATTGCGATAAACACCCTGACAGAAACTAACAGGGAGGAACAGGTTTATTTCACCTTCCAGGGTATGGGTCTATCACTGAAGGAAGCCAGGGTAGGAAATCAGTTCAGGAACCTGGAAGTAAGGACATGAACAGAAACCATACAGAAACCCTGCTTGTTGTCTTGCTCTCCCATGGCTTGATTAGTACCTAGGACCACCAGCCCAGGGATGGCACTGCCCACAATGGGCTGGATCCTTCAATAGCAATCAATAATTAAAAAAAAAATTCAGATTTGCCTACTGGCCACTGTTATTGGAGGCATTTTCTCAATTGGGAGTCCTTCTTCCTAAATGACTGGCTGTGTAAGGCTCACATAAACTAACCAGAACAAGAAGTATTGGGGCTGATCTATTTGCCACCAAAGCTGCATGGAATCATAGAACCATCTACTTCTCCAAATTCTCCTAAACAGTTTCCTTATTTCTGTTTTGTTTTTGTTTTGTTTTGTTTTTGGAGACAGGGTTTCTCTGTATCGCCCTGGCTGTCCTGGAACTCACTTTGTAGACAAGGCTGGCTCGAACTCAGAAAGTTTCCTTATTTCTAATGATCAGTGACACAGTTGAGTCAGAGACAGGGGTTTGAGACTGATCACTGATCATCCAGTTTTAGATAAGGGATCCCGGATTGTTTTGTGACGGAATATTGCTATTTAGTCCACCATGCTCGGTCCATTCTGGAACTTCTTTCCGTAGATTGGCCTTGAACTTAATATCCTTCAACTTTTTTTTTTTTTTTTGGACAGGGTTTCGGTGTAGCCTCTGTTTCTCCTTGTAGACCAGACTGGCCTTGAAGTCACAGAGATTCACCTCCCTTGACTCCGGAATGCTGGAGGCATTAAAGGCATCTGCTGTCACCTAGGCTTGAGATAGGGTTTTACCATATAGCCAAGGCTGGTTCCAGGACAGCCAGGGCTATACAGAGAAACCCTGTCTTGAAAAACCAAAAAAAAAAAATTTATTTTTTATTTCATGTATATGAGTACACTGTAGCCATCTTCAGACACATCAGAAGAGGGCATCAGATCCCATGGTGGTTGTGAGCCACCATGTGGCTGCTGGGAATTGAACTCAGGACCTTTGGAAGAACAGTCAGAATGCTCTTAACCATTGAGCCATCTCTCCGCCCCTATCTGTAACTCTTTAAAAAATGTAATTACATTTTATAGGAAATGGACATGCGTGGCTATAAAGGGGAAGACACCTTTGGTTCATCTCCTTTAATGTGGGTCTCAGATCATCAGGTTTATCACCAAGGGCCTTCACCCATTGAGCCATTTCACCTGCCCAGCTTTGAACTCCTGCCTTAGCCTCAGTGCTCACACTGTTGGCAGGTGCCACTCTGCTGGCCCTCATTTCTCACCATTTTTCCTTGGAAGTCCCTTGTTGAGTAGCGCTTACACAGCACTGCCATGAAATATAGAGTGGTCATCTTAATTTGATTTTTGGGAAAACTATTTCTTATTATTATTGTCCTCAATAATTATGTAGAGCTCTCCTCTCTGTCTGGGGCCTGGGGATGTGGGAACTGTATAGATATAGAGGTTACTGTCTTATTTCCTTCTGGCCTTTATGGAGTGGTGTTGAACTCATCAGATAAGGCAGGGGATTAAACTATTATCTTTGTAGAGCCTCAGTTTATTTCTATTAAATAAAGTGGTAGACGGAGATATAATTATGTAGGAGTACCCACTCTACCCTCATTTTGGGGGGAGGATTGGGAGTTGGGGGAACTGGAGGATAGTCGGAGCTTACTAGGTGGGTCAACTAGTGCATGACTGGGATTTCCTTTTTGCCTACGCTGGGATCCCAGAGCCTGGAAGCACTGATCCTATTCTCAGAAACATCTGTGATGCTGGTAGCTTAGTTTTGTTCAGTTAACAGGAGAGCATTAAGCAGATGAAAGATTCATCTAGCTTCAGCGAGTTCCAGAAGAAAGCATGGGGTATTGGGTAGCACCAGTGTAGGGTGAAGCTAGAAAGGAGGCACTTGGAGAAAAGTAATTATAGAAGGAGGTGGAGCTTGAGGCCCAGAGGATGCTACTGTGGATTTTCCTATTTTTAAAAAGATTTATTATTATACATAAGTATACTGTAGCTGTCTTCAGACGCACCAGAAGAGGGCATCAGATCTCATTACGGATGGTTGTGAGCCACCATGTAGTTGCTGGGATTTGAACTCAGGACCTTTGGAAGAGCATTCAGTGCTCTTACCCGCTGAGCCATCTTGCCATCCCCAGATTTCTCTATAAATAACGGGCACACTTGTGACGGGGATAGGTAGATTATGTCTCCGATTGTTACCCTTGATTCTGGGGCTAGAACTGGGGTGCCTCGTCCTGTCTTTCTTCCTTTTATTGTCTTAAACCAATGTCTCTGTTCATACATGTGTGCATGGCAGTACAGGCCAGCCCTTCACTTTATTAAATAATTTTTTAAAATTTTATGTGCACTGGTGTTCTGCCTGCATGTGCATATGTGAGGATGTAGGATCCCCTGGAACAGGAATTACAGTTATGAAATGCCATGTGGGTGCTGGGAATTGAACTTGGATCCTCTAGAATAACCAGTACTCTTAAGCACTGAGCCATCTCTCCAGCCCCCCCCAACCCTTTATTTTCAAAGCTATCTCTTTTTTTTTGTTTTTTGTTTCTGAGACAGGGTTTCTCTGTGCAACAGTCTTAGCTGTCCTGGAACTCACTCTGTAGACCAGGCTGGCCTAGAACTCAGAGATCTGCCTGCCCCGAGTGCTGGGAAAGGTGTGCCCTACCATGCCCTGTTCCTCTTGTCCTTTCTGATTCTGGGGAGCTTAGTAAGCAGGGTTCCTCCCATTTCTGTGGGGGATTACTTTCTCAGTTGTCTCAGCAGGGAGAGAGGCATGAGTAGAGCAGAGTAGGACAAAGCCTTCAGATATTCTACCAAAGAAGCCAAAACACACAATCCAGGACAAAATGCTCCTTTTAAGGATTCAGAACCTATGTGCCAGAATCAAGCTAGGTGCGCAGGCCTGAGTTATCTGTGGTTTTGTGCGTCTATGTGCTTAGGTGTGAAAGTTGGCTATAAACAGTTGGCTATAATATATACATATACGAGTTTTCCTATCTAGTAATGTGGGTAATGCCCCTCCTGTGAAATGGTCAATGACCATGCTTGGACTATGTAGCCAGGGACGCCTGGGTATTGCTCTTTTTTTCCAGAACGGGAGTCTGGAGTGCTTGAAGGCATGTGGCTGCAAAAGTTATAGGGTGGAGATTTTGATTATTTTTGGTGTGTTAGCCAAGGATGATCTTGAACTTCTGGTCCCCATCTCTCCACTCAAGTGCTGGGATTGTGGGATTGGAGGCTTGCTCTGCCATGGCCAGCTTAGGGTGGAGATGATGACAACGACGACAATAATGGTGATGATTTTGGTTTTTCTTTTTTTTTTTTTTTTTCTTTTCGAGGAAGGGTTTCTCTGTGTATCCCTGACTGTCCTGGAACTCACTCTGTAGACCAGACTGGCCTTGAACTCAGAAATCTGCCTGCTTCTGCCTCTCAAGTGCTGGGATTAAAGGTGTGCGCCACCACTGCTGGCTGCCAGCTGATTTATTTTTTTTTCAAGACAGGTTTTTTTTTTTGTTTTTTTTTTTGTTTTTCTTCTGTGAGTAGCCCTGGGTGTCCTGGAATTCTCTCTATAGACCAGGTTGGTCTCAAACACAGAGATTTCTGATTCTGCCTCCTGAGTGCTGGGTTTAAAGGTGTGCGTCACTGCTGCCTAGCATGGTAGAGATTCTTGAGGGAGTTGCTTCTAGACAGGCCCTGTATTTCTGCTCTTCTATGACAATGTCCCAGATTTAGCTTCCCTAATCACATTTGATGCCCTTTAAGACTTCCAACCCAGTACCCCCACGCTGGGTCCCTAAAGTGGGGTAGTGCCATCTGGTGACAGAATGGGGTAGCGACTCCTGCTTTGATGAACTGGGCTTTGGGTTCCCACAAGGGCTCCTGCATCTAAACCACAGGAAGAGGTAAGGTATCCAAGGGATTGAGGATACCTGGAGGATCCATCCCTCTACATTTTGGCCCAGGAAGATAAGGCAGGAAAACTGCCTGAAATAGTATTATAGGTGTCGTGAATGTAGCTGGTACAAGCCTTTAATTGCATCACTTGGAATGCAGAGGCGGGGGAATCTCTGTGATTTCAATGCCAGAGCTGGTCTACACAGAGGAGTCCGGGACAGCTGGAGCTGGATATTGAGGCTCTGTCTTGAAAAAAAAAAAAAAAAAAAAGGAAAAAAAATTTAAAGATTTATTTTATGTGTACAAGTGTTGTGCTTGCATGTATGCAGGTGCATTTCATGCATGCATGATGCCCAGAGGCCAGAAGACGGCATCTGATCCCCTGGAACTGAATTTACAGATGGTTGTGAAGTGCCATGTGGGAGCTGGCAATCAAATTCTGGTTCTCTGAAGAGCAGCCAATGCTCTTTCATGTTGACCTCTCTCCAGCCCCCAAATCTGTTTTGAGACATTATCTATCTAAATGTAGTTCTGGCTATCCTGGAACTCAATGTGTAGACCAGGCTGGCCTCTAACTCAGAGATCCACCTGCCTCTGCCTCAGAAGTGCTGGGATTAAAGGCATGTGACACCATGCCCGGCAAAACTCTTCATTCAACATTACTACTCTTGATTTCTCCTCCATAAAGTTGGCTAGCCTTATCTGCCCTGGTGTTGAGAATAATGAGTGTAATCAAAACATTTGATTTAGGGCTGGAGAGATGGCTCAGCAGTTAAGAGCACTGACTGCTCTTCCAGAGGTCCTGAATTCAATTCCCAGCAACCACATAGGGGCTCACAACCATCTGTAATGGGATCTGATGCCCTCTTCTGGTGTGTCTGAGGAGAGCAACAGGCTACTCACATAAAATTAATAAATCTTTTTTTTTTTAAACATTTGGTTCAAGTCTGCTATAAAGTCTAAATAAATAATGGCCATTATAATAACTCAAGAGACAAGATTTCAGATGCACAGGAGAAAGCTGTGTTGTAGCAAGAGAGTGATTACAAGTTACATGCCAGTAACACTGCTATTCACCCTCTAGAATTTGTACTTCAAGCAGCTGTTACTCCAAGCACACAATTGAGTGAGGAAGGAACAGAGTGCTTCAGGTGGTAGTGGATTTAAGCCGAGACCTAAGATACTGGTTGCTGCTCTGCTGCTTTTCTTCCTCCTCCTCCTCCTCCTCCTCCTCTTTTTTTTTTTTTTTTTTTTTTTTTGAGATTTCCCTCTGTAGCCCTGGCTGTCCTGGAACTCACTCTGTAGACCAGGCTGGCCTCGAACTCAGAGATCTGCTTGCCTCTGTTTCCCAAGTTCTGGGATTAAAGGCATGCACCACTGCCACTATCACTCCTCTGATACAGGTTTAGTAACAGCCGTAGAATCTGATCATGACAAGAGGTCCACAGTCTTTTAATTTCCACGTGAACGTATTGGCTGTGATCGCTCTATGGAAACACACAGAACTCACTCAGAACGCCAAGAACAATAGTGAGTTGCATGAGTCCTGACGTCTGGGTCGGTTTTGTCAAGATTCTGCTCAACTGTGGAGTTATCGTTATCTTCCATGCTCTCGCACAGAATCGCTGGGTCAAAATCAGATCCTTCGGATGCAGCTTCCCTTTGGTTTGTGAAGTTAGGCAAGTCATTTACTGTGGGTTTCATTTTCCTTAACTCTAAGATTGATAAATTGAATCAGATGGCCTCCGTGATTAGTTGTTTTCACCGAAGGGCTTTCATTTTTCTGCCTCACATATAATACATGGTAACGGATGTTTTTTGATTCCTGCCGATTATGTTTTTAACAGAAAGACAAAGGAAAACCGATGAGTTTCTAACGAGAACAGTTGTTTCTGAATACATTTGTGCGAAATGCATGCTTTGACTCTGGCATCTTCTAGGTCTGATGTGTCAGAGTCCTACTGAGCCCTTCGATGACACAGGGTAGGATTAGGTACTGACAAAGTTATTCGGCCAGCCCGGGCTTTTAGAAAGATCCATTCCTTCCTTTACCTACACTTCCGCCTTAGAGAAAACTACGAATCCCAGAAGTCAATGCGCTGAGGCGGTGCTTAATGGTAGGTTTAGCGCCACCATTTCTCCCCCCCCCCCCGCCCTTAAACGCGGAAACTTCATTTCCCAGGAGCGCTTCGATGTTCCTCGGCTCCTCCCCCTTTCTCCCCAGCTCGGGAGCCTCGCGCCAACGATACACACACGCGCGCGCGCGTGCGCCGAGTGCGCGCGCGAACAGTACGTAGCAGGCGAGTGACGCATAATATGTGGGCCGCTCAGGAGCCGTGGTCGCGTTGTGTGTGGTGTGTGTGTGTGTGTGAGTGAGGGAGAGTGAGTGCGGGACCAGAGGCGGTGGGTGAGAACCGTGGCCGCTGGAGGGGTCCGGGGGGAGAAGCGGCGGAGCCGCTCGCGAAGGTGAGCGGGGTAAGGAAGGAGCCGGCTCTCTGGCAGGGGCGCGAGGGGAGCGAGCGCGCGGCGCGCTGGGCGGGAGAGTGGGCGCCGCGCTGGGGGGGAGGGGCGGCACCTGCTTCGGCTGCGGGCGGCGAGGGGGCGGGCGAGCCCACCGGGACGGCTGGGCCCGGGGCCTGACGAGCCTCTTCTCCTTCGGAGCCCGGGCCCGGGGGCGGGGCCTCCGGCTCCTTCCTCCTGTCCTGTAAAGAAGCCTCTTTCGAGTAACTCTCCCGCCGGGGCGTGGAGGGCAGGGGATGCTCGCCTCTACCTGAAGGAGGTGCTCTTTGAATCTTTCTCTTTTCCCCTCCCAAGTCTCTGTCCCTCACGCGACGTAGGGGCAGTCCTCTTTCCCCCGGCCGCCCGGCGGACCCCTTCGGGGACGGTGTCCCCGCCTCCAGCCTCAGTCACCTGGGCGGGCTTTTCCCTCGGTCGGCTCCGGGCCACCTCCCACTTGCACCCTCCCGGCTCTCGGACCGGGCGAGGGGGCGGAGCTCGGCGGGAACCCCTCCCACTTGTACAATGCAGTAGCGAGGGGACTGGGAGAGAGCAATGTGGGTGCCCAGCCGCCCAGAGTCTGACCTAAGGTTGCCTGTCAGGTTCTCCCGGCGTTTGTTCCGAGGGCTTTAGTTGTTTATTTGTTGGGCTTTCAAGGGCGTTTGTCTTACTTTGTCTTCTGTTCCTAGAAGGTGTCTGTCCGTTTCCTCTTACTGCCGTGATAGCTCTCTGGTTTTTCCATTTGATGAGGAAATACTCTTGCAGTGTGTATAGTAGTAGTTTTAGAGGAACAAATGACTCGTTTTTTGTTTATCTTATGTTGCTCTTTTTTTTTTTCCCTTCCCGGAGCTCATTGTAGAGTAGGCTGGCCTCGAACTAAGTAAGATATTCTCTTACCTCTGCCTCCAGAGTGTTGGAATTAAAGGCGTCTGTCACCACTGCCGAGAGTTTGCTGTTTTTCTTAACTCTTTCAGGCAAAGACGTTTAAGTAGCATGCACGTTTTAATTTATTGTAGCACTGTCTTCCTATTGCAAGCCCTTTGTTCATGTATAGTAGGAAGTTCATTGGTAGTGTCACTTGAAGGCTTTGAAGACTTTTTTCTCCTTGGATTTACTGGCATTTACCTTCAAGGCTTTTTATAAGCATATGTACATTTCAGTCTGATGTAAAGATTTGTGTTTTTGTTTTTTGAGACAGGGCTTCTCTGTGTAGCCTTGGTTGCCCTGAAACTCAGCTTAGACCAGGTTGGCCTCGAACTCAGAGATCTGCCTGCTTCTGCTTCCCCGAGTACTGGGATTAAAAGTGTAAACCAGCACTGCCCGTCTTAAGATCTGTGTTTGTACATAGCAGTTACTCATTAACCATTTCGAACAGGGATTTTTTTGGGGGAGTTAAGGTGATTTGAGGAACTTTCCCATATTTTTTAAACATAGTATTTACTGTTAAGTGTTGTTTATTTGTTAAATTTAATAATAAAATGTGATAAAACGAACTCTGTGTTAAAGGGTTTGGAGTTGGTTTAATACCACTGTGTTTTTGTAAAGGAGATAGTCACTGGCAGTAATAAAGTTATGTAGGATTGAATGTCATAGTGTTAACTTTTTGCTTGGAGCTGTAAATTTGGAATTTCCCTCCTTGTCTCCTGTTGGTGTTAGGGATGACTTAGGACAGCACCCCCCCCCCCACCTCAGGAAATTTCCTTTCCCTTTATTAAGGCCTTTTAAATAGTCTCTGTAGGCCAGGGTGGCCTCAAACTCAGCCTTTTGTGTGCTGTGAAGGTATGCGAAATAGGTACTGATTGGCTTCCTCCCCTCCCTTTTCCCTTTTCCTTTTCTTTTCTTTTCTTTTCTTTTCTTTTCTTTTCTTTCACTAGAAATTGAATTTAACACCTTAGGGTCCAAAGAATGCTTGGCAAGGGCCTACCCCTGAGCCTCTTCCCTTTAAGTAAGGTTTGCAACTTTCCTAAAGGCTGCTCCCCCAATCTTTTCTCCCCTGCCCAGGATCTATTTTAATACAGTCTTTGTTTTAGATGTGGGAACAGTTTTTGTTGAATTGGCCATTCAATGTAGTGTATTAGAAGAGGACCTATTTTATGGTTTAATTTAGAAGTTGCAAAATGGTGGGGAAATGGTAGAATAGAGTGAATCAGTTAGTTTGATCAAAGAGTTAGTTCAGTTCCAACATTTTGTTTTAATCTTTCTTTTGGTAATGGTAGTTTTGGGGATGGAATCCAGGGGCTTTATTTATTTATTTATTTATTTTTGGCTTGTTTTGTGAGACAGGGTTTCTCTGTGTAGCTCTGGCTTTCCTGGAACTCACTCTAGACCAGGCTGGCCTCAAACTCAGAGATCTGCCTGTCTCTGCCTCCCAAGTGCTGGGATTAAAGGCATGGGCTACCACTGCCTAGCATAGCCTGCCAAACTAAAAATAAGTGATAATCTTTCAGTTTCAACAGTTAACTGTTTGCTGTATCTTTTTGTGTTAATTTTATGGAATTTGAGCTGGTAGGTATATTACCTCTAAAAATTTCATGTATATAAATACATATTTTAAACATTTAAGAATTCATATTCTATAATATAGAATTTTCATTAGCTCCCACAACTATTTCTATTTAATAGAGAAGTCGAGTTTTTTTTTTTTCCCCAAACAATTTGATATTTAGAGAAGTTAAGTAAGAATCCACAGACATTTCAGCAGAGTTGGGATTTGAGTTCTTTTAAATTGTCAATTCTTTTCTGGGATGTGTCATTTGTATGGTCTTGAAAATCTCTCTAACTCATTTCCTTATCCATAAAAGTCACCTCACAGGGTGGTTGTGAAAATTAAGCATGTAAGTTAGTTAATTACTTAGCTCAATGTCCTGGGCTGGATATTCCATCTTGGTGACCATTGATTCTATCATCATTAGGTGTGTGTCATAACTTTTTGCATGATACTTATAAAAAACTTTGTAGTGGTTTATTATTTAAGCATTCTGGAGGCAGAGACAGGCAGATCTTTTATGAGTTCAAGGCTAGCCTGTTCTATAGAGAGTTCTGGGCTAGCTAGGGGTACATAGTTAGACTCCTCCCCTCCAAAACAAAGTATGAATTAAATGATGCATACCACTATATTACTCCAAACAAAATGATACCTTGTAAATTTGATATTAATAAAGCCTTTTGATGATAGATGGGTTAACATTCATGGTATTTACTTTTTATTTTTATTTTTTTTAAAGATTTGTTTTATGTATATGAGTACACTATAGCTGTCTTCAGACACACCAGAAGAGGGCATCAGATCTCATTAAAGATGGTTGTGAGCCACCATGTGGTTGCTGGGAATTGAACTCAGGACCTTTGGAAGAACAGTCAGTGCATTTAACCACTGAGACATCTCTCCAGCCCCATGGTATTTATTTTTATTTATTATGTATGTATGTATTTAGGTATTTATTGAGACAAGGCCTCTACAAAGTACTGGCTGTCCTGGAACTCACTGTGTAGACCAGGCTATTCTCAAACTTAGCCTCTGTGTCCTCAGTGCTGAAATTAAATGTGGGCACCACCACAGCACATTCATACTTAAAAAATATTTTAAACATTTATTTGTGGATGGGTATGGGCATACTTATGTGGAGGGCAAAGAACAACTTGGGAATATGTATTTTCCCCTTCCATAATACAAGTTAGGTTCATATTTCCTACAGGAAAGTCATTTTCAGCAGTAACAGTTACATTAGATAGGGATCATTAGAAAATACCACTGATGTATCATACAGACTCAGGATTAAACCTAGGGCTTTCTAAATGCTAGGTAAGCCACTTAATGACACCAGTTAATTTCTGCGGGTGGAGAGTTGGCTTGCATTTAAAAGCACTTGCTGTTCTTGTAGAGGAACTAGTTCAGTTTCCAACACCCATGGCAGCTCACAACAGTCCACTTCATAGTTCTAGTTCTAGGATATCCTGTGCCCTCTCTGTCATCTACAGACATATACATATAGGTAAACACTCATACACATAAATTTAAAAAAAAGTTATGTTTTAGTATGTGTAAGTGGAGGGCACTTGTATTTGTGGTCTGCATTTAGAGATCGGAAGACAATTTTTGGGCTTCAGTTCTTTGTACCATGTGGGTCTCAGGGATCAAACTGGTCATCAGTTTAAGCAGCAGGCACATTTAGAGTCCAGCACACACACTAGAGCTCAGACCCAGGGTTTTGTGGTGATAGGAGGCAAATGCTTTATCACAGTAGAGCTGGATCTGCAGCCTCTGTGTGTGTTTCTAAGTTGAGTTGTAATATTTTACTTTTTTTTTTTTTTTTTTTTGGTTTTTCGAGACAGGGTTTCTCTGTGCAGTCCTGGCTGTCCTGGAACTCACTTTGTAGACCAGGCTGGCCTCGAACTCAGAAATCCGCCTGCCTCTGCCTCTCAAGTGCTGGGATTAAAGGCGTGCGCCACCACTGCCTGGCCTACTATTTTTTTTTTAAAGATTTTATTTATTAATGTGTATAAGTTCTAAATCTGCATATAAACCTACATACCAGAAGAGGGCATCAGATCTCAGTACAGATGGTTGTGAACCATCATGTGGTTGCTAGGAATTGAACTCAGCAATCTAGAAGAGCAGTCAGTGCTCTAAACAGCTGAGCCATCTCTCCAGCCCCAAAGTTTACTGTTTTAATGCCTCTGAATTCACATTCATTACAGCTGCTTTCTTGTTCTTTAAAAACATTTTTTTCTTTAAATTGTGCTTTAAAATTTTTTCTTTACATTTTCTTTAAAATGTAGAGGAACCTTGAAAATGTTAATGCATCAGGCATGGTGGTACACTTGTGATCCCAGGCCTCAGGAGGCTAAAGTTGAACAGCCATGAATTTAAGTTCAAATTGCATAGTAACATTCTATCTCAAAACCAAACCAACTCAACCCAACCCAACCCAACCCCATGGATACATGGTCCTTGTGTGACAGACCCAAAAGGCCTAGGACTGAGGAAACTGGACTAGGAATATTGAAGGTTCAGTGTCTACTCGGGGGACAGATTAAAGACAACCTGGGCAACTAGACTCTTGTCTCAAAACAAAACAAAAAAAAAATCCCACAAAACCCCCAAAAAACCTAAACTAAAATATCAACAGCCCTAAACAAACACTGGGGATGTAGCTCAGTGTTAGAGTGATTGGTTACCATGTTTGACTCTAGAATTCTTAGTATCAAACAAAAAACAAACCAAACACTAGGGATATAGTTCAATAATATTACTGAGTCTTAACATGAGTTCTGGCCTCTTACAGTCAAAGAACAAAAAAGTGCCAAGTGGAAGAAAGTAAGTGAAAACAGTAGAACTTAACAATGTGTGTGTGTTCCAGAAGGCTCATTGCTTAAGGGCATTCCTTCATTGTTTTCCTTTTTTATTTTGTTTTTTTTTTTTTTCTTTTTTGTTTTTTTTGTTTTCCTTTTTTTAAAAAAAAAAAATCAAGATAGGGTTTCTCTGCATAGCCCTGTATCCCTGGCTATCCATGAACTCTTTGTAGACTACCTTGGCCTCAGACTCAAGAGATCCACCTGCCTTTGCCTCCCAAGTGCCAGAACTAAAGGCGTGCATCCTCCATACCTGGTTTGTTCGTTTTGAGACAGAATCTTTCTCTTACAGAATGTAGTCTTTCCTGGCTGTCCTGGAACTTATACAGATGGTCCTGCTTTTGCCTCTCACGTGCTGGGATTAAAGGCATTGTGATAGCACATCTGGCTTTTTATTTATTTATTTAAAATTTAAACCACCATTAAAAATATGGGAAAAATGGCTGAAGAGATGGCTCAGTGGTTAAGAGCACTGACTGTTCTTCCAAAGGTTCTGAGTTCAATTCCCAGCAACTACTTGGTGGCTCACGACCATCTGTAATGGGATCCGATGCCCTCTTCTGGTGTGTCTGAAGACAGACAGCTACAATGTATTTATATACATAAATAAGCAATTCTTAAAAAATATGAAAAAATGAAAAGGGCTGGATTATTCTTACATGGTAGAACAGTTGTCTAGCATGCATGAAGCTCTGAGTTCAAGCCTTAGCACTTTATAACTTACTGTGATGGTTACATATCTCTAATTCTAGTACTTGGGAGATAGAGGTAGGAGGATAAAAAAAAAAATCAAGGTTATTCTTGGGTACCGAGTTCAAAAGTATCCTGTCTCCAAAAAAAAAGAAGTAAACCCAGTATGGTGGCTTTATAATGAGAGCTAGGTCAGCTGGAGCTACAAGTGAAAGCCTGTCTCCCCACTTCCCAAGATTGTAGATTTATAATGGAGTGGCATTTAGTAAATTCACAATGCATTGCAGCCTCACCTTTTTAGTTTCAAGCCTTTATTTTTATTTATATTTATTTATTTTTAAAGATTTATTTATTGATTATATGTAAATACACTGTAGTTGTCTTCAGACACTCCAGAAGGAGTCAGATCTTATTACAGATGGTTGTGAGCCACCATGTGGTTGCTGGGACTTGAACTCAGGACCTTCGGAAGAGCAGTCAGAGCTCTTAACCGCTGAGCCATCTCTCCAGTCCATTATTTTTGTTTTTTTATTTGCTATTCAAGACAGGGTTTCTCTGTGTAGCCCTGGCTGTCCTGAAACTCAGTCTGTAGACCAGGCTGGTTTTGAACTTAGATTCTCTTGCCTTTGAGTGCTTGGATTAACGGTGTGTACCACCACTGCCTGGCAGGCATTTTTTTTCCATACACTGGCATAATTTCTATGTGTGGCCCTAGCTGGAGTAAAACTGATTATATAGACCAGGCTAGTCTCTCCTTGGTCCAGGTTATCCCTTACCTATTCCCGTTCATACTTTTTGTGAGAACTATGTCAAATACGTTTGTTCTGTTCATTTCTTATTGTTTTGTCTTCTCTAGGCCAAGTCATGACTACAGTAGTGGTACATGTAGACTCGAAAGCTGAGCTCACTACCCTGCTGGAGCAGTGGGAAAAGGACCATGGCAGTGGCCAGGATATGGTACCAATCCTTACCAGGTAAGAATATTTTTTTTTTTTTCATAGATAACTGGACTGTCTTTATATACACAAAACTATTTTAAAAAATAGGTGTGTTGGGGTTAAAAAATGGCTGAGCAGTTAAGAACACTTGTTATTCATG
>NC_034599.1:100340020-100342472 GCF_900095145.1 Mus pahari
ACTTTTTTTAGATTTAATTTTTATTTATTTTATGTGTGTGAGTACAGATGGTTGTGAGCCACCATGTGGTTGCTGGGATTTGAACTCAGGACCTTCAGAAGAGCAGTAAGTGCTCTTACCCGCTGAGCCATCTCTCCAGCCCAAAACTAAACTTTTATAAAAGCAAAAGAATATTTACTTGGGGCCATGGTTAGAGGCCTAGAGGGTGGAAGGAACATTATAGGCTAACAAAATAGAACATGGAATGGCCCTGAAGCAGGAATGAACTTGGACTCTGTGAATAGCAGAGAGGGCCATGTGTTTGAAGTTTAATAAAATATTAAGAGATAGAAGAATAGAAGAAGCTTTCACAGAATTGGTTGGTAGAAGCTAGATAATCACAGGGCATCATACTACTTGGACTTAATTTAAGGAATATAGTTAATCCCTGAAAGCTGGAGACCAAATTGTGCTAGGTAAAAGCAGAGAAATAGGAAACAAGAGTTGAGAAATGGGTATTAGAAAGTTCAGATAGTTAGTGGTGTCAGGCATGTACTACCATGCCTGTCTAGAAATGAAGGTTTTAATGATGGCTTGTTGGCTTAAGTTTCTGAGGTGGTGTTGTTTTGTAATGCAAGGAGACTGAGTATAAATTATTTTATGAGGTGATTATTTAGACTTTGTTATTCATCAGGAAAATCATATTTTTCTAACTTTGTGTTTTGCCCCTTCACTATTGATTGATTGTTCATGGTATACTTCTGAATTTTAGCTTTTTTTTTCTGATGTAGTTTTACTATATGGGTCTAACTGTCCTGATGATGTTTACTAGGTAGCCTAGGTTGCCCTTGAACTTAAAGCAGGCCTCCTGCCTCAACCTCTGAGTGTTGGGATTACAGGTATGTATTACAGTGTCTGGTATTTTTTTTGTGTACTTATTAAGAGTTAACTTGTTGACTCTTTTCCTTTTGTGCTAGAATGTCTGAATTAATTGAAAAAGAAACTGAAGAATATCGTAAAGGAGATCCAGATCCATTTGATGATCGACATCCTGGTAAGATGTGTTCACTTAAACCTGATACTTTTATTTTCTGTTTCTTTTGAAAGAGGAGCTTGTTTTGTTGCTCAGACAGATCTAAAACTCTTAGTTCTCCCTTCATAGCCCCTGAGTAGCTGAGATACAAGCATGTTCCACTGTGTTCATATGTTCTTTCTTAGGAAAGAAAATTGTTAGGCTTTACAAATAGTTTGGTGGGTAAAAGTGCCTGCTGCAAGCTTGAAAACTTGAATTCTGGGTTTGATCCCTGGAGCACACATAAAGGTAGAAGGAGAGAGCGGTTTCTCAAAATTGTCACCTGATTTTTACACATGTGCCTGAGCACTGTGGCATGTTCATAGTGCTCTGGACTGCTCTTCCAGAGTTCCCGAGTTCACTTCCCAGCAACCACATGGTGGCTCACAACCATCTGTAATGGGATCCAATGTCATCTTCTGGTGTGTCTGAAGACATCTACAGTGTACTCACATACATAAAATAAATAAATCTTTTTAGAAGAAAAGAAAATTGCTAATAGTACTTTTCAATTGAGATAGCATCCTCAATGGTAAATTTTAAGTTCTTAAATTTTGAAGGGCATGATAGCACATGCCTTTAATCCCAGCAGTCAGGAGGCAGAGGTTGTGAATGTCTGAATTCAAGGAGTTCCAGGTTAGTTAGGAGGATGAATTACATAGTGAAATCCTCTTTTAAAAAAAAAAAAAAAAAGATCAACAACTTAAATTTGTTATGCCTTTTCTCTCTCTCTTTTTTTTAAAGATTTATTTATTGTTATATGTAAGTATACTGTAGCTGTCTTCAGACACCCCAGAAGAGGGCATCAAATCTCATTGCAGATGCTTGTGAGCTACCATGTGATTGCTGGGATTTGAACTCAGGACCTTTGGAAGAGCAGTTGTTGCACTTAACCTCTGAGCCATCTTCCCAGCCCATTAAGCTATTTCTGAAGTGTGGGACAAGGAAGAAAAATAAGGATCTAGTAGAATTGAAATATTTGTGATGGTTATAGATCAAATAGTACATAAGTAACTTAAGGAATTAAATTAGGTATACTTTTAAAAGACTTGGATCTTTTCTAGTCTTAATTTTGTGTGTGTGTGTGTGTGTGTGTGTGTGTGTGTGTGTGTGGTGCATTCCCCAACATCCGCCACACTTCCCAGGACAGAATTTCTAGGTGTATTCCTGGCTGTCCTGGATCTCATTCTATAGACTAAGGCTGGCCTAGAACTCAGAGCTCTGCCTGCCTCTACCTCTCTTTTTTTTTTTTTTTTTTTTTTCCCACCACTCCAGCTTATAAAATTCTCAATGCACACTTAAAATATCTATACTGATTTATAACAGTGTATATGTTCCCTTTAAGATGAATCTCAAATATACCTTAGTGATGTCTTTCCTGCACCTCCTCTGTTTTTTTTT
>NC_034599.1:100342495-100343591 GCF_900095145.1 Mus pahari
AGGGTTTCTCTGTATAGCTCTGGCTGTCCTGGAACTCACTTTGTAGACCAGGCTGGCCTCGAACTCAGAAATGCGCCTGCCTCTGCCTCTGCCTCCCAAGTGCTGGGATTAAAGGCGTGTGCCACCACACCCGTCTTCTGCCTCTGTCTCTTAAGTGCTGGGATTAATGATACCACCACCTTGCCCATGTTTAACTTTTGAAAAAGCAAAACGGGATTTCATTGTTATCCTTGTGTTTGTGAGGAAATACAGTTGATAGTTATGAGCTGCCATGTAGTGCTTGATACTGAATCTGGGTCTTCTGCAAGAAAAGCAGTTGTTGTTAACCACTGAACCATCTCTTCAGCCTGCCACCCCTTTTTAAAAAATCTCTAGTATAATCTTGAAGCTTGTCTAGATCCAGAATGCCATTATTTTATTCAGTATTGTGGAGTCAGTATACTGAGCAGTGAGAAGATCAGTGTCTTAAAGAGTTTATATTACATTAAAATTTAAAGACTTTTATTTTTAAAAAGATTTATTTATTATGTGTAAGTATATTGTTGCTGTCTTCAGACACACCAGAAGAGGGCATCAGATCTCATTAAGGATGAGCCACCATGTGTTTACTGGGATTTGAACTCAGGACCTTTGGAAGAGTAGTTGGTGCTCTTAACCTAAGCCATCTCTCTATCCCTTAAAAGACTTTTAATATCTTTGTGTGCATGTGTGTGTGTATGTTCTCAACATATATATTATACACACACACACACAGTTAATTTGTGAGTGCACTTTTACGTTGGGAAATGTGTGCACGTGGAGGCCAGCACCTGCTTCTTTATGAGATAGGGTCTCACTGGGACCCAGTGCTCCCAGTTTGGCTAGGATGCCTTAAGTTACCAGAGTGAATTCATTCCTATTCTGGAAGGAATGTTTTTCTTGATTGTAATTTGTTCCAGTATGCATGTGTCATTGTGTGCCTGTCTTTCTTCCTCTTCCTTTTCTCTCTGACTCACAAAAAGTTAATGGACTCTGAACCTCTTGCCTGGCCAGGTAGGGGTTCCTGAGTCAGAGAAAAGAACCCAAGTATCTTTAAGTGTGTCCCGTCCCCCCCCCC
>NC_034599.1:100344315-100345658 GCF_900095145.1 Mus pahari
TCTGCCTCCCGAGTGCTGGGATTAAAGGCATGAGCCACCACGCCCAGCTTAGACATTTATTTATTTAATAGTTTTCTGTGGTGTAAAACTTTGTTAAAGTTGAACATAGAGGGAGTAGTGTTTTTTTTTTTTTTTTTTTTCTTTTTTTAAATTTGGCTACTGAATAAGTAATTGAGTTTCTTTCTTGACAAAGTTCTAGTTGTGATACAATTATCCCATTTGATGTGTACTGTGTTTAGAGTAAAACATTGGTAACGGCTTTACAGTGTCTGTACTCAACTTTTCAGTGCTGTGTTGATTGGGAATGCAATGTCTTTTTAGATTCTTGAATGGAAAAGGAAGATTGATATACATTGTATGACTCTGCACTAATGCTATTATGTGCTCTGGTATGTGAGCGGATACGTAGGAAGGTTCTTTCTGTTGTGAAGAGTAAATGAGTGTATGTGTGTATATACATGTTACATATATATTTCAGTTCCTCAAAATGACTAGCTCAAGAAATTGTGGATATAAGTAATTGGAGGTGGAAAATGATGGAAGCTATTGTGATAGCTTATGACTGTAAACAGTTCTAGCACTTGTCTGAAGAAGGGGAAAGATGTAGTTTTGAGGTCAGACTGAGCTACGTAAGACTCTGTTTTCAGCTCCTCCCTACCTCCAGAAAAGCCATGGGACTATATTAAGAATTTATTAAAGTTCCTTAATTTGATTGAATTAAATTTCAGATATATAGTACTTCTTTATGCCTTTCTTAAAACTTGTAATTATTAACATAGATTTTATAAATTAATGGGATTCACATTAACATTTCTCCCTCTCTCTCTATATATATATTATATATAAAGGTAGATGATGTCAATCCATCTTTCTTTTATTTTCATTCCCTTGCCTTTATTACCCTACCCCCCTTTTCCTTACAGCTGGTAAATGCGTATGTGATGACAAGTAGAGAACCCCCTTTAAACACTGCGGCTTGCAGACTGCTCCTGGACATCATGCCGGGCCTAGAAACTGCTGTTGTCTTTCAAGAAAAGGTACTTGGTAGAAGAAAAGTCATTGTTTGAATTGAGTGGATTGAATTGTTAGATTTGTTTTTGTTACTACAGTAGGTGTTAACCTTTTCTTATTCAAGTAGCAGGGTATGCTGTAGCCAGGCGAAAGAAAAATGCAGAAAGGCATGGTATACAGCTGCAATCTCAAGAGTGGGAGTTCAGGGTCATTCTTTCCTAAGTTGGAGTTCAAGGCCACCTTGGTCTATTTAAGATCCTCTCTCCAAAAACAGCTGTTGAAATTAGGCCCTGGTTCTTCCTCCCAGTCTTGTTTTTTTTTTTTTTTTTTTT
>NC_034599.1:100346308-100352578 GCF_900095145.1 Mus pahari
GTTACGGATGGTTGTGAGCCACCATGTGGTTGCTGGGATTTGAACTCCGGACCTTTGGAAGAGCAGTCGGGTGCTCTTACCCACTGAGCCATCTTACCAGCCCAGGCCACAGGCTTTTTAAGTGACAGGTGATGCATCCATACAGTATACAAGATGTTCTCTCTACAAAGAATGAAAGTATGTCATTAGGATAACTACTTTCTATATGGGTTAAGTAATATTTTTCAGAATCTCTTTTTTGTTTGTTATTTGGAGACAGGGTTTGTTTTTCTCTGTCGCCCTGGCTGTCTCTGAAGACCAGGCTGACCTTGAATTCAAAGATTCACCTGTCTCTGCCTCCCAGGTGCTGGGATTAAAAGCTCATGCTTTCATTGCCTGGCTGCAACAAGCTCTGTAATGTCTGAATCATCTCTAGCCCACCACTGAAATATCCATTAACTTTTTTTTTTGTCATGAGATAGAAACCTTGGCTTATAATTTTAATCTTGAAAATAGTCTCTTTCTGAATTGTGTTATTTCTTGTCCTTTACTATAGGAAGGAATTGTTGAAAATCTTTTCAAATGGGCCCGAGAGGCTGATCAGCCACTTAGGACATATTCTACTGGACTGCTGGGAGGTGCTATGGAAAATCAAGATATTGCTGCCAACTACAGAGATGAAAATTCACAGTTGGTAAGAACCTTCTTAGAATGAATTGTTGCACACTTGCTGTCTGAATCTGAACAGGTATATCTTACCAGAAACCTGTACTAGAACATCATTATATCAGCAATTCAAGATTTCTTTCCATAGTAAAGAGTTTTGATTTCACTTTTCTTTTTTTACATTTAAACTTTAAAAAAAAACTTGTCAAGGATCATGGCATATAAACCATTCTTTTTGTTCTTTATTTCTCATATCTTCCCTTAACCTTTGTGTTTTGAAGATTTCGAAACATGTAGCAAAGTTAAAAGACTTTTAGTGAGTGGTCAGATCTGTACTACTTGAATGGATTGTTGACTTTATTATTCCGTTATTAGTGAAATATTAATCCATTAATAACAATGGATTATTTTGCTAGACTCTACTCACTAAAATCACCTTCCATTTAGCTACTACTATAAATTTTAAAGAAATGCAATTCAGATTGAATTTTAGATACAAACCCCTTCTGTTTATTTGAGATAGGGTCTCTCTGTTTATCTGTGTAGTCCAGGCTGTCTTGGAACTTGCTTTGCAGAGAGATCAACCTGCCTCTGCCACTTGAATGCTGGGATTAAAAGGTGTGCTACCACTGCCGGGCTTCAAAACCCTTCTTTTTTTTTGGTTTTTCGAGACAGGGTTTCTCTGTATCGCCCTGGCTGTCCTGGAACTCACTTTGTAGACCAGACTGTCCTAGAACTCACAGAAATCCGCCTGCCTCTGCCTCCCAGTGCTGGGATTAAAGGCGTGCGCCACCACGCCCGGCTCCAAAACCCTTCTTTTTAATGTAGAACTGTAGTATCACTCTATTGCTTTGCTATTCTGTTTGTTTGTTTGTGAAAAAAAATTTTTGTTTTAGAGACATTTTCTTACTGGGTAGCCACTGTTGACCTCTAACTCACTGCGTAGCCCAGGCTAGCTTCAGATTGCAGATTGTTGCAGATTGTTGCAGGCATATATCACTGCACTCAAGAAAACAGAGTACCACTTTTTAGTTTTAGCCCCAAACATAAGTACTTAAAAGATTCAAAAAGGAAAACCTGGAAATTGATTATGAGTTGCTAGTGACATACAATGTATATTTGGTAAGTTTTTGAAATCTTCAGTTTTGATTTTCAAAGGCAATTAAAAGAAAGAGTCTATCAATATATCTAGCTCCTGCCTTTTAAGGTGTGATGCATAGTCCAGTCGACCTTGGCCCAAAACAGACAAGTTGTAAATGGTGTATTTTATATGCACACCTTCTGGTTTGGGTTTTCTGGGAAAAATACATATATTTTAAACTTGATTTTTAGCTATAGCTTGTTTCATCAAATTATAGGAATCAAATCAATATTTATTAAATCTTAACTATTTCCAGGTATTGAGCTAACTGCAAGAGTTTTCTTTAATAGAGAATAATGTATAATAGGCTATTTATGGTAGCATGTGCCTACAAATCTTAGCATTTTAGAGGCAAAGGCAGGAGTAAGATTCTATCTCATAAAACAAGAACATTTATTTAATAATCATGTAAACTAAAATTCAGAATAAATACTTTTTCTCAAATAATTGTTGTTAGGTGGCAATAGTGCTTAGAAGACTGAGGGAGCTCCAGCTTCAAGAAGTGACTTTGCGGCAGGACAGTAAGCGTCCTAGTCCACGGAAGCTCTCTTCGGAACCCCTTTTGCCTCTGGATGAGGAAGCTGTGGATATGGACTATGGTGACATGGCAGTAGATGTTGTGGATGGAGAACAAGAATCTTCTAGAGATATGGAGATCTCCTTTCGTCTTGATTCAAGTCACAAGACCAGTAGTAGAGTGAACTCGGCAACTAAACCTGAGGAAGGAGGATTAAAGAAAAACAAGTCTGCAAAGCATGGTGACAGAGAGAACTTTAGGAAGGCCAAGCAGAAGTTGGGCTTCTCATCTTCTGACCCAGATCGTGTGTTTGTTGAGCTGTCTAATAGCAGCTGGTCAGAAATGTCCCCCTGGGTGATTGGCACCAATTACACTCTCTATCCTATGACTCCTGCTATTGAGCAGCGACTTATTCTTCAGTATTTGACCCCTTTAGGAGAGTATCAGGAGGTAAGTTATTGGGATAAGGTACTGTTTGACATTTTTGGGACTATTAAATTTACCTATGGGGCATCTTATGACTATACCTTATTCACAGACACAGTCCTAACTCTACTCCAGAAAGGTCTTCATCTTAAATTAGTAAGGTCTCATGCAGGTCACCCCTGATGAGTTGTTTGATCAAAGTGTATTCATACAAACCTGATATGTGAACATAGGAATGTATTTTTAAGGGGATGTTTAATTTCTTTTAATGTTCTTCCTTCATAAAGTACAGAGAACGTGAAAAAGCCAAAATTTAAGACTTGTTTTTGGTTCTCATTTCAGTTACTTCCCATATTCATGCAACTTGGATCAAGAGAATTGATGATGTTTTATATTGATCTGAAACAGACTAATGATGTCCTGCTTACTTTTGAGGCACTCAAGGTAAACTCACTGAGTATTTTATTAGTACTGATTTTTATAAAACTCATGTTCAGTGTGGTTAGTATACTAGTACCAGTCAACTATCTGTGATTTTTTCCAGTACTTGAAAGTATAGTGTCTCTGAAGAACTGGTTTCATTTATTTATTTTTGAGACAGGGTCTCAGTCTGTGGCACAGGTTAGCATAGAACTCCTGTCTAGATCTGGTTGGCCTAGAGCTTACACCATGCTCATGCCTCACTCTTTTTGATATTGGGATTACATGTATGAGTTAGTACATGCCTGGCTTTAAATTTTTTTTTTTTAAGATTTATTTATTTTTATATGTAAGTACACTGTAGCTGTCTTCAGACACACCAGAAGAGGGCATCAGATCTCATTACAGATGGTTGTGAACCACCTTGTGGTTGGTGGGATTTGAACTCATTTGCTTGAGTAAACTCACACACCCATGCATGCACCCACACATGCACATGGATGCACAGAGTCTAAGAGTGAGTTGGGTGGTGATGCACACCTTTAATCCTAGCAACACAATCTACACAGAGAAACCCTGTCTCAGAGAGAAAGATCAATAGATCAATCTGTCTGTCTGTCTCTGGGTTTATCATATTGTTCAAAAGGAAGATACAAGTTCTGTAAGAGAAGGAACAGGTATTAAGTCTAATAGGAACAAAGTGGGATAAAAGAAAATTGAGGCTGGGTATGCTAGTCCATACTATTAATATTATTAGTACTCAGAAGGCAGAAGCAGGCAAATCTCTTGAATTTGAGGCCAGCCTGATTTACATAGCAAGTTCCAGGAAACGACAGTATTAAAAATGAAAGGAAACAGGATCTGCCCACAGGGTGAGGTGAAGTGGGTTTGTAGGTAGTTAGGTCCCAAATAAAATTAGTTTCTTAAAAGAAAAATTATTTATTTATTTATTTATTTATTTATTTATTTATTTATTTATTATGTATTCAGTGGTCTGCCTGCATGTATATCTGCAGGCCAGAAGAGGGCACCAGATCTCATTATAGGTGGTTATGAGCCACCATGTGGTTGCTGGGAATGAATTCAGGACCTTTGGAAGAGCAGCCAGTACTCTTAACATCTGAGTCATCTCTCCAGCCCTCAATTTAGGTTTCTTGATATATGTTAAGCCTGCTTATTCTGTTTCTACACATATTGTGATGGTGATTGTCAACGATGGCATGGTAATGACATGAGAAAACCATGTGGCTACAAACAGATACCTAGTTTAGGTGAATCTTGAGGCACAAATTGGGTGGAAGAATGGTAGAGGCATGTGTAATAGAGAAAGGATAAGGAAGGAAGGGATTTGAGTTTTTATGTAAGGCAGTCCAGTTCTAGGTGTTGAAAACTTCTGAAGAGGGTATATACTTGTTAATGGTGCCGTTGACCTTAACCCTCCAAGTCTGTAATTGCAAGTCTATATTGTCTCTTCTGGAAACAGGATGGGGAGCTCTAGTTCTCTTGAGGCCCCGTGTTCAGAAATAGGAAGAATCCTCACACTTTTGTTGTACATTGCATCCTTCAAGTTACACAGATCATTCCACTCTGAGGGGCTGCAGGAATTGAGCAGGAAATAAAACTTAAAAATTTATCCGGGGGCTGGTGAGATGGCTCAGCGGGTAAGAGTACTGACTGCTCTTCTAAAGGTCCGGAGTTCAAATCCCAGCAACCATACGGTGGCTCACAACCATCCATAATAAGATCTGATGCCCTCTACTGGAGTGTCTGAAGTCAACTACAGTGTAATTACATATAATAAATAAATAAATCTTTAAAAAAAATTTTTATCTGGATGTGGTGGCTTATTCTTAAAATGCACGGACAGTGGGTTCAAGGACAGTATCTAGAGCCATTAAGATGACTGGGAGGTTAAGGTATGTGTTACCAAGCCTGATGACTTGAGTTTGATCTCTGGGAACCACAGGTTAGAGGGAGAGAACCAATTCCTTTTCTTTTTTTTTTTTTGGTTTTTCAAGACAGGGTTTCTCTGTATAGCCCTGGCTGACCTGGAACTCACTCTGTAGACCAGGCTGGCCTCGAACTCAGAAATCCGCCTGCCTCTGCCTCCCGAGTTCTGGGATTAAAGGCATGCGCCACCACGCCCGGCGAGAGAACCAATTCCTATACTCAGACCTCTACACATAATACCACAGCCACTCATATGATAAATAAATATAATGAAGTATCTAAAAATTTGAAGTTTTAATATTTTGAAATGCATTCTGATACATCAAAATTCTACTCCCCCCCCTTGTTCATATTTTAAAAAAACATTTTTCTATTTTATGTATGTGAGTACAGCAGCAGAAGGCATTGGATTCTATTACAGATGTTGTGAGCCACCATGTGGTTGCTGAGGATTGAACTTAGGACCTTTGGAAGAGCAGTCTGCTCTTAACTGCTGAGCCATCTCTCCAGCCCAATCCTACCCCTTTTGATACTTTGCTTAAGGTTGTTCTTTTAGAGTCTAATTCCAGCATCTGGGTGGTGGAGGCCAGCTTGGGACACATAATAAAACCTTGTTGCAAAAAGTTTTTTTTTTTTTTTAATTATTATTATTTGGGGCTATATTGAAAAGAAAACATTTTGAACTTTATAAAGTCTGTGACTGAACTTTGATTAGGACACTGAGCTGATTATTTATGAAAAATTAAACTGGGAAGGTTAGCAAAAGTCATGTACTAATGATTGTAAAATTGTGCCATTGCTTAGACCCAGGATTATCACCCTTTGTGTCTGTGGGGTACTAGGAATTAACCTAGGCCTTGAGAATGCTTTGCAAGTACTCTACTAGGAACTGTGTTCTTCAGCTCATTTAACTTTTCTCATTTTTGAGGCAGGGTCACACTAAGTCCCTAGACTGGCCATGAAGTGTGGCTCTCCTGTCTTAGCCAGCACTGTTTCATGGAGTTTACTTTTGTTTGTTTGACTTTTTTTTTAATGGAAGATGTAGCAGTAGGCAATTAATGCTATTCACATCAACCTGGCAGTGGTGGCGGTGAGCATTCCTCGCTGCCCGCCCCATTATTCTTGGTTCCCAAAAGAAAGACACGTACATGCAGTCTTTTTTTTTTTTTTT
>NC_034599.1:100352713-100360555 GCF_900095145.1 Mus pahari
GGTTGTGAGCCACCATGTGGTTGCTGGGATTTGAACTCCGGACCTTCGGAAGAGCAGTCGGGTGCTCTTACCCACTGAGCCATCTCACCAGCCCCCACATGCAGTCTTATATTTTAGTATACCTTAAGTATCTCGATGGCTGGGCCACTCCAAACCTCCATGCGGCTAGCATGCTGTCCCTTTCTATATTCCTGAATTATTACTTACTAAAACCTATATTCTATCCTGACTGCCCCGGACCCAGGCCTGCAGCCCTCCTGGGCCATGATCCCCAACTCTTACATGTTGGCTGTCTTTCTGTCCTTTACTTTTCAGTCCTGCTCTTATTTACTAGCATGGCGGTTCTAATTCCTCCTTCCTCTCTTGGTCCCCTTGTCCTCAAATCCTAAAGTCCCACCTCTGTCTTCCCGCCCAATTAACATAATACAATCAAACCAAATTCATAACGGAAGAGTTTATTTTGCTTACAGTTTGAAGTGATAAAATATAGTCCTTCACATAGGGAAGGCAAGGTAGGGCATGGCAATAGGTAGCGCCATGGTAGCAGGAATATAGCTGGGACTTTTCATCTCTTCACATCTGCAAAAGAAAGAGTAGAAACTTAAAAAAACAAAAACAGAAAAAAACTCCAAACAAGGATTATTGTTTTACTGCATACCCTACAATGGTGGGCAGTAACAAGAATATTACAGGCAGCCCCATTTCTTGTTTTCTACCTGCATAAAAACCTTTGGTTTGCTGAGGTTGTAGCTCGTTTGTATGTGTCATGTTTAGCAAGGTCCTGGGTTCTATTCCTAGCCTTCCTCCCTACCCCACAGGTCTTTGAAGCATGAATACTTTTTGTATTAGGAAGGAAAGAGGGATGTTGTAGAATTTTAAACCTTTCTTTTTCTTTCACTTGCATTCCTTTTTCCTATTTATTTTTCCCTTCGCTCTAACTTTTCTTTTGTGAGACACTGGTTCTCTTCTCACATGACTCTTTTTTTGGTTTTTCAAGACAGGGTTTGTCTGTATAGCCCTGGCTGTCCTGGAACTAACTTTGTAGACCAGGCTGGCCTCGAACTCACAAATCCGCCTGACTCTGCCTCCCGAGTGCTGGGATTAAAGGCGTGTGCCACCACGCCTGGCCTCACATGACTCTTTATAGCAGCTTAATATTATGTTAAGAAATTTGTGATGTTTTTTTATTCCACTGTAACATGTGTCCTTATTGTTTAGCATCTAGCATCTCTCCTGCTTCATAACAAATTTGCTACAGAATTTGTTGCACATGGTGGAGTACAGAAATTACTGGAAATTCCGCGTCCTTCTATGGCTGCAACTGGTGTGTCCATGTGCTTGTATTACCTGTCCTACAACCAGGATGCTATGGAAAGAGTAAGTCTAGTCCATTCAGGTGAAGAGGATGGGATTTGATGGGGACCATATCTTTAAAACAGCACATTCACAAAACAATGTTTGGATAAAACGAATAGTTGAAAAGATGAAATTCTTATGAAAGGAACCGTGTGAATGTAGTCTTCATAAAGCATCCTAAAATGTACAATTATTTAGAAAAATTTCTGACTACTGAGAAACTGCAGGACAGATGTTCCACAAGCTGTATTTGCTTTCTGTGATTTTTGTGTCATTACGATTAGTAGCCAGACACTTTTCATTTGTCTCTCAGTAGAGCTGTATTATATTTTAAAGTCAATGAATTGTAAAAACAGGTGATGCTTTATATGTGTTAAATAATTTGCCATGGATCATAAACTAATTCTACATGTTCTCATTCTTAGTTTGAGTCTTTTGTTTTTTTCATTAAGTCTGCCATATTTGTTAACATCTTTTTAAAAAGTGAGTGGGTTGTACTTGAAAAGCGATGGCTCCCCTGGGTCTCTCTTGGAGAGGGCTTATCATTTCTGTATCACATTTTGTACAATATATAACTTTTTTTTTTTTTTTTTTTTTTGATTTTTCGATATAGGGTTTCTCTGTATATCCCTGGCTGTCCTGGAACTCACTCTGTAGACCAGGCTGGCCTCAAACTCAGAAATCCGCCTGCCTCTGCCTCCCGAGTGCTGGGATTAAAGGCGTGTGCCACCACGCCCGGCTTGTATATAACTTTTTATATGTGTCTTGTGTGTTTGTTTGTGGCTGGCTTGACTCACTCTGAGGCCTGAGAGGACATCCTGAAACTCAGAGATTCTCCTGCCTCTGTCTTCCAAGAGCTGGGATTAAAGGCCTGTACCACCACTGCCCGGCAGCTCAGCCACTTTTAAAAATGTTTGTGCTGGGCATGTTGGCATACATAAACCTTTAATGCTTGCATCTGGTTTAGTATATTACTTTTCTTTTTTTAAAAAGATTTACTTATTAAGAAAAAAATTCAGATAGAAATACCCCCCCCCCAAAAAAAAAAAGATTTACTTAATTATTTTATGTATATGAGTACACTGTAGCTCTTTTCAGACACACCAGAAGAGGGTGTCAGATCCCATTTCAGATGTAAGCCATGTGGTTGCTGGGAATTGAACTCAGGACTTATGGAAAAGCAGTCAGTTCTCTTAACCGCTGAGCCATCTCTCCAGCTCTAGTATATTACGTTTTAAGTTAAGCTGATGATTGTTTTGAGTGTTGTCTTTGTTCATTTCTTAAGATAAATATAGTTAACATTTAACTTTGTGAATAGTAAACTATTTATATGCACAAAGTTAATTATGGCTCAAATATAGAAAAAAGTACCAAACAAATCTAGGGATTGTTCTACAACTGATTGTTTGAGTCAGTGGAGCAGCAGACACTACACTTGGAGACTTAGTGTCAGTAGTAGTCTCGGGGAACCCCCTTCCCAGCCTCCCTTCCCAGGGTTTTCTTTTTTCTGAGACAGGATTTCTCTGTATAGTGCTAGCTGTCCTGGAACTTGCTTTATAGATCAGGCTGACCTTGAATTCAGAGACCCACATGCTTCTGCTTTTTGAGTACTAGGATTAAAGGCCTGTGTCACAGCTGCCTAACAAGCTCTTTTAAGAATGTCCTTGCTGGGTATGGTGACTTAATCCTTTAATCCTTTTACTTGGGAGGCAGGAGCAGGTGGATCTCTTGAGTTTGAGAAGAGTTTGGTCTACATAGTGAGTTTCAGGTCAGCTAGGGCCACCAAATGAGACTGTATCTTAAAGGAAATAAAAGTCTTTAACTTCTATGAGCCTCTTTATAATTGTTAAGGAAGATTTAATACTTAGTATATAGATAACTAACATAGTATATACATTTATACAGTATATAAATATTTAGTATATAAATACTCAGTACATAGAGTTACTTAGAAGCATTAAATGTTGTAATTTTTGGGCCTAAGTAAGTATAGATTGTACTCAATTAAATGTAGGTTGTTTTTAGGTTTGGAACAAATTTTCTAGAATTGACTTAGAGTGATCACTGTATTCTGTAAACATTTCTATTACACTGAATTTTTTTATCCCTTATCAAAGATAACTTTGCCCCAAATGTTAAAATATATTTATATTTTATTTTTTTTGCAGGTTTGCATGCATCCTCACAATGTTCTATCTGATGTGGTGAACTATACCCTATGGTTAATGGAATGTTCTCATGCTTCAGGATGTTGCCATGCTACTATGTTTTTCTCAATTTGTTTCTCATTCCGGGCTGTTTTGGAGCTCTTTGACCGTTATGATGGTCTTCGTCGTCTGGTGAACTTGGTGAGGTTCTTCCATTGGCTCTTCAGTTAGCTGTAGGGGTCCTACTCGTTTAGGTTATTCAGAAAGACAATCTCGTAGAAGATAGGAAGTTGCTTTTTGGTTGTTTGAATATAGGTCTTATGTAGCCCAATCTGGTCTTAACTGTAACCAAAGATGACTTTGAACCACTTCTCCTGCCTCCGGTTCCCAGTGCAGGGATCACAGGTACATATCACTGCACACAGCTGGGAGAACATTTCTGATTGGTGTTTTTGAGTGGTCCTCGTATAAATTAATTTCTTTCTCCTTTATGAGTTTTTATTACTTTTTCTCCTCTGGTCCTTTGGTGCTAAAGATCGAACCTAGGGCCTTTTGCACATTCACTGTACCACTGAACTGCTCTACTCAGCCTTGTTCTCTTTCCTGTGTCTTTGGTGGATGGAGGATTTCCCATGCCATTGTAGCCCCTCCCCTTGATGTAATTTTGTAGGAGGGTTGTGATAACCTTAATTTTTCGAAATTGTGTCAATTTTTCTTGCTCTTGTTTCTCAAGTGTGCAATTGTGGGCTAGCACACAGTATACCTGGTTACTTTTGATCTTTTCAAGTGACAACAATTTTAGGCTGTTGTAACTTTCTATTCTTTTTCATTTAGATTTTTAAGAGCTTCACTGTAGCTCAAATTAGCCTTGAATTTCCTGTGTAGATTGGCTGGCCTGGAAATTAGTGCTTTCCAGCCTCAGCTTCTCAAGTGCTAGTCTACAAAGATATACCTCATTCTCTGTATATATCTTAATATAATTAGAAGCTGTTGCTTGTTTATTTCATATGACTGTTGGCATGTTGTATATGGATATACTTTGGTATTTGTCAGTACTGTTGAACAGAAACATTTACCAAAATCTTTTCTTTTTACTTTTCTGTGTGTTCTCCCCCCCCCCCCCTTTTGCAATCTTATATCTGTTTACTAATAGATCAGCACTTTGGAGATTTTAAATTTGGAAGACCAGGGTGCACTTTTGAGTGATGATGAAATATTTGCTAGTCGCCAAACAGGAAAACATACCTGCATGGCTCTGCGCAAGTATTTTGAGGCTCACCTGGCCATTAAATTGGAACAAGTCAAGCAGTCACTTCAGAGGACTGAGGGTGGTATTCTTGTTCACCCCCAGCCTCCATACAAGGTAAGAGGATAAGTATTTATGTGTTTAATTTTATTTTTGAGTATGGTGACATCTTTCCTGTGATGAAACACCATGACCAAGACAGCTTGGGAGAAAAGGTTTTTTTTTTTTTTTTTTTTTTTTTTTTGGCTTATGCTTCCATATGACTGTTCATCATCGTAGGAAGTCAGGAATCTGAGGTACAAGCTGATGGAGAGGCCATGGAGGGATGTTGCTCACTGACTAAGTCTGGAGATTGGTTCATGAGCTGAGATTCTTTTTTGCCACAATCTGATTTATTCTTTCTGTCATTTGTTTTAGAAGTTTTCCACTTGAATAGATCAAAATTGGTAGGTTTATTACCAATTTCATGCCTGGAAACACCATGACTGACTAGCTAGTACTAAAGGTCTATATGAGTCATGCCACCGTAAAAGTCACTTTGCCTGTGCTGTCCATTACAGGTCGGACCATTATGGACTTTGTCTATGGTGCCCATTACAATTATTACTATGATCACGTTGCCTTTGGCAATTTGGTACTGCCACCTGACCCTGCTACTTTGAGGTCCAGTAAAACCTATTGGATTTAATTCATCCAACTGAGCAGCAGTACCTCTAACCCTAAGGCCTGGGCCTAAAGAAAGGGGTGACAACAGAACTGTACAGATGGGCTGGTGTCCCTCTCACCATTTTGTGTCCTATTAGGATTAGTGATAGGCCTTTCTGCTGAGCCTTCCCATTGTGTGAAGGATTTGGTTTTATATAAACCTTGAGAATCTGAGGGTTCAAAGTTCCCAGTCACAGTAGGGTTCTCCCACACATCTCCATCCCAAGTTATACAGTCAGTCTCTCTCTCTCTCTCTCTCTCTCTCTCTCTCTCTCTCTCTCTCTCTCTCTCTCTCTTTTACCAATTAATGCCCTTACTTTAACACCCTCAGAGGCTGGGACTTGAATTTTTTTCTGTAGTTCAGCCAGTCTAATAATGAGGGCTTTTGTTTGATTTTACACAACTTGAGCTCTTTGGCTGCTGGCGAGAAGATTCTCTTCCAGGGCACATTTAGAACCCTTTAGACAGTTCATTTCCATCTGGAATCGGTCAGTGTTATCACTGGGTTTATTGTCCTTCACTATATTCTGAGATGCTGGAAGTTGGTTAATTTTATCACTGAGCTCAGTCCTACCCTTTGTTAATTTATTCAGAGATGCTAGGAACAACCCAGTAGCAGCAGCATTTTCCTTTCCTTATATTTTTCAGAAAGTGCTGATAGGTCCTCCTTCCCCCATTCCTCCCACCTCTGACTCTCCATCCCTGAAACAGAGTTGCTCTGTGTAGCCCTGGCTATCCTGAAACTTTCTGGGTACACCGGGCTGGCCTGGAACTCAGAGTCACCTCCTTTGCTTCCCGAGCGCTGGGTTTAAAGGAATGCACCATCATTGGCTTGTTTGAAGTTTTATAGTCACCAAATCCATTGTCTCTCACAATTGGTGAATCAGGATAATCAAATGCTTTTGCCTCCTTAAGTTTGTAAAAATACGTCACACCATGGTCTTTCAGTACTCTCTAAGTTTCCAGGAGACGCTTTAGTAACTTGAGGGGCTTCAGTAACTGTAGATGTTAACAAATTGGAAAGTTCAGTCTTATACTTGCTATAGAACCACTTCTGATACTTAAATCTGTGGTCTGGGTTCTCTAGAAGAATAGAACTTACAGAGTGAAAAACACCACACCACTACACCCTCTCCCTATGGGGATTTATTAGAATGGCTTATAGGCTATGGTCCAGTTAGTTCAACAGTGGTTGTCTAACAACAAAAGGTCTAAGATTCCAGTAGTTGTTCAGTTCATGAGGCTGGATGTCTCAGTTGTTCTTAAGTATAGGACAGAAGTAGACTGTAATGCCAGTGAAGGAATGGAGCAAGCAGGGAGAGCAAAAGCTTCCTTTTTCCATGTCCTTTATATAGGACAGGAGGATATAGGATATGTAGGATAGGCCCAGGAAGTGTGGCCCAGATGAAATGTGGATTTTACCACTTCCGAAGGTCTGGATTAATGATGTATCTTTCTATACTAAAAGATCCAGATTAAAAATGGAAAATGGGTCTTGCCAGGCGTGGTGGTGCATGCCTTTAATCCCAGCACTCGGGAGGCAGAGGCAGGCGGATTTGTGAGTTCGAGGCCAGCCCGGTCTACAAAGTGAGTTCCAGGACAGCCAGGGCTACACAGAGAAACCCTGTCTCGAAAAATCAAAAAAAAAAAAGGATCTTCCTAGCCGGTCGTGGTGGTACACACCTTTAATCCCAGTACTCAGGAGGCAGAGGCAGGTGGATTTCTGAGTTCCAGGACAGCCAGGGCTACACAGAAAAACCCTGTCTCAAAAAACCAAAAAAAAAAAAAAAAAGGGGGGGGGGGGGGGGGGTCCTTCCTACTTCAAATGATTAATGAAAAAAGAAAAAAAAAAATCTTATAGGTGTGCCCAGTCGATTGGTTTTAATAAGTTCCAGATGTAGTTAAGTTGACAACCAAGAATAGCCACACCGGGCGGTGGTGGCGCACACCTTTAATCCCAGCACTCGGGAGGCAGAGGCAGGTGGATTCTGAGTTCGAGGCCAAAAGTGAGTTCCAGGACAGCCAGGGATATACAGGGAAACCCTGTCTAGAAAAACCAAAAAAAAAAAAGCCACTACACAGGGTCTTTATAATGTAGAGCAGGCTGGCCTGGAACTCAGAACTATTTGCTCCTGCCTTCTAAGTGCTGGAATTAAAGGCATGTACTATGAGTCCAGATAATCTTTGTGTGTGCGCGCTTGTGTGTATGTGTGTATGTGTGTGTATGAGGGGGTGGGGATCAAAACCAGGCCCTTACATGTGCCTAGTAAGTGCTGTAAGCGCTGTAAAACTTTACATCCTGACTCTACATGCAGTCTTTTTGTTTGTTTGTTCTTTTCAAGACTGGGTTGGAATTAAAGGTGTGTGCCACCACCGCCTGGCTTTTTT
>NC_034599.1:100361215-100371390 GCF_900095145.1 Mus pahari
AAAAAAAAAAAAAAAAGTTGTAGAAATTGAAAGCTATTATTAAAAGTTTTGGCAGGCATTAAGTAAGTAGCAGATGATATAATTATGTATCATAATTATACATACTTCTTCTTATAGGCATGCTCATATACTCATGAGCAGATTGTGGAAATGATGGAATTTTTGATAGAGTATGGCCCAGCTCAGCTATATTGGGAACCTGCTGAAGTCTTCCTCAAGCTTTCCTGTGTGCAGCTTTTACTACAGCTTATTTCCATCGCCTGCAATTGGAAAACCTATTATGCAAGGTAGGACTAAAGGTTTCACATGAAGTTCATAAGACAATATATAACACATAATGCACGTATAACAAGCTGTTGTTGGATTGAAGTTTTAGATTTGAATCTGAGAAGGAAGTAGATTAAGTATGAGAGTGATTTTTATTTTATTATTTAACTTGTTTTTTTAAATGTTGTGTGTATGCAGTTGTGTAAGCTTATGTGCCTCACATGTAAGTTCTTGAGGAGCTGAATAGGTCATCAAATACCCTAGAATTTAGAGTCAGACCGTTGTGAGATGCCATGAGGGTGCTGGGACTTGAACCTGGGTCCTCTGGAAGAACAGCCAGTGCTCTTAGCCCTTAATCTACTAGCTTTTTCTATACTAGAAATTAAAATGTATAACTATATTGGAGTCCAATCCAGGACCTTGCACATGGCTACCACTGAGGTACACATCTAGCTTTTGGTTTTTTTCTCATTTTTATTGTTTATGTGTATGGATATTTAGTGTGCATCTATGTATGTGTACATGTATGCAGTGCCCATGGAGGCCAGAAAAGGACATTGGATGCTCTAGAGATGGAATCATAAGATGTTGTGTGTGTGCTTGGAATCAAACCTGTGTCCTCTGAGAGAGCAGCCAATGCTCTTATCTGCTGAGTCATTTCTCCAGCCTCACCTCTTATTTTTTTGAAACAGGGTTCTATTATATATGATTAAAGTTGACTCTGTGCTACCTATTAAGGCCAGGTGAGCCTTGGCTTACATAAATCTTTCTGCTTTGCCTCTGAGTAATGAAATTATAGGCATATAATACTATTTCCAGCTATGTAAATCTTTTTAGAATTTGCTTTTTTCACATTGATAGTTAAAATGCTGTATTTCTGTACTGTAGTTTATTCATGATTGGTGTTTGAGGCTGTGGTGTGTATAACACAGGTTATAGCTTATCTTCATTTTCACCCTTACTAGATGTTGTAAAGGTGTAAATATGATTGTAAAGTGATCGTAATAGTTTCCCACCTTCTTTTTTTTTTTTTTTTTTAAGTTTTTTGAGACGGGGTTTAGCCCTGGCTGTGTAGCCCTGACTGTCCTGGAACTCACTTTGTAGACCAGGCTGTCCTCGAACTCAGAAATCCACCTGCCTCTGCCTCCCAAGTGCTGGGATTAAAGGCGTGCGCCACCATGCCCGGCTTCCCACCTTCTCATAAATGTTTGGTACTTGGTTTTAGATTTGTGTTTTGCATTTTCTCTTTCACTCATTTATATTTTGAAACCTTTCCTGTGAAATCTGCTTTTTTTAAAAAAAGATTTATTTATTTTATGTATATGAGTACACTATAGCTGTCTTCAGACACACCAGAAGAGGGCCTCAGATTTCATTATGGATGGTTGTGAACCACCATGTGGCTGCTGGGATTTGAACTCAGACCCTCTGGAAAAGCAATCTGTGCTCTTAACCGCTGAGCCATCTCTCCAGCCCCTGAAATCTGCTTTTTAAAAAATAATTTTCAGCAGTTACAGGGTAGTTTGCCGTAATTGATTTTTTTGGAATGTTTTAGATTTTAAGTATTTAGTTAGTAATTCTCAACTGATAGATCCTAAGTACTCTAAAATCAGAAAGGAATGAAATTTGAAGTGATTTGATCCAAAACATTTTGGGTAATGAGTATTAGGGGATACATAAACTCTTGTTTCTTCCTCTTTATTGTTTTCTTTTTTGAGACATGGTCTTTGGCTGGAGAGATAGCTCAGTGGTTAAAAGACAGGTTCTCTCTATATAACTGTTCTGGAACTCACTGTATAGACCAGGGTGATCTCAAAGTAACAGAGATCCACCTGCCTCTGCCTCCTACATGCTGGGATAAAGGTGTGGCTCACTGCCTGGCTCTAAGTAAGTTTAAAAAAGAAGAAAAAGAGGGTGGAGAAATGGCTCAGCAGTTAAGAACACTGACTTGACTGCTCTTCCAGGGGTTCTGAGTTCAGTTCCCAGCAACCACATTGTGGCTCACAACCATCTGTAAAGGGATCTGATGCCCTCTTCTGGTATTCATATACATAAAATAAATAAATCTTTTAAAAAAGTTATTTAAGAAAAAGAAAAATCCTGTTTTGGGCAAGTGAGATGGTTCAGTGGGAAAAGAAATTGCCTCCAAGCCTGGTGACCTGTTTTGATCTTTGGAATCAACATGATGGAAGAAGAGAACCAAATCTTGAAGGCTGTCTGCACACACTGTGACACATACACTAATTAGTAAATATAATTGCTATCATTTAAATCTCTAGTTTTTTTTTTTTTGTTTGTTTGTTTGTTTCCTGAGACAGGGTTTTTCTGTGTCGTCCTGGCTGACTGTAACTCACTGTGTAGACCAGGCTGGTCTCCCAAGTGCTGGGATCAAAGGTGTGTGCCACCACTGCCTGGCTTCCAGATTATTTTCTAGAGTATCCAGTATATCCTTATAGTTTTAAATATTTACAAAACAGAAGTGTTAAATGGTGATTTCAGTGTGTTGTATGTTTGTTTTTAAATTTTATTTATGTTGTTACTGTATTGTAGTTCCCTGTTGACCAATTCTTCTTCCTGTTTAGGAACGACACTGTGCGTTTTGCTTTGGATGTCCTTGCTATTCTTACTGTTGTGCCAAAAATCCAGCTCCAGTTGGCAGAGTCAGTGGATGTACTAGACGAGGCTGGCTCTACTGTCTCCACTGTAGGTAGGTTGCTCCCTTTTACCTTACCATTTTTTTGTGAATATACAGGTATGTGCATGTGTGTGAAGGCTAGAGTACAACATGAGGTGTCATTCTTCAGGCATCAACCATTTTTCTTTAACATACCTGGAACTCACCAAGTCTGCTAGGATACAAGCATGCATCCCATGCATGGATGGACGGATGGATGGACTGAACTCCCTCCCTCCCTCCCTCCCTCCCTCCCTCCCTCCCTCTCTCTTTCTGGTTAGTTTTAGGGATCAAACTTTAGTCCTGTGATGATCAGGCAGATAATTTACAAACTAAACTGTCTGTCAAGAGTATCTTGCCATTGTCTGTTTTGTGATAGATTTTCCTTTGCTCTTATGGTCACATTTTAAAAAAAAAATTATTATTTAATGTATAAGAATACACTGTTGCTATCTTCAGACACACCAGAAGACTGCATTGGCTCCCATTGCAGATGGTTGCGAGCCACTCTGCGGTTGCTGGGATTTGAACTCAGGACCTGGAAGAGGAGTCAGTGCTCTTAACCGCTGAGCCAATTTTCCAGCCCTTGTGGTCACATTTGTAACCTAATTTCAGGATGTTAGAATAGGACAGTGGTTCTCAACCTGTGGGTTGTTAACCTCTTTGAATTCTTGGGTTGCGTATCAGATATCATGCTCATCAGATAATTACATTAAGACTCATAACAATGGCAAAGTTATAGTTATGAAATAGCAATGAAGATTATGATTTTATGAAGATTATTTTACCGCTTTTGTCCCTGCACACAAACTTTGGTAAGTTTCACACTTCCCATAACCCCCCTGTGTACTAAAGTATACGTATGAGGTATTGTACCATTAAGGTACCTTGTTTGCTGTAATTGGCACCATACAGTTCATACAAAGTGTCATACTAATAAACTTTGACTTTCTAAGTGGTTCAGATATTTCTGTACTAGTGTTTGTGCACTTCCCAGAACTTACCTTTATGATAATTACTAAGTTGGGACAAACAATGAAAGACAAGAACTTGGTAACCTGACTATCTCAGAAACACAGCAAAGGAGAAAGCATGTCTGAGAAGCTGCTGAGGTGACATGATTGTCTGTGGGTCCTTAGGCTAATGCTTGAGAATGAAAGTGCCTAAGGCTCAAGCACCTGTTTTTAATTTTTAATAGAAATTGGATAAGGTTCCTCGCTAAGCTGAGGAGGGCCTTTTGCTTTTCCATGAAGGTTTTAATATTCCAACTGCTTTTGTCCCTTTTTTCTAGGAAATATGCGCACAAACTTTGATAATTTTCTCACTTCCCATAACCCCTCTGTGTACTAAAGTATATGTGAGGTATTGTACATTAAGGTACAGAAAATGTAGAGTAATACTCGTATTTATTTTCTAGTTGGTTGGTTGGTTATTGGATGGTGTGTGTTGAGACAGGGTTTCATGTATCCCAGGCTAGTCTCTAACTAAATACATAGCTGAGGATGGCCTACCTCCACCTAATGAGTGCTGGACTCATTGGTGTGCACCATCATGCCTGGCTAGCCTTGTTCCTTCCTTCCTTCCTTCCTTCCTTCCTTCCTTCCTTCCTTCCTTCCTTCCTTCCTTCCTTCCTAAGTAGAACAAAACTAATAAAATTTCAAATTAATAAGTTATGTCAATACTAGGGACAATCAATAACTTTTTTTTTTTTTTGAGACAGGGTTTCTCTGTGTAGCCCTGACTCCCCTGGAACTTGCTCTGTAGACCAGGCTGCCCTCATATTCACTGAGATCCACCTGCCCCTGCCTCTGAAAGGCATGTAGTACTACCAACTGGCAGCCATTAGCTTTTGTTTAAAGAAGTGTAATGTGTGCGTGCTCCTGTAGATGAAGCACATATAGAGACGAGAAGACAGCTTTACATCCATTTTTTTCTTTTCTTTTTCTTTTTTCTTTTTTTCTTTTTTTTTCTTAACATAGGTTCTGGTTATCAAACTCATGTCATCAGGCTTATACATTACACAGCAAGCCTTTTTGCCCTCTGAGCCATCTCCTTGGCCCTTAAAACTCTATAGAATAATGGTACCTTGCTCACATGTGCCTTCCACTTCCTCCTTCCAACCCTCTTGTCCCTCTTCTACACACACAGATTTAAACTCAGATTCTGTATGTAGGACAGGATGAATCTATAAACTGTTCCTGTAATATGCTGACATGGGTCTTCTAGCTGTTAGTTTTATGAGGAATAATGTAATTTTTCCTATGTTGTAGGTATCAGCATTATTTTGGGCGTGGCTGAGGGTGAGTTCTTTATCCATGATGCTGAAATTCAGAAGTCAGCACTTCAAATTATCATCAATTGTGTCTGTGGTCCAGATAACCGAATATCCAGTATTGGCAAATTTATTTCTGGAACTCCTCGGAGAAAGCTGTCTCAGGCTCCCAAGAGCAGTGAGCATACTCTGGCCAAGATGTGGAATGTGGTCCAGTCCAACAATGGCATCAAGGTGCTTCTGTCCCTATTGTCCATCAAGATGCCCATTACAGATGCAGACCAGATCCGTGCACTGGCTTGCAAAGCCCTTGTAGGCCTGTCTCGAAGTAGCACTGTTCGACAGATCATCAGTAAACTTCCCCTTTTTAGTAGCTGCCAGATTCAACAGCTTATGAAGGAACCTGTGTTGCAGGATAAGCGCAGTGACCATGTCAAGTTCTGCAAATACGCCGCTGAGCTCATTGAGCGTGTATCAGGAAAGCCTCTTCTCATTGGCACTGATGTGTCTCTCGCACGACTGCAGAAAGCAGATGTTGTTGCTCAGTCAAGGATCTCCTTCCCTGAGAAAGAGCTGCTCCTGTTGATACGGAACCATCTCATTTCTAAAGGGCTTGGAGAGACAGCAACTGTACTGACGAGAGAGGCTGACCTGCCCATGACTGCTGCCTCACATTCTTCTGCCTTCACCCCAGTGACTGCTGCTGCTTCTCCTGTCTCTCTTCCCCGGACCCCTCGGATTGCCAATGGCATTGCAAGTCGACTGGGCAGCCATGCTGCTGTGGGTGCTTCTGCCCCTTCTGCTCCCCCTGCCCATCCTCCACCACGCCCCCCCCAGGGTTCATTGGCTTTGCCTGGCCCATCATATGCAGGCAATTCCCCTTTGATTGGTAGAATCAGTTTTATCAGAGAGAGGCCGTCACCGTGCAATGGCAGGAAAATTCGAGTGTTGCGGCAGAAGTCAGACCATGGTGCATACAGCCAGAGCCCTGCCATAAAAAAACAATTGGATAGACATCTTCCTTCCCCACCTACGCTGGACAGTATCATCACAGAGTATCTTAGAGAGCAACATGCTCGATGCAAGAACCCCGTTGCCACCTGTCCTCCTTTTTCTCTCTTTACTCCTCATCAGTGTCCTGAACCAAAACAGAGGCGGCAAGCGCCAATAAACTTTACCTCAAGGCTAAACCGCAGGGCATCATTTCCAAAATATGGAGGGGTGGATGGCGGATGCTTTGATAGGCACCTTATCTTTAGCAGGTAAGGAGAGGCTCCCGGAATTCCTTGGGATATTTCTTTTATTTAAATCAGTGTTTGGTTAGTATCATCACTGAGTGATTAGTTAAAGTCATTTGCTGGCCTGAAGTATTAACTGAGTGTCTTTTATGTGCTATGTGAACTAATCAGTCAGTTATAGGTTTATTTAGATTCTCAGCAGTTACATCCCTTTGCTGTCGTCACAACCAGTAGGTTTTAGAACTTAAACAACTCATTATTTCCAAAAGCCATTTTTCAAACTTGCCTTTTGTGCCAGCCATGTTGCCTTTTGTCTGATTTCTGTATAAATGATAGGTACAGATCATGGGTCTACACACTTTCTACAAGTCTTTTTTTCATTGAGAATTTAAACTATTGAATATCACTGTAATGCATTAGAATCCATTTTTTATTTGAAAGGCTTCACATTTTGAAACATTACCATTTAGCAAACTTTGTGTTTCAGAGTTCCCGGACATGCTTTATTCTGACTTATGCTCTTTCCCCAACCCCCCGTTTAGATTTCGTCCGATTTCAGTATTCCGGGAAGCTAATGAAGATGAAAGTGGCTTCACCTGTTGTGCATTCTCAGCCCGGGAGCGGTTCCTGATGCTTGGCACTTGTACAGGGCAGCTGAAGCTCTACAATGTGTTTAGTGGACAGGAAGAGGCCAGCTATAACTGTCACAACTCAGCCATCACACACCTTGAACCGTCAAGGGTGAGGGTTCCTTCCTGGCTGCTTCATTTTGAGATGGATTAACAAAGGGAACTAGAGTTAAAAGAGTCTTACCCCTTTAATCCCAGCACTTGGGAGGCAGAGGCAGGTAGATTTCTGAGTTCCAGGCCAGCCTGGTCTACAAAGTGAGTTCCAGGACAGCCAGGACTACACAGAGAAACCCTGACTTAGGAAAAAAAAAAAAAAAGAGTCTTACCATTTATTGGACTTTATCTTAGATATGTCGTTAACTAGAATTGATGTTGACTCATTTCAGAAGGAAAGTGAGATACTTGGCCATCTTTTGATTGGGGGAGTTTAGCTATGTGAGGTGATATATGGGAAACGAAGGACGATTAGGAGTTCAAAGCCAATTTGAGTTAAAGTTCTCTGCCAGCCCGAGTACACAGAGCCTATTTCAACCAAAGAAAAACAAACAGAAAAGCCCAGACAGTCAAGGTGGGTTAGCAGGGAGGGTGCTTCCTGTGCAAATCCTGACTGCCTCAGTTTCTCTGTAAAGAGCCCATGTAAAGGTAGAGAGAGAAACTAACTCTGCAAAGTCGTCTTCTACCCTAACCCTAACACACATCCCCATACCTGCATACCATACATACCTGCACAGTAAATAAATTATGAAAAAAACCAGCTTTAGGCCCCTAGTGATAAATACATTTTTCTAGCATCCTATAGGCACATGCAATTAAAATCCTAATGATTTTTAACTTCTCTGCCTTATAGGATGGGTCCTTACTTCTGACATCTGCCACTTGGAGTCAGCCTTTGTCTGCACTTTGGGGGATGAAATCAGTATTTGATATGAAGTATGTATTTATTATAGCACTGTATCTTGTATTTTGTGTCTTACTTAACCACTTTATTTCCTTCCATCCTATTTTAAATTATAAGCTGTTTTGAGGAAAGAGGAATATTGTCAAGTGTTAATTTTCTTCCTTTCTTACTTGAGATCCACTTTTAATAAGAATTTGTCTTCCTTCACAAATAATCTTGTGATGCTTTTATATTCCTATTATACAGTGGACTGTTCACTAACCCCAAATGGACAGTTATTATGTTGACATGACAGCTGTATTGATTTCAAAAGCACATGTGCTATACTAGCCATTTCTCTAATCAATAAATTCTCATTATTTGGGATTGCTCTGCTATACTGATAGAGGGACTTTTCTTTTTAATCTATGTATACAACTTGTTTTCTTCTTCAGAAACCAAGAATCTTCAGGTAAGTGTGGTTTGTAAGAGGTTGAAAATTACCTGAATTTTCAGGTGATTGAAAAATATGTCCTTACAATCTGTTACCTCAGTAATTTTGTTGTCTGTAGGCATTCCTTCACAGAAGATCACTATGTTGAGTTCAGTAAGCACTCTCAGGATCGGGTCATAGGCACAAAAGGAGACATTGCCCATGTAAGTATTTAAGAATCTATTTCAATCAAGCTGATTTTACCCATTTGTTCACATTGAAATCTTCTGGAGGTAATGTGGGGAATTTGTGTCTCGTTGGCAGCTAGGAATCACACAGTGATATGGGTGTGGTAGTCCTTGTCTGTAATCTCAGTCATTCCATAGACTAAGACAGGGAAACTGGTCTCAGAGTTGACCTGAGCAATTAGCGAAACTCTTCAAAATACATTTTAAAAGGCTGGGAGCTGAGTTGGGGGTGTAACTCACTGAAAACTCTTGTCTAATAACATCTAGTATCTTAGACAACAACAACAAAAACCAAAACCAGAGACTCAAAGCACCAAACCCCCCCAAAACAAACCAAAGCAACAATACTACCCCGTAATCAGAATCCAGAGTATGTAAAGTAGTTATAAATTACACAAAGAGCCAGGCAGGCATGGTTGTGAATACCTGTGACTCCTCACTTTGGGGCAAGAGAATCAAAAGAGTTCAAGAACCAGTACTGATGGCTAGTGAGACTTTGTTACAAACAGGAAACTGTTAAGTATGACCCTGGGGGTTGGAGAGGACTATTAGTACAGCAGTCTGTCTGTACATATTTTTTTTTTTTTTTACACAGGATTGTTTTATGTAGATTGGCCTGGCCTAGGATCCTTTTGCCTCAGCCTACCGATTTCTAGGATTATAAGTGTGGGCCAGCCATACCCAGCTGAGAACAGAGGTTTACTGATTTCTTACCATGTTTTAGATGAAATAAACCTCGTCCTTTAGGGAGCCTTATTGGTGAGATAAATTAAGTTGGAAGTGTTGCAGAGTAAGACAGAGTGTTTAAGCAGAACCCCAAAGGTGTGGCAAGCTTTTCCCTGTCCAATCACAGGCCTCCTGCTGCACTAATTGGACAGGGAAGATCCTGCCACACAAAGGAGGGTGTGACTGTCATGCAAGTAGCTGGGAGAAGTGAGCTAAGAGCTTGAGGAGGGTATAAGCAGGATTTTTCCCTTTAGAAACATAATGGTATATAGAAAATTATAAAAAAGAAATAATACACCTAGATTTGTAATTTTAATATTCTGTAATATTTTCTCTATAAATTCCTTTTTAAGAAATTATTTGAAATAGGGTTGTGAACATCATTATGACATTTTTATCTGTATATTGTCTCCTAACAATAAAGATTCTTAATTGTATAATCAATTCCAAATATATACCTATTATCTAGTCCACACTTAGTTTTCTTATTATTCCTGATGCACTTGGTTTCAAAGGCTCTTTTTTTGTTGTGTTTTGTTTTAACCTAGTCAAAATTCATGTAATGTCATTAGGTTTTGTCTTGCTAATATTTTAAACTAAGAATCTTTTTTCTGTGTTCCTGACTTTGAATTTTGAAGTGACCAAGCTGGTTGTCTTGTTCATGATCAGAGCTTGTTTGTTTCTTTATGATGTCTCCTTACTTGTATCTATGGAGGGCCTTTTTTTTTTTTTTTTTTTTTTTTTTTTAGGTTTTTCGAGACAGGGTTTCTCTGTGTAGCCCTGGCTGTCCTGGAACTCACTTTGTAGACCA
>NC_034599.1:100371414-100375693 GCF_900095145.1 Mus pahari
CTCTGTGTAGCCCTGGCTGTCCTGGAACTCACTTTGTAGACCAGGCTGGCCTCAAACTCAGAAATCTGCCTGCCTCTGCCTCCTGAGTGCTGGGGTTAAAGGCGTGTGCCACCACGCCCGGCTTGTTATTTAAATTCTTAATGTGGGTTGAGTTTTCCAAGCTCAGCTGGGCACTGGAGTGAGTACCTAACCTTTCCTCAGATAGTGTGCTATCCAGCATTTCAGTGGTGCATGGTAGGGCTTTTGTAATTGAGGTTTGAGAATGTGGAAAGGTATCTCACAGTCTCTCTTTAAACCTGTCACTGTGTAAATTGGTCTGATTTTTTTCTTCCTGCCCCTTCTTCTCTAAAGATTTATGATATTCAGACTGGCAACAAGCTGTTGACTCTGTTTAACCCAGATCTTGCCAACAACTACAAGAGGAACTGTGCCACCTTTAATCCTACAGATGATCTTGTCTTAAATGATGGCGTCCTCTGGGATGTCCGCTCTGCACAGGCCATCCACAAGTTTGACAAGTTCAACATGAATATCAGTGGTGTTTTCCATCCAAATGGGCTGGAAGTCATCATCAATACAGAGATTGTATCCTTTACACTCATGTCTGACTTTCCAAGGGTTACTTGATTTGTTAGCAGAAATATTTCAGTACTGCTTCTCTTTAGTCCTGTAGAAATCAGTTGCTAGCATGAGGAGAATTGATGTACCATTGGGAATTGGGAGGAAGAGAGCTCATGTAGTATTTATGTCTGTGGGGTTCTTTGCAGGTATAGCAATCAGTAGTACATGTTGGCATTTAAACTATCAGTATCTACTAGGAAGAAAAAGAAGTAATAATTGAGAGTTTCCATGAGGGTAGAGAAGAACCTTTGTGGGTTGAGGGGATGCAGTGCAGAGTGCTTGCCAAGTATGGGTCACTGTTACCCTCGTAAAACAAGATCTCTCAATGTCTGTATAAAGTAGTTTCCCTTAATGACACCCCTCCTAGTGGGACCTTCGGACTTTCCATCTTTTACACACTGTTCCTGCTCTGGATCAATGCCGTGTGGTGTTTAACCACACTGGGACAGTGATGTATGGAGGTAATAAGCATTGTCCTTCATTCTCTTTACCCTGTCCTACACTGACACTTACTTGGTATTACACTTCTAGAAGTTTTCACTTGTGAAAAAATTGAAAATTAAAGAAAAACAAAAACAAATGGTGACAAAAGATGAACATTTTGTTGATTTAGGATAAAAGGCTACTAATTTTGTTTGTTTGTTTGTTTGTTTGAGATAGTCTCAGGTAGCTTAGATCTTGAATTTGAATTATTTATTTTTAAGTTTAGTATATCTTTGAGTTTTCCCGAATGTATGTATGTATGTATGTATGTATGTATGTATGTATGTATATCATGTACATGCAGTGCCCACGGAGGCCCTGGTGCCTATCCTTTAGGATTGGAGTTAGTTACACACAGTTATGAGCTGCCATGTGAGTTCTAGGAATCGAATCCTGGTCCTCAGGAAGAGCAGCTGGTGCTCTTAACTGATGAGCCATCTCTCTAGCTCCTAAGGCTACTAATTTTTAACACACGAAATTTGTTCAGAAAGAAATTTTATGCTGTAATTTCCACATTGTTATCTTAAAAACCATTGTATTTGTTTCCTTGGGATATTATAAAACTTCAGCCACAATATTTATTGAGAGATTGAAGATACTGTTTGCTGCAGTGAGTTGGGTATGTAATGAGGATAACTAGAAGAACTAACAAATGCAGAGTAAATTTGGAAGGATACTCACTGAAGTATTGATTGACCTTTGTAGTTTCCTCATTTGTGAATCAGTAGTGTTTCTGATTCTTAGTCAAGTTTCACTCTTCTGTCTCCCCTGTAATTAGCAATGCTGCAGGCAGATGATGAAGATGACTTACTGGAAGAGAGGATGAAAAGCCCTTTTGGGTCATCCTTTCGAACATTCAATGCAACTGATTATAAACCTATAGGTAAGACTGAAAAGGGCAGATGGCTGATCATTGTTTCGTCATGTTCTTATATCCTTCCTTAATATCCTCCATTTTTCTAGTAGGACTTCTTATTGACAAGTACAGAAGCTATAGAAATATCTATGATTATTGACCCTTAAATATATATATTTTTAAGTTGGTTGTATGTATGTGTCTGTATATAGGTATGCTCATGTGAATGCAGGTGCCCACATAGGCATCAGATCCCCTAGAATTGGTTACAGGTGGTGCTGAGAACTGAACTTGGGTCCTCTTCAAGGATGCCCTCTTAAGTGCTTAACAGTCTATCGAGTCCCTAATATGGGCCTGGGATTAATTCCTGTAAACAAAAACGGGTTTTTAGGTCACAGGACTAATTTAATTTTCAGTCATGTTCTATTTTTCAGCAACTATTGATGTGAAACGAAACATCTTTGACCTGTGCACAGACACCAAAGACTGTTATCTTGCTGTCATTGAGGTAAGGGAGGCTTACAGAGACTTTCTTCTTTTGTTTTGGTATTTTATCTGATACCAAGGCATTTTAAAGTAAGTAATATTCTTGATGATAGATTATTGATACTCAATTGATAGGGGTTGGGATATGTGTAGTCCAAGAGAAACAATGAGAAAAATCCATAAATTCCCAGCTCTTGGACTCAAGTTGCTTTTCCTCCCTCTGAGGAGTCTTTGTCTCATCAGAGTAAGATAAACTTGCTCCAGTGGTGCAGTGGCTTCTCCTTTGCTTATAGGTACCACTGTCTAAACTTACTCTCCTTTTTTCCCCATTCTGTTCTAGGCATAACGTTTTGCGTCAGCCAAGTAATTTTGGTAGTGGAAACTTTTGTTAGTTATAGAGTCAAGGAAAAGGTCAATAGTCAGCTATAGTGTGGATGTGGCCTCTGACCACTGCTTATTTAAGAATGGTTGTTCCATTCCAGAATCAAGGCAGCATGGATGCACTGAATATGGACACAGTATGCAGGCTTTATGAAGTGGGTAGGCAGCGTCTGGCAGAGGATGAGGATGAAGAGGAGGACCAGGTCAGTGATGTTTGAATTTTCTGTTAAAGCTTTGAGAAGCCTGTGCTCTGCTTTTTGTTGGAGGGGATTTTTAAGATAATTCTCCATGTTGCCATATTTGGAAATCCTGTTAATATGTCTGAAACTTACAGAAAGTGAAATTTTTTTAATACAGAACCTTTTTTTTTTTGAAAATGGATGTATTATGACACTTATTTTTATTAAAGAATTTTAAAACAAAAAGGAGATAGGGAAACTACTCTGTCATCAGTACAAGGTTTTAAACAAGCAGAGTATGATAGTGCACACCCACTATCTTAGTACTCAGGATGCCCAGGTGGAAGCCTTGTAAGTTTGAGGCTAGCCTACTCAGCACAATGAGTATTTCAAGGCCAGCCTAAGCCTGGTGAGACCATATATCAAAAGCACAAATCTCACACCAGAATGGTAACAGTAACAACAAAAAAATTACCACCCAATGACCCATGTTCCATTTATAAGGTACAGTCTATCAATCTCTGATTTTAGTTCCATGCTTGTTATAGTGTCCGTTTGGGGCTTCAAGATAAGCAGCTCCCGTAGGGCCAGCACGATGGCTCATTGGTTAAAATTGCTTGCTGTCAAGTCTGATGATCTGAAATCAGTTCCCTGGACTCAAATGGAAAAAGGAGAAAACCAATTTTTCTAAGTTGTCTAAGTCCTCTAACCTCCACATGTGTACTGTGGCATACACTCCCATGTGAACAATGATAACAGAAAAGATGAGCAGCTCTCATATTCCAGTGTTATTGTCATCCAGACAGTCACTCCTGCTGGAGAGGGGATGAACAGGTAAAGATCATTTTGATGATTTTGAGAAATTTAAGCATAATATGACCTGTTTGTGTTATACTTATGTCCCACAGTGTTAGCCTTGCCCTTCTCACAAGGCGGGTTTATACTGTGGATGCCTGTTGTGTTGGGTCAGTTCTGAAGAGCATCCCAGACTGAAGAGCAGCAGCAGCTTTTCCTGATGCTAACTCACTGCATTCTTAGCACATCCTCTCTAGTCCACTTCCTCTGTCCTAGTGTTCAGAGTGTTTACTGCAGAGCTGATAGAGTGGAAATCCCAGGACTAGTGTTGGACTTCCTCTCACCTGGAGCTATGACTTTAAGGTCCTTGGGTGAGATGTGGCAGAAGATGAGAACTGTGCTCTCTCTAGTTGTAGTTTTTTTTTTTTTTTTTTTTTTTTTTTTTTTTTTTTTTTTTTTTTTTTTTTTTTTTTTTTTT